>NW_024424786.1:2271140-2657622 GCF_017311325.1 Ursus maritimus
GTTCTCCCTTTTCGGGCAGATTTGCAGGAATTCCTCCATGTCCTGAACATTAGTATCTGGTTAACTATAGAGCAAGTATAAATATTTTATTCTAATCTGACTCCATCTTAACTGTGTCTGTGGTGGGTATTGTTGAAAAATGTTTAATTATAATATAGCTAAATGTAGCACTCCCACATGTCCCCCTATGGTTTGTGGTTTAAGGTTCTTATTTAAGAAATAAAGTCACAGGGGCGCCTGGGTAGCGCAGTCGTTAAGCGTCTGCCTTCGGCTCAGGGCGTGATCCCGGCGTTCTGGGATTGAGTCCCACATCGGGCTCCTCCGCTGGGAGCCTGCTTCTTCCTCTCCCATTCCCCTGCTGTGTTCCCTCTCTCGCTGGCTGTCTCTCTGTCACATAAATAAATAAAATCTTAAAAAAAAAAGAAATAAAGTCACAAAAATAGGCTTCTATATTTTCTTCTGTTAGCCTCTTTCTTTCTTTCTTTCTTTCTCTCTCTCTCTCTCTCTTTTTTCTTTCTTTCTTTCTTTCTTTCTTTCTTTCTTTCTTTCTTTCTTTCTTTCTTTCTTTTGCTTTTTCCTTCCCTCCCTTCTTCCCTCCCCTTCTCTCATTTCTTCATCATTGATTAACTGGAGTACTTCTATATAAAGATTCTTCCCTTTATTAAATGTCACTCTGAAGGACAGTTTAAATCTTGATAATCCTGAAACATAGGATAAAAGCAACGTTCTTACCTATTATTTTTATTTACTAGTGTTCAAAATAATGTGGTTGATCCCTAGCATTCTCCAAGGTGACTACTGGGTTTTTTCTTCTTTGTTCATCTTCTGGAGGATCATTATGAAATTTCAAATTTAAAATATGTAATGTGTTTCAAACCATTGTAATTATTGTCCCATCTTTGGCCAGGGGGAGCGTCTTCAGGTTGGGTCCTGGATTCTTTTCCTGGATATTTTTCATAGTCTTTGAGAGCTTCCTCTGCTCTTCAGTGTGTCAAGATGTTTGAAGCTCATACTGTACCTTACTGTCTCAGGCCTGAAATCAGCCATCACTACACAGAGCCTTGATTTTTTTCAATGGCAAGTGATATTTAGAAACCACAGTCTGGATACTAGGGATACTCACATTGCCACTGGGTTGGTGATTGCTTTTAGGCTTTTCTAGCAGAAATAAAAGAATAAATACATTGGGTTTTTTTTTCTTTTAATTTTTTATTATGGTGAAATATAGACTACATAATATTTACCATTTAACACTTGTTAAGTATACAATTCATTGACATGAAGTCCATTCACAATGTTGTACAGCCCTTACTGCAGTCTGCTTCCAGAACTTTTTTGATCATCTCAAACAGAAACTGTATCCATTAAAGAATAACTCCCTATTTTCTCCCACCTCTCCCCCGCCAGCTCCTGGAAACTTCTGTTATCTCCTTTGGAGAAATGTCTGTTCAAGTCCTTTGCCCACTTGGTTGTTCTTATTCTTGTTGAGTTGTAAGAGTTTTTTGTATATTCTGAATATTAATCCCTTATCAGATACATGATTTGCAAATATTTTCTCCTGTTCCATTGGTTGCCCTTGTTCATAGTGTTTGTGATATACAAAAGTTTTAAAAATTTTCCTGAAGCCCAGCCTATCTATTTTTTCTGTTGTTGCCTGTGCTTTTGGTGCTGTATCTGTGAAGTCCTTACAAATCCAAGGTCATGAAGCTTTTCTTCTGTGTTTTCTTTTAAGAGTTTTATAGTTTGAGCTCTTATATTTAAGTCCTTGACAATTTTTTGCCAGTATTCTTATTGTCTTTATCGATGAGTGACTTTTTGGAGGTCATTGGTCCTTACCCTGCAGTTCCCACTATGTCACTTCTCAGGGTTTCCCCCCACTTCTTCCTTCTTTCATTGGATGGATAGAATTTCCTTGGGCCGGTTTGAGAGTTGTAGATTTAATTTTGCTCTTCTGTTTCTCCAAACTTACTAGGAGCTATACTTACGCTACTTTTCCTGAGCAAGACAAGAACCTTCACACACTACTCTCACTTCTCTGGTCTCTCTCCCTTTTCATTTTGGTGTCATCTTCAATTTCAGTTATAGAAAATCTCATTTAGCTCATAATAACCCTTCTCAGTATATTTTGTTGGGATTATATTAAATACACATATATTTTCTTGAGGAGAATTGACATCTTTATGATGTTGAGTCATTCTACCCAAGAATAAGCTAATAATAAAGTACAGCAAATCACCCGCAAGTTCGTGTGGCTTAAAATAATAATTTATTCTCTCATTCATCTGTGAGTCAGATGGGGCTTAGTTGATCCAGGTTAGACTCAACCAAACTTGTCTCTAATCTATGGTTTGGGCTTCATGTCATTCTCCTTGGGCTGGAGGCACAGAACTTTCCCAAGTGTCCCTTGGAGTTGTTACAGAGGCATTAGCCTAGACTTTTTCTTTTACATATACTTCTGTGGGCCTTGACTCTCTTAGTCTGGGTTAGCACATAACTATTAAGTGCCTACTACGTACCAGGCCTAGGATTCAGGCCTTCAAAAGCAGGAATCAGTAAAGCAGGTAGTGTTAAATCACTAAAAATACTCTCTATGACAATAATATTGGGATTTTAAATTGATGAAGCCCTTTTTTTTTTAAGATTTTATTTATTTATTTGACAGAGAGAGACAGCCAGCGAGAGAGGGAACACTAGCAAGGGGAGTGGGAGAGGAAGAAGTAGGCTCTTAGTGGAGGAGCCTGATGTGGGGTTCGAACCCAGAACGCTGGGATCACGCCCTGAGCTGAAGTCAGATGCTTAACCACTGTGCTACCCAGGCACCACCCCTGATGAAGCCCTTTGGATTCATACTTGTCAGGCAGCAATTCCACTTTTAGATACCTACAGAATATTTACACATGTGGGCAAGGATGTAAGTTCATGTTATTAATTACAGCAATATTTGTAATACTGAAAAATTAGAAACTATTCTAAGAAACTGGTTATATAAACTATATTACAATCATATTATAGTATACAGTTACTAAAATAATGTGGATCTGCATCACTGTCATGGAAAGATACGTAATGTATTGTTAAACAAAGAAGCAAATCGGTGGAAGTAGTATAAGCTCCTTACTTATTTTTACAACTCTAAAAATTACACATTTTAGCTTTGTCCACTGAAAAGATCTGGAATCCATTACTTCCAAGTAGCAATGAGTACCCACTAGCACCTATAACGCGGTATCTAAATACCATTTTCTATTAAAAAGATAAAGGCTCCTTGAAGTGATCACTGATTCTAAATCCACAGCAAGAAATAGATAAGATGGGGTTGCCACCTCTTGTGTACTAGAAAGCAAGGAACTGTAAAGACTTAGCTGTTTTATCTAAATTCACGGGCAACCTGGAGGGGCTCCCATAGCTAAAGATGAGAAAATATGAGTTTCAATGAGAGTAACAACTGCAATGGATTGAAGAACATCAAAAATATAAAAATCTAGGGGCTCACCATGATACTGCAAAAAAAAAAAAAAAGGAAATTAACTCATTAACCACCTTTGGAAATTGCTATGATGACAAGTTGTCATTCTGGAAATCGGTAATAAAGAGAACATTTATTCTTGTTTGTACACACCATGTTTCTATGTCATCAAATTGGTCAAGGAAGGGAACTTGTTCTTTACAAGAGAATTTTAACTAACAAATGCAGAGGGAATGATTACCTGTATGTAACCAAGTCCTAATGGGTTAATGCATCTAGATAGTGGTCATTGATAGTACTAAAATGAGCAGGTGTCAGGTTAATGGGAAGCTGTATTGGATGATCAGCTGATAACAGTGACATCTATGGAACATTCAGTTACACTGAGCCTCCCAGTATGATAAAATAGGAAGCGCTCAGCCCCACCTATCAAATATTCCAGCCCAAATAATGGCATCTGAATCTAATCAAGAGTTTCATTCTATTGAGGAGACTACAGGAAACAGGGAGAATAGAATGTGGAATGATGTTCTGAGTGTGTAATCAGCCAAATCCAGATTGTGGGAAATTCTACAGGACAAAAGCCCACATATAAATAGCCTAAAAGAGGGAGTGGAGATATAATTATTGTAACTATTATGAATTAAAGGGAACTAAGACATATCAACCAGTTAAGGGCTTTATTTGGATGTTAATTCAAGGAAACCAATGGTTAAAAAAAATATAAAGACAATCAAGGAAAATAGAAAATAGACAATTATTAAGAGATTATTGTTTTGAGATATGATAATGGCAAAATGGTTATGTTTTTAAAAGATTTTACCTGTTAGAAATACATGACAAAATACTATGGTGAAATAATACAATGTCTGAGAATTGCTAGGATATTCCAGGAAAACAACAACAACAACAACAACAAACTTGGATGTGGAGGAGAGGTAAATAAGACAAAATTGACAAATTGTGGATATTTGTGGTGATAGATATGTGGCTTTCATTATGCTGCTCTCTGTATTTATGTATTGGTTTGAAGACGTCCATAATAAAAAGTAAAAAAAGGGGCACGAGGGTGGCTCAGTCAGTTGAGCATCTGACTCTTGGTTTAGCCTTGGGTCTCGATCTCATGGTGATGAGATCGAGCCCCAAGTTGGGCTCTGCACTCAGTGAGGAGCCTGCCTGAGATTCCCTCTCCCTCTCCCTCCACTCTTTCCCCCACTTATGCTCTCATTCTCTCTCAAAATAAATAAACTATTTTTTAAAAAAAATTCTTAAAAATTGTAAAAGAGAAAACGAAAAGGAAAAATTGGGTTATAGAACAATATGTGTGGTATGGTTTATGTGTTTTTCTTTTAAATAAACCAAACAGAACAAAAGACTGTGTTATACTATTATCTGTGGTTCTTTTTGGGAAATGGGATCAAGCAGTGATGTGGGAAACTATTTTTTTTAAAATATAAACTTACGGATCATTTGAATTTGAGTTAATAACTTAGGTTACTCTATAAAAAGAATGAAGGGCACCTGGGTGGGTGGGTCGGCTAAGCGTCGGATTCTTGGTTTCAGCTCAGGTCATGACCTCAGGGTCCTGAGGTTGAGCCCATGGCAGGCTCTGCACTCAGTGGGGAGTCTCTCCCTCATTCTCACTCTGCTTCTCCCACTGCTCACACTTTCTCTCTCTCTAACAATAAATGAGTTTTAAAAATCCTTAAAAAAAGAATGAATAAGCTGCCATAATTAAGGTATGAGCAAAGCACTGTGGGGGGATTGTTTACTGTGTCCTGGTTGAACATGGCTGTTGAAAACAGGACCTGAAAGGGTGAGAGCAAAGGGTGCACTTGAATACCTGGCGTAGGCTCAGTGTGAGCCCCAGCCAACGAGCATGCCGTGCCATGGGGGATTAACAAGCTCATCCATGCTCTCTGCAGAAGATGTTCTTCTCATCTCATCATGTGGCAGCAAAGCAGGCTTTCCAGTAGAGTGACCCCATGATAAGTTGCCTAAAGGAAAGTATTGAATCTGCTCATTCTGGGTTAAAATACAAATTCTTATAGTTTGAATTAATCTTTTAATGCCTGAATAGAAATACGTAGTTATGACAGTGTTGTCAGTTAGGTCTCCATTTTCCAACCATGTCTTCCATGTCAGTGAGTTTCTTGAGTCGGTCCAAATCCAGGGGGAAATGGTAGCAGGTACCGTAAAAGGCTGGCATTAGCATCAGTGGGTCCAAATTGTGGGCTCCTGGGGGGCTGTGGGGTTTTTACAGGGGGTCCACAAATCCATGCCCTACATAGTAGGCACAGTCTGTGGGCACTTTCACATGAGTGTACTGCTAGTTCGGGAATTTTTGTAAATGGCGTTGTAATGCGTGCAATCAGAGTCTAAAAATCCTTACGGAACTTTGAGGAGTTTTAGGATTTTTTTGCATCAACTGCTGTTACATGCTGTTACCTCTAAACGTTTTAATATTAGAAGGGGTCCTTACGTGGAAGAAGAATAGGGACCACTGGTCTGGAGTTATGAATTATTCTTAAGCGGATCTTCAGGGTTGGAAGTTTGGGTGTTCTTTCCATTTACTACTTTTCAAAACGTTAACATTTCAGGCCTATTTCTACCATGCCTTCCACTGAGACGTCTGAAGCTGCTGGGGCTCCCTTCTCCTTGCTCCCAGGGTACCTTATTACACAACTCTTATGGTTCTTACAACACTGACCATGTTGGGTATTTTATTTGTGTCTCCTCCACAGTCATGGGGGGAAAGGAGGAGTTGGGAGAGGTGAGGACAGAAATTCATTTATTCAACAAACTTATGAGTGTCCACTAGCTCAGAAGCTAGACGCAGAGAAATGAACAGGATACATCCCAGGCCGTCACAGAGCTCACCGAGTAAGGAGTGTGTTGGTGAAGGCCGGACGAGCAAGCAGACATCACAATAGTGTGTGGGAAGGTGCTGTGGCTTCCGTGGGAGAAGAAGGCATCTTACCCAGATTGTGGTGAGCCACAGATACTGGGAGCAGATGATGCCTAAGCTGTGATTTGAAGGGCTGGTTGGAGGTGGCCAAGCTGAAGTGGGGGAGGAAAGGACCAGTAAGTGCAATGTGCAGAGGAAGAGCAAATAAGCTCAGAATCAAGAGGTAGAAAGTGGGGAGATTGGTGGCAGCTGGGCTGTGTGTGCCTTGTGTGCCGTGATGAAGACTTTAGACTTAATCTTGAGGCACATGGGAAGACATTAGAAGTTTAAAGGCAGAAACCTGCCCAAGCAGATTTGCCTACCCGAATCAAGACTTGGGCTAGAGTGTGGATGGTGGCTTGGTGTGTGCAAAACCAGAAGTGGGCGGAGGTATCAGAGGGCTAATTCCTCATGCAGGTAAGATCCAGGTGGACGCCCGAGTGAAGGCTGTCATCACTGGGATGGAGAGATAACCGACCCACGGGACACTGAGAAGGTGGAATGTTCTGGCTTGGTTCTTGGTTAGATGCACAAAGGGAGGACTCAGGGGGGCTCAGATGATGACCAGGTTTCTGGCCTGGGAAATGGGTGGCTATTCTCTAAGATGGGGACCATGGGTGGATGGGGAGGCCTGGTGAAACATGGTGTAGGATATTAACGCTATGTGGGTGATGTTTTATCTATCTCAGCCTTTCTAAGAGATGTCAGCATCGCCAAGGAAGTGACTGTCTCAAGCCACAGAAGAGCATATAAATCTTCCTGCCTTTGGTGAGTGGAACTGAATTTTGTATATACATATCAAGACTGAAATCTCTGCCTGAAATTGTAGATGATCACACATTCGCTGGAACAGCAACAACGAAGACAAACTTTTGTGCTTTGAAAAAATGAATACATTTCATTTTCTGAGGGCAAAAATGTGTCATTTAGAAACAGAGCTGCTAAGTAGCGTAATCAATTTGGCTAACACCAGCTTTATGAAAGGACCTGAAAAGAATGCGATCACTGAACAAAGCTCTATAATTTGGTGGAAAGTTTAAGACTTGGGTCCATAGGTTCAAAAGCAGGCTTTTCCAGGACTAACTCTGTGACTCACTAATTCTATGGTTTTGGTCAAATTATTTAACCAGAGAGGTTAGGAACAGTAATAAGTACTTCACAGGGTTGTTGTTCAAGTGATCTGTGAATTTTAAAGACTTACTTACTTACTGTGGGCGGGGGAAGGGCAGAGGGAGAGAGTCTCAAGCTGACTCCTCGCTGAGCACGGAGCCTGACGTGGGGCTCCATCTCCCAACCCTGAGATCAGGACCTGAGCTGAAATCGAGAATCGGTCACTCAACCAACTGAGCCACCCAGGCACCCTAGTGATCTGTGAATTTTAATATTATAAACATATTATTTTGAGCTGGACAGTGTGAAGTGCCTTGTCCCATTTATTTGTTCCTTTTTAATTCACACATTCATGTACTCACTTCATTCATACAGTCAGAAACACCTACACTAAGTACATACTATGGCAGACCCAGAGGATAAGAAATTTTTAAAGATGTGGTCCCTCATAGTCCAGCGAAGATGAGAAATTAAAAACAAACGCAGGGAACACAGCAATCAGGCAGGTCAACAATTTGGAAGAGAAGTGAGGAGAGACTGAACTAAGGAAGGGGGAAAAGGAGAGATCTGACACACTTAGAAGCTAGAATCACTAGGGGAAGGGAGAGGAAAATAAAATAAAACAAAATCAGAAAGGAAGACAAACCACAGAGACTTAACTATAGGGAATAAACTGAGGGTTGCTGGAGGGGAGGTGTGTGGGGGGATGGGGTAGCTGGGTGATGAGCATTAAGGAGAGCACGTGATGTAATGAGCACTGGGTGTCATACGCAACTGATGAATAACTGAACTCTACCTCTAAAACTAATGATACACTACGTGTTAATTAATTGAATTTAAATAAAATAAAATTTGGGGGAAAAAAAAAGCTAGATTCACTCACATATGGTGATTAATCATTGGTGGAGGATGAGGGAGTAAGAGTAACCTAAAATGACTCCCAGGTTTCCAGCTTGGGCAAATGGAAGGATAAGGGTGTGTGATTTCCTTGGATGGTGTGAAGTGGGTCTTGATAAGAGGTGGGAATGGGAGGTGGTGAACCCAGTTTGCACTCAGTTGAGTTGAAGTGCCTGTGGGGGTCATCTGATGGGAGGAGGGGAAGCCATAGACAGGGATCAGATGCTTAAGGAAGAGTGCAGAGTGGGAATATAAGGGGACTGAGGACAGAGCTCTGGACAAGACCAATACTGAAATAGTAGACAGAGGAAAAGAAAGTCACGAGACTAAGAAATAACGCAGAAGTGAGAAAAGAAAAAGTAACATCGTGGAGACTATGTTTGGGAGGAGTGAGTTTCAAGACAAGGGTACCCACCTAGACCCATGTGATTCGGCATTTTATAAATATAACCTTGGAGAGAGGAGCAACAGTGGATTGGTGGGAGACGAAGCCACATGTCATGGCTTGAGGAGTGAGTGGGAAATGGAAAGTGGGAACAGCTAGGGATGAGAATTCGTTTGAGAAGTCTGATATGATGAGGGTAGAGGTGTGACTGTAGTCTAAGGAAGGAAGAATGGAAGGTGAGGAGGAGAGTGCCCCAAGATGTGATTGGAGAAGTAGGCAGGGGCTGAAACATGTGGAATTTATTAAGGCCACAGGTAGGAGTTTGGATTTTTATTTGCAATGCCTTGGCAATCACTGGAGAACATTAAGCAGAATGGTGTGATTAGATTCCTCTAGCTGCTCAAAGGATGACAAAGGAAGGGAAAAACTGGGCTTTGAGTTTCTCGAGGTGGAGAAGGTCCATGACGTGGCTCTGGCAGTAGATGGCTAAGATGGCCCAAGGCCAAGGTCATCAACGCTGGGAGGCCAGAGGTGTTGGGAGATATGTCTGCGTGGATGTTGATATATCCATAACAGGGTCAGCAGTTGGGATAGTGAGAGGAGAGGTCTTGGGGTGAAGGGACAGAGAACGGTAAATTAATGGAGGCAATACTGCGATTACAGGGAAGGCTTGCATGGGAGCAGTGACTGGGGAGGAGAGGGGTCAGTGACCCTCTGACTGATTATGTCCCTTCTCTGCTCAGAATTCTTCAAAAGTTTCCTGTTACCCACTGGAGAAAGTGCAAACCTCTTAGCACTGCCCTGCACAAGGCATCTTAACAGCCTCATCTCCTACCTCCACCCCCCCCCCCCCGGGACTCATTGAACTGCTTGAGTTTTGCTGTTCACACCCTTCTCCCTTTGCGTACACTGTGCCTTTCATCCCACACATCTGTCCCTTCTTCCCACCCTTGCAAGAACCTCTGTTTACCCTTTCCGACTTAATCAAATGTCATACTTCTGCACACCTTTTCTCAAATGCCCCAGTAATTCAGGGAGCTGATATTTGTTGAAGATCTGCCATGTGCCAGGATCTGAGCAAGGCATATTCATTTGGTCTGCCCTCTGTGCTGCCCCATCCAAGCTTTCCAGGTCTGGCAGCAGAGTAGAGATCGGCTCAGTGTTAGAGCTTCCAGACTTGGCTCAGTAATCACTGAACCTGAGAACCAGACTCCATTGGAATTTCATCAACAGGAAGGGCTGGGCAGGTTTCTTTTTATTCCCTTACCTTAAACCCAACCTCAGCAGATTCTATAGCTATAAACAACAAAGGGTACTTAATATGTGCAATGCATTGGGGTGTGAAGCACTGTTCCTGATTCATTAGGAAGTTATGGTCAGGTTTTATTGCAATACATGCTTCCTATTTTGATTTCTGGGTACCTGTCTGCAGCTAGACACGAGGTGATTTTTCACCAGGAGTCATCTGCATTGCTGTAGGCAGAATGGAAATAAACTGAGAGACTCTGTTTGGGGGGCATTTCTCTTGTGGCAGAGATTACGTGTTGGGTGACATGAGCACTCCATCGGAGGCCAATATTTAGTCAACAAATATTTCTTGAGATGAGCACTGTGCCTGGTTCTGAGCTGGACACTGCAGAACAAAAATATGCTTGGACCCAGCCGGAGCATCAGAGCTGCTGCTCCTGTCCCTGCAGCAGTGTCCTTCGCCATGACCTCCTCCTGGCCTGGGCACTCTTGCTCATTTTTTGGCTGCCAGCCTAAGCCTCCTTTGTTCTGGAAAGCCCTTGACCGGCCCCAGTAGATATGGTGAGTTGTCACTCGAAAACCATTTTTCCTTCTTCCTTATGAATCAACTCTGGTTATATTCTGGGTAGCACCATACACAGCTGATGGATTGTGTTTGCCAGTCTCCCTGACATTTAGGGGTGGCTATTAAAGTGTAAGAGGAACAGGTTGGGTGAGGTTTCTGGCAAATTGCCTTTAAAGAGGTGACTTAGCTGAGAGGTGCCTGCTATCTGCCCTCACTCCTGTTCTCCAGCTTCATTTCTGGGCCTCAGATGTGATGGATGGAGCTCTCACAGCCATTTTGAATGATGAGGGAATCCTGAAGATACAAGACACATTAAAAATGGCAGAGAAGAACGAGGGGGCCTCGAAACTATTCTAAAAGTGCTGGACTGCCTACCTCTGTTTCTTCATTTCAGAGAAACAGACAAGCCCCATATTAAGCCATCCTTATTTATTTTGCCTGTTCTGTGCAATTGAACCTCATCCTAACCAATACAACCCCTTTATCCCCTTATCCTGACTGGTTTTCCTTTATCGCATTTACCACTACCTGACATTTTTATTTGTCTGTGTCTCCCATTAGAATGTAAGCTCCATGAGAATTTCTCGGGGTCTAGAACAGTGCCTGGCACACAGTATATCCTCATTAGAAAGCTGCAGCATTGTTACTGTGGTTCTACACACCCTTCTGTCATCGTACTCCATGCACTTACAGCCATACTCTTAGTATCTATCCTCCCCAGCAGACTGTAATCCACGTAGACAGGGGATATATCTATTTGCTTTCTGTTGTATCATCAGCATCTCACTTAATGCCAGCATATCAGTGATCAATAAAAATGCAACAAGTGGAGACAATTTTTCTTTGCTAGCATCCTGGAGTGGGGTGGCCAGGAAAGCCAGACTGGTTTGCCAGGGTGGTCCCAGCGAGGGAAGCCATCCAAGTAGGTGTAGGCACGAGAACTGGACTGTGTCTCCCAGAGAGCTGGAGGCAATGAAGAAGGCTCTTGGAAAGATCCTGGGTTGGCAGTTGGCCAAGATTCTGGAAAGAGATGGAGTGAAAAACATGGCAGGTGCTTGATGAGATCTTTCCTCATGCCCAGCTCCTCATCTGAAGGGAAGTGGCTAAATGCTTGGAATTCCTGATCTTGTTGGATTAGTTGTTGAAAATATTGAAGGCATGCAGTTATGGAGGCCCTGTGTTGGAACTGAAATCATGTGAACACAGGAGAGGAGATAGGGAGAAACGGCAGGGAGTAAGCCACAAGGATCACAGGACTTTGGTGGAAGACTTCAGACTGCCTGAGGGGCGAAATATTAAGTTTCGGGATAAGCACAATTTCCCATTGTTATGAGGTGAGTTATGTCCCCTCAAAAAATATAGGTTGAAGTCCTAATCCCTAGTACCTCAGAATGTAACCTTATTTGAAAATATAGTCTTTACAGAAGTAATGATATTAAAATGAGATCATTAGGGTGGGCCCTAACCCACCCTATAAAAAGGTGTTCCTATAAAAGGGGAAAGTTGGACAAAGACAGGCATGTGCAGAAGGGAGGTGATGTGACGACTGTGGAGGATGGCCATAGGATCAGAGTGATGCGTCTACAAGCCATGGGACATCAGGGAGTGCGGGCGGACACCAGAAGCTGCAAGAGGAAGGAAGGACTCTCCCCTAGAACTGTCAGAGGGAGCATGGCCCTACCGACACCATGATTTCAGACCTCTGGCCTCCAGAACTTTGAGACAATAGTTTTTGTTGTTTTAAGCCACTAGTTGGTACAGCTTTGTTATGGCAGCCCAGGGGACTGGTGGATCTGTGAAAGAGGGAGACCCAGCTGACACCTGGCTACAAAAATTAATTGAATTGCATTGAATTAGTGATACTTCCTTTTTGGTGAGGTGAGAGATGACACACTGTGTCCCAGGGGCTGTGGCTGCATAAAGGAAATGGACCTAATTCTGTCTGACGATGTCAGGGAGGGCTTCACAGAGGGGTACCATAGAGTCGAGTCTTATAGATGAGCAGCTGTTCATTGAGTAGGTAAAGAGAGAGGGGATTTCAGGTTACAGGAACAGACTGGGCAAAAACACAGGAGGAACTGGGTCATGGGTGTGTTCAGAAAGTGACTGCTGCTTTTATATGCAGAGTGTAAGTTGCCTGCAAGGGACAGTAAAGAAAATACTATAGGGCATAGCAGGGCCAGGTTAGGAAAGGCCCATATTTCTAGCTAAAGAGCTTGGATAGGGGCACTTGGATGGCTCAGCTGGTTAAGTGCCCGACTCTTGATTTCTGCTCACATCTTGATCCCAGGGTCCTGAGATCGAGCCCCACATCCAGCTCCTTGCTCAGCGGGGAATCTGCTAGAGATTCTTTCCCCATCCCTCTCCCCCCACCCCACTTGTGCCCGCTCTCTCTCTAAAATAAATAAATAAAAGCTTTAAAAAAAAGAGCTTGGATAGCATCCTTTAGACAATACAGAGTCACTGAAGGACTTCAGGCAGGAGAATGATATTATTTCATCTCTGTTCTAGAAGACTAACCTTGTGGCAAAGAGGAGGATGGGTTGGAAAGATCAATGATGGTCAGGAGACTTGCTGCAGTGGTTGAGGGTGATAATCATAAAAACTTACTATTCAATTAGCATTCTATCATCTACATCTATATCCATGTTCTAAGTTTTGTTACTGCTTTCCCAAAGTCTCAGGAATAGGTGTTAATGTAACTATCCACGTTTTCAGTTGGGGAGACCAAGAAGCTTACAGTCTAGACAGGTACATAAATCTTTCAGTGGGGGACAGAAAGGAGAGCGGTCAAGTGCATGGACTCTGGCACAGACTGTCTCTATCAGAATGGGTAATTCTCTTTCCTAGTTGGGTGACCTTGGACAAAGGACTTAACTCTGGTCTCAGGCTTTTGATCCATAAAATGAGGATTAAGATAGTAATTACCCTCTGGTTGTTGCAAAGACTAGATGAGTATATAAAGAGGCCAGAAAAGTGCCTGTCGTAAAGCATGTGCTATAGGACTGCTATTACTAGGATTGTTTTGAGAGGTGTGATGGCTAATTTTATGTGTCGACTTGACTGGCACGCAAGCTGCCCAGGTATTTGGCTAAATGTTACTTCTGGGTGTGTCTGTGAGGATATTTCCAGATGAAATTAGCATTCAATTGGTGCACTCAGTAAAGCAGGCTGCCCTTCCCAATGTGGGTGGGCATCAGCCAGTCTATTGAGTGCTTGAATACAACAACAAGTTGGAGGAAGAAAGAATTCATCCCTTCCTGCGTGATTGCTTCACCTGGGACATCTATCTCATTCTGTCTTCGCTGTTCCTGGTTCTCAGGCTTTCAGACTCAGAATGAGTCACACTACTTGGCTTTCTTAAGTCCCCAGCATGGAGACAGCAGACTGTGGGACCTCTCAGCCTCTATATAATGTGAACAAGTCTTATAATAAATCTCTTCCCATATATATCTCCTCTTGGATCTATTTTTCTGGATAACCCTGACTAATCTAGGAGGGCATTTACAGAGAGCTTTACAGAACTCCAGGGGAGAATGTTACTCCACCTGGAGGGATTTGGAAAAGCAGATGAAAAGACACCTGAAAGATGTTTGTGAATGGGATGGGTGGCAAAGAGGGAGAAAGGCATGCCAGACAAGGGGAACAGAGAGTACGAAGGCATGGAGAAATAAGCCCACGATGGTGTGAGGTGGAGGGTATACATGAAGTTGGTGGGGAGGCCATGATAGCACACGATAGGGCATGTGATGTTAGCCTGAGACTGGAGCCAGCTCTGAAGATCCTGGAGTTGGAGTGTGTACCGTCATCAGATTTGTCATGTCAAAAGACAGCGGTGGTGGCCCCGTGGGAAGGGAAGAAACCACACGCAGAAAGACCAGGGAGGAGGGAAGCAACAGCTTGGGGTCAGAACTAGCACAGAATTTGTAGACATGAAGAGGAGGAAACAGACATGAGGCATTTCTGATCTGAAACAGACAGAGCTTGATACCTGGAGGTGGGCAGTGAGAATTAGAGAATTGAACAGGAATAAAAGATGACAGATACCATTCATTTGGACAAGGAGTTGAGAGGTGTGTATAGACTGGGGATAAGATGATAAGTTGCTCTTTGGACATGCTGGGTATGAGATGTTTTTCAGGCGTCCTGGTGGGGGTGTGCAGAAGGCGGCTGCAGAAACAGGGGAGTTTGGAAGGCAAAGTGGGGGAGGGTGATACTGATTGGCCAGCCATGTATGTGTGACCAGCAGCTGAAGCTATGGATTAAAAAGTCTTGCCCAACAAGTATGCACCATGTGAAGAGGAGAGGGTATCAAACCTCCCACAATAGGTCATGGTCTCTTATTTTGGTTCATTCATCAAAATCCACATCCAGGATGGAAATATGGAACTCACCCAATATTTTCTTAACTCTCAGTATACAAAAGGAAAGGAACTGGGGATGAAATAGGTTCCGTTTTTGACTAGAGAGGTCCAGGAACCGAGGGGCCTTGTACAGAATATCAAAGGGAATGAACAGCAGTAAATGATCATTACAATAATACTTAATAATACCTGGCATTTAAAGAGCACCTTTCTCCAAAGAACCAGAATCTCTACTCACATGTCAGGAATCTTCATAGAAAGTTGAGGAGGCCTGTAAGGGGTAGAGGAGATTATATTAATTTTTGACACGCAGTAACAGTGGGGTTCTGAGAAGACCAGAAAGTCCTCTTCGCGCAGAGCCAGAAAATTGAAATTGTTCTCTACGCTGGCTCCAAGCTCCCTCCTTGTGGCTGGCACTCTGACCCTGTCTCCTCGTCTAGCTCTGACAACACCATCACTTGTGCTCCTGGTCTTAAATCCCGTCTCAAGCCAGCCCAGGCCCAGGGGATGCCTGTGTTCCAGAAGATAGCCCGTTCCAACAAGGCATTCCCTAGTGGAGAAAGTATAGATCTAGAGTCAGACATACCTGAGTCCCAGGGTCACAGCTGCTACTTATTAGCTGTGTGATGCTGAGTTCTTCATTTTCTGTTTTTGGACCTCAGTTTTCCTAACCTCAAAATGAAGGTGGTTCTGGGTACCTCAGGGTTGTGTGAAGATGCGTTCATTCAACAAGTGTTCATTGAGCATCTGCTATGTGCCAGGCATTGTTCTAATTTCTTAGGACATGCCAGGAAAGAAAACAAAGGCCCCTGACCTTGGGCTCTTCCCTTCCTAGGAGGCGAGGGGTGGGAAGGGAGGAGAGACAGATGATCAATAGTGACATAGTGGAGGAACAAGTTATCTGCTATGTTAGATGGTGACAGGCTGTAGGAAAAGAAGCGATAAGGTGATAGCTGGCGCTTGGCACACTGTGGCCAGCACACAAGTAGGTCCTCCAGGAATCGGTGCTACTAGTATCATAATTAAGAAAAGATGAAGGGCCCGAGGCAGAATAACAGGCTATAAATTTTTATGAAAACGTGTCTATCTCTTAAACTTCAATCAGAAGTAAGCAGAAACGTTGCCAGGGAAGGATAAGAGTCGATTACAAAGTGAAAAAAAAAAAAAAGATCTGAAATGCTTTCAAGTGATGTGTAATCAGCTGCATCTATTCTAATGACCGCTAATTAAGCTGTCTCTTGCAGGCTCCCGGAGAAAATCTCTTGCCCAAACAGGTAGACTATGAAATGCACATTATAAGACCTTCAGCATTTAAATCGAGTTTCATTTTTACCATAACTCAGGGAGCCGTTTTGGAAAGATTAGGCCATTTTCTCCAAGCAGGCATCCTTCATAAGTGACCATGTAAAATGCCTGTGTGTTTTTAGCTGTATTTTCATGGAAAAGTGAACACTAAGCCAAGGACATCTCCTCCTGCACTTTGTCCATGATGCCTTCTTTGGTTGGCATAAAGGGGCTGTGATCAGAAGTTTGGGTCATTCATTTATTAGTTTGGCTAGCAAACACTTGATGCAGTTAATCATAAAGTGAGAGTTAAAAATTCTTCAGCGGTATCAGTTATCGTGGCAGACATTTATGTGCAATGCCTAATTTAATGTTCTCAGCAACGTATGGGTAAATGTCTTTTCGATGAGGAAATTAAGGTGTATGGAGATATGTAACTTCACATAGTCCAACAGCTAGTAAGAAGTGGAGTAGGATTCGAACCTAGGTCTGAACGACTACGGAGTATTCATATTTGACCATTATTATGAATGACAGACGTCATGCTAAACCAAGTAAGGTAGGGTTCTGGCCTTGGAGGACCTTGTTATTCAATGGGAGAGGCATGTATAAGCAGACAAGTAATTGTAAGGCAATGTAACCTAGACATGATAGACATGCTCTGGGAATCGAGAAAAAAAGGACTGCCTGCTCAGATGCATTGCACTGGGGAAATTTTCCAGAAGTGATATTTAAGGTGGGTGTTGATGGATAAGTAGGAGTTTGTCTGGAAGCAAAGGGCAGGGCATGAAGGAAAGAGCATATTGAGCAAGCCCTCTCTGACTCTACAGCTCATGTTTTAAACACTATGCTAAACTAAAAACCTCCAATCATATAATTAGTCAGATGTTCGCTGAGTATTTTTCTTATACACTCAGGTCTTTTTGGGTAACAAAAAGGAAACTGGCTTGAGTTCATATCAATAACCAACCTAGAGAATTCAGGTCTTACAAACGCCATGTTTTCCTTGCAGATTCTGCCCTGAGGATTTTGAAATGAGTCATTTATCTGAACTGTGCCAAAGGAGACAAGACAGCTCTCACAGGCAAGGCGCACAGTGCACTGGGCACTTGTCTGTGTATCCCAGAAACTGCTCACGCTGGGCTCCAACCCCAAAGCTCCCCAGTGAGGTGCCCAGCAAACCCTCCAGACACACAGTATTAGCAACAGGGAAGAGTTTACAATAGGGTTGATGCAGAAATCTCAGAACCAGTGGTCAGTGGGAACATAGTGAAAATCACTTGTGTTCTGGACTTGCACTGTCTCTAGTGAGAGGAAAATGATGGCAACGGGAACCACTTAAGCCTATTATAATTGAGTTTCTCTGTAATGTGTTTGCATTTTTGCTGAGTCTCCCCTGTTACAGAGCAGAGCTAGGCTCAGTACAGATATTCCTGTACCAAGGAACATCATAATCAAAATGAAAGCCCTTATGTGAACCTTGAAGCTGTTGGGCTCGAGATGTGGAAATTGAACAAAGACAACTTAACATCGACTGCAGGTCCAGGAACACAGTTGGTATTCAATAAGTGTTTGCTGAATTAAGTAAATAAATAGCATATTAAACAGATAAATAAGTTAACTCAGTTGATCTGCTTTTCTCTCAGTGTGGACATTTTAATTAAATCAATGGGTTATTTCTGATTACAAAAGGAGAAGGAATTAAGCATGCTCCCAACCTGGTGAGAGCATGGACATACTCCGGAACGGCTGGAGTGCAGGGGTGGAGGGGGAGATGGCACTCGATGAGGCAGGGGAGGGTGGGAGATCCCGGCTCATACTGAGGGAGTTGAGAGCAATGGGAACATTCCTGGGCTTTAGGTAGGGGGTGATTTATGGGACCACTGGCTGCTAGATGGGGAATGGATTGTAGGGAGCAGCAGTCGACACCCAGAGGGCTGGTTGGGAGAGCCTTGCAGGCTCCCACTGGGGGACTGAGGGATGAGGAACTGGAGTTGGTGGGGGGGGGGAGCCGAGGATTAGAGAATGGGCAGGTGGGACCCACAGGACTTGAGGGCCAGGGAGAACTTGTCATTGACTCCTGGGATTTTCACCTGAGCAACCGATGGCTGAGGGTGTCATGTACTGAGATGGGGAAGAGAAGGAGATGACAGTGTCTGGAGGGAAAGATCAAGAGGTTGGTTATAGACCCACTCATTTTTTTTGATTGCTTGAGTGACATCCAAATGGAGACTGCAGGCACTGGATATGAGGGTATAGCCCAGGGGAGAGGTTGAAACTAGAGTGTGTGTATGTGTGTGTGTGTATGTATATTATTTTAAGCAAAAATAGATTATGCTGCCATACAGTACAGCAACCTGTTATTTTGATCTAAAACACTGCTTGCACATACTTCTCTGACAACCTGTGCAATTTTTAAATTCTTTTTAATGGCTGCATGATACTCCACCATAGGGATATACCAATGTTTTTTAATTTAAACTTTTAAATTATGAAAAACAGAGAAGTACAAAGTATATAACAGATATCCATGCACCCATCACCTAGGTTTAATAGACGTTCATATTTTGACCTTTAGACTCCGATCCCTTCATTTCGGACTTAAAGAAAAAATAATAGTTCAGATACAACTAAGACCTGACTCCCATCCCTCTGCCTCCCTTCCTTCATCCCTTCATCTTCCAGAGCTAATTAACTGTCCTGACGTTGGTATGCGGGATTTCTGGGCATGTTTTTGTACTTGCTGACATGTGTTTGCTTCTGTAAGTAATATGTAATATAATCTTATTTTAAAATTCACCTAATTGTTTCCTGGAGTTAAAGATGCCTTTTTGCAACCATACGTGTCACTTCACATTATATGTATGATGCTTATCCATCTTTAAAAAGTCCTCTGTTAGCAGACACTTATTTTATTTTTAACCTGCATTATTCCAACATGAATACAGGGTGGTTTACACAACCTGGGAGACATAAGCCTGAAGCTCTCCGACCAGGTGCCTGCGAGCACTGGTATGAAAACCACTACACGTTTACTTCCCGAGCCTAACACTAGAATGCCAGTCTTGGATATTAACCCGCGATGCCCGCAGCTGGCCACGCGGAGCAGGTGTTATGTAATGTTACGTTCTGGTAAGAATGCACGCGATGCTGCTCTCTCATCACGTCGGCTCAGAGCAGGAACAAAGCTGTTGAATGAGAAGCTCCGAGCACAGCCCAGGCTGCTCTCTGGGTTGGGCGTTGATGGAGCTGTTTGCTCGCCTTGGCCCCTCTTCATCTTGGCCCTTTTAAACCTTTCTTAATTGCTTGACTGTGGAGCCGACCAGCCAGTTCTTACATCAAACACTCATCCTGCATCCACAGGACTTCTCTCCTCCTCCTCCTTTTTTTCTTTTCCTTTTTAATGTACACCCAGCACCTCCCAGCTTTTTAAAAAAAAACTTCTGAATGTTTTCAGTCTCAAACAAGGCTTTATAGATTTCTTGGCAGGAAATCCAGAGTGGAATTTGCCATTAAATTTTAGTAAAGCAACTCTTCAAACAACATGTACTGAACAATCAAACACTTTTAAATGTCAATCCCCAACAAAAGCATGCATTGTCCCTGGAGAGCCCCAAGTGGCACTAACCTGCTTGGAGTAGGAAGAGTTCACAGAAACATAACCTATTTCATTTCACAGGTTGCCTGCTATACAGAACTTTCCACACTCCGTCAAAAGTAAGGCTTCCTGATAGCACATTTCAACTCAAGTAGCTCCTTAATGGGTGACTTCTGCTCCTCTTAGGGCAATGCAACACCACTTTTGTTTTTTCCAATTGAGAAAGTTTTTTCATAATGACGAAGTCAAATAGAAAGTGTGATTTTGCTCCAACTCACACTTCTCTGCTTCTGGAAAGTCTTGGCTAATATTTATGGAGCACTTATTATGTGCCACGCACTGCTGCCTCAAGCTTCACAACAACCCTATGGGATAGGTATTGCCACTATCCCCCCTTTCTAGGTACAGGAACTGGGGCATAGCAAAATTAATGAACATGTTCAAGGTCATAGGGCTTAGAAGAGAGGGAAGCAAGATTGAAGCTCAGGGAGTGGACTTCAAAGCTCATGTTCTCCAGTAGTACTGGTTTAATGAATTCTAAAAAAGTTTCCAAATTTTCAATGAGATAAAAAAGAAGACTAACCCGTAGTGATATGGACTAACATCATACCCATGTTCTCTCTCTCTCTCTTTTTTTTTTTGAGAGAGAGAGAGACAGCACACAAGCGGTGGGGGAGGGGCAGAGGGAGTGGGAGAGAATCCCAAGCGGGCTCTGTGCCCAGTGTGGAGCCTGAGGCAGGGCTCTGATCCCACGGAGATCATGACACCAGCCGAAATCAAGAGTCGGACACTTAACCAACTGAGCCACCCAGGTGACTCCTCATGCTCTCTTTTTTAAGTCTCTTCACATCTTCATGAGTTCTGTCATCTTCCTTAATTTATGTACAAGGAGATGGAGTCTCTAAGGCTTACCTGCAGCAGACGGGCCGTGTCTGGCTTAGGATCTGAACGCAGGTTCAGTAGACAGAGCCAGATCACCCTGCCTCTCTAGAAAAGGATTGAGTGTGTGGAAAGTCCTCAGTAATGCCTTAGATTTATAGGCCTTTTCCCTCTTTTGTTTCCTCTTCCTAATGCAAAGTATATACTTACGATTCAGTGGGAGAATGTTTGACTCATAAGAGTGTAAAAATTTGTTTAAATAAAGTATTAATTTATGGCCTGGATGTAAGAACCTGCAAATAAATCAAAATGTCTTATTGTAAAAGATAATAAAAAAGAGACCAGCTGGTGGAGAAGACCTTCTGTGACTCGGATGATCTCTCCCCCGCCCCACAACTGTCTATTCCTTCAGTGCCGGTGGAGGGATACACGGCATATGCATCTATGACGTAAGTCAGACGTAACCCACGCACATGCAAAACCATCCCTACGCCTCCAGCAATTGAGACTTTCATTTCCCTTACTTTGGATGTTCTTCAGAATCTTCTCATAAATTCCCAAACACATAAGTTCAGAGTCCTCCCACTGAGTTATTTGGTCCATGAGCCAAAGTTACGTAAGTTAACAAAACAGAAGAAAGAGACTGTGTGAAACTAGGTGACAGGATGACGCAACCAATATGGGAGCCGCTGGCCGTCGGTGGCTAGTTAGGCTCCAACACAGGTGAGGAAGGCAAATCCCCACCTTTGTTTTCTTCAGGCTCTAGGGCAGTTGTCAAGCGCACTTGGTCAAGGGAACTCTGATCGAGCTAACCTGTGGGGGAGGCCCTGACCCCTGGCAAGGTACGGGTGAACTCTCCTTGGAGGAGGTCCCCAAGGCGGTGGGTGGGGCCGCCACAGAGAGAAGACAGCCTCCTCTGTCAACACGCGGGGAGGATGTGTCATATGTTGTTTCAGTCTCCAGGGCTGGCACGGCATTCAGGAGGAGAAATGGAGAAGGAGGGGCAGGTGAAAGAAAGAATTTGTTCCAGCTCCAGAGCTGGCTAGGAAACGTTGCTAGAAATGCAAACAGGGAGTTTTTGCAATAAAGAGTGCTCTCATCACATTTTAAAGGTGTATGTGTCCATAATAAAAATACTCAGAGAAAAAAGTGGCCCCAAGTAGAGTGTTCACAGTTCTGTGGAAACAAAGAAGCCTTCAGCGGCTCCCACTCTCTTCACCCAGGAAGTGTCCCTAGTACCAGGTGACTCCGCAGAGCCTCTTTTAACGGAGGCAGAACCCCAGAATGCCCTCGACACGCTTTCCCTGAGCCATGGGCACTAGCAACAAGTTAGAGTCCCGGTTTTCGTTTTCCCCACACAAGAGCTGCATACAGACTACTCGAATTCCAGCAGAGGCGGCTTGTTGAGGGCTTTGAGCGGAGTGAGAGCTGTGGAAGGGCGAGGCACTTGGACAGCCCATAAAAGCTGAGTTGACCCATTCTAAAATTCTCACTTTGCCAAGTACAGACTTAAGCCTCCCTGTTCCCAAGCAGCTTCATAGCACTTAAGACATAGATGTTTTAAAGCAACTGCATTCAAGAACTTTTCACTCCATGGGAGGTGAGATTTTTTACTTTTAAAAATCTGACACACAAAGCAAAAACCCCCATTGCCTATTGAGTTATGAAGTCAAACTTTTAAGGATTCGACTAGGGTGGCCTGGACGCCTTGTGGCTCTTAGAAAAATCTCCCCGTTCCTGTAGGGAGAACAAGGAGCTCATCAGGACCAGGAGTCTGGGAAGCATGCAGGCTCCAAGCAGGAGGACGTCTTAGAAGACAATGTTAGTGCTTGCTGGCCCCCAGGCTGTGTTTTGTAAGTGTTTATAGGCTTACAGAGGAGGGAGCCGTTCAAGGGGTGAGGCCAGGGCAGTTCACATTTTGTTTCCCTCCTCCCAGTGACTTTTCTCAGTGTGTGTGGGGGAGAGTGTATTTTAATTTATTTCTGTATCTCCTCAATGGAGTGGCTTGGTACACATTTGAGACTCAGGTAATGGTTCCTAAATTCATTAAAGAATATTCTTTTTTTTTTTTTAAAAAAAGGTAGATTTATTTATTTATTTTGAGAGAGAGAACCAGCAGGAGGGGCAGAGGGAGAGGGAGAGAGAGAGAATCTCAAGCAGACTCCACGCCGAGCACAGAACCCAAGGCGGGGCTCGATCCCACAACCCTGAGATCACTACTTGAGCGGAAACCAGGAGTCAGATGCCCAACCAGCTGCACCCCCCGGGCCCTCCTAAAGAATTCTCCTGATTAGACTTTTGGTAACGGGTCTCGTGGTTCCTATTCCCCGGAAAAGGACAGGCCAACCACCTGAACCCACTGATCAAGCTCCGCGTGGGCAAGAGTGGGACGGTCAGCACTGTTGAATCCTGATGGGGTCCAGTGTGAAGCACACAGCTCCGTCTCAGAGAATCGTCACCAAAACGCCAAAGGAATCAAATGTTTAACGCCAACTTCTAGTTCGGGCAGGGGGCGGGGTGGGGGTGTGGGTTAGGTGCAGGGAGTGAGCAAGTTAAATTTCACCACAAGGAAACAGACTAATTAAGAAGAGGGGGAATATTCTTAGGACAGTGGGTCTCGTACTCTCAAAGCGGTGGCATCAAAGATCAGGGAGACGCTTGGGAAAGAGAAACTCCGTAGCTGAAAAAGGTTTAAGAGACATAACAACCAAATGCAGGGTGCGGGTTTGGAATTGTGATTCAAACATACAGATTGTTTAAAAAAAAGTCAAGGAAGATAAAAAGCAAGACAGAGAAATTTGAATATAAATTTGGTGTTAGGTGGTATCAGGAGATTGTTGTTGAGCTTGCTGGTGTAAAAGTGGTCCTGTGTGTAGGTAAAAAAAAAATTTTTTTTAAATGCATGCTGGGGTGGGGAGTGAAATAACAGGAAGTCAGGAATTGCATTAAAAAAAGATAGATGCAGCCAAGGCAGCAAAATCTTGCTAATTGCTGGGTACATGGGTTCATTATACTGGTTTTTCTACTAGGTCATTATACAATTATACCACTGTAATTGTATGTTCAAAATTTTTCATTAAAATGTTAAGAAATAAAAAAAGGGCAGAACTTATAAAGCCAAAGATTCAGTTTTTCCCTTCATCTTGGTACTTTTCCTTTTCTGGCTGCAGTCAGTTTGGGCACCTTAGCTCCCCGGGGCCTTTTCGATGTTGCCAAAACTGGACGGTAAGCTTCGCTTGCGCAATGATCATTTACTACTTTATATATTGGGGTCTGGAAATAACTAGAATGAAGCCTTGAAACCTTCTCATCCTAGTGCTAGACACTTTGATCAGGTCAAGGGGTGGCCAGGGGGAAGAAGGAGGGCAATGCTGGTTGGGGGAGCAGTTAGGAGGGGTGAGCAGACCACCAGGTTTCACACTTAGCCCAGGTGCTCTAGGCAGTATCTCAGAGACTGGCTTAGAAACCAGCCTGTGGAGAGGGGGAAACCACACAAAAGACCAAAGCAATGCGAGGTAGCTGGGAGCAGTGGAAAGACACTGATGTTGGAATGAAGGGTTGGCTTGGAGGCTCACCTTTATCATTAGCAGCTGGGTGACTTGACCTCTCTCAGCTTCGAGAACTTTTCCACCCCCTCCCGGTGTGGCTGCGAGGACTAGGGAAAGGACACCGGTGAAAATCCCTAGCCTGACAGCTGCTTGGTGGAGAAGAATTCGATCTGAACGTAGAAAGCAAATATTTATTGAGCATCTACTCAATGTGCCAGATATTGTCATAGGGAGCGGCAACATGAGGATTAATAAAATAAGACTGTTGCCTTTAAGAAGCTCCTGTCTGCATGTACTTGGCCGTGGTAGCGAAGTGAGTGAGGATATAGTGTGTGAAAGTCACGTTGTTCTATGTTTTATCAGTTATCTCATTTTATCCTCACAAGGACACTCCAAGGTATCATTCACTTTACAAAGGAGGAAACCGGCTCAGAGACACTGCATTTGCCAAGGTCACACAGCTCCTATGGCACTGACTTGGGATGTGAAATCTCAAACCTCCCATCCTCTCTCCTTCTCCACAGTTAGAAGCCAGCTGTTAGGAACTTCCTCATCTTACTTCGGCCAAACCACAGACCTGTCTATACCAGCCTCTAGCCTGTTCCTTTACCCTCTTCAATGGAGAAAGTGTGCTTCTCAGTATCACATGGATTCTGGGTCCTAGAACTTCTCTTGAATCTGTATGTAGGCTGTCTGGATTATCTTCTTTCAATTCCTGCTACTCCAACTGGGGCTTTTCCACCAGACCCTTCCCACCAGCATTCAACACTCCAGCCCCACATGCCTTGGTAATGCTCATGCCATTCCTCGACTTCCCTCCACATGGAAGCTTCTTGAAAATATTGTCTGCACCACAGTGGACTCTGTCTGCTTTCTCACTTCCCATTCTCCTGACCCAGTCCATTCTGCTTTCTGCCTGTATTTCTCTACCAGAGCTGCTCTTGCCAAGTTCTCAAATGCCCTCTATGCTTCCCAATCCATTCTTGTGTGTGTTTTATTTCTTTATTTTTTAAAATTACTCTTTACAGAGATAAATCATGCTGCTAAATGTTGTTGCTACCCAGAAAATTTTATCTTAAATGTAAAAAAAAACCCCACCAAACTTCAAAAACCATTTTTATCGAGGTATAATTCACATACTAGAAAATTCAACCATTTAAAGCATACAGTTCAACTGTTTTTAGTATAATCCCAGAATCATACAACCATCACGACAACCTAAGTTAAGACATTTTTATTGTCCCCAGATAAACCCTTCACCTATTAGCCATCACCCCTGCTTCTCCCCTAGTCTTAGACAACCACCAATGTACCTTCTGTACCTAGAGATTTGCTTGTTCTGGACATTTCTTGTAAATGGAATCATACAGTATGTGGGCTTTTATGACCTGTTTCTTTCCCTTGGCATAATGTTTTCAAGGGTCATCCGTGTTACCACATGTGTCTTCGTTCTTTCTCATTGTATGGATATACTCCCTTTTGTGTTTCTGTTCATTAGTTCACGGACGTTCGCCTATTCACTTTTTGGCTGTTATGAATAATGCTGCTATCAACGTTCATGTACAAGTTTTTATGGACGTATGTTTTCATTTCTTTCGGTTGTACATGTAGAAAGGGTAACTTGGTGACACGGTAAATCAACATTTAAAATCTGAGGGACTGCCAGGCTGTTTTCCAAAGCAGCTGCTCCATTTCACATTTCACCCACCATGAAGGAGAGTTCCATTGTCTGCTCATCTTCCCTCATGCTTGTTATCATTTGTCTTTAGTCTTTGGTCTTTAGCCACAGCTTTTCTTTGTCGTTTATGATATTGGCATTTTTGAAGAATTCAACCCCTCTCCCCTTGGTGTTAATAGGACGGCCTTCATGTTAGGTTTACCTGATGTTTCCTCGTGGCAAGACTGCAGTTGCACATGGTTGGCCAGGACCAGGAGGTGTTGTCCAATTCTCCACTCTATAATTACTATATTTTTCTTCCTTGCAACGAATGAACATCTGTGGGGAAAACGCTTTACGATAGCTCAGATATTCTGCTCTTAGTCAAAACTTCCCCAAGATTTTGCTTCCATTGATGGCTCTTGCCCAATCCTATCTTTATCATGGTGGTTGCAAAGTGAGCATTTTCCAGCTACAGCCCTCCCTCCATATTTACCAGCTGGTTCTCCATCAAGAGCTCTGCCTTCTCCATTTATTTATGTATCTGTGCATCAAAGGTCAGAACATAAGAATTCCTGTTTTTTCCAATGCTTTATTATTCGTTACTGTATTTAACTGATTCAGCCAGTGGGAGTTCCTCTACTCTGACTCCTGGGTCCTTGTGATACACCCCAATCCTTCTCTCTTTCTTGGCTTTATCGAGGCTTAATTGACTAAATTGTAAGATATCTTAAATGTACAACATGGTGATTTGGTAAATGTATACACATCAGGAAAGGATTTCCAGCATCCTGTTAATTAAGGCATCCATCACCTCATATGCGTATTGATCCATATTTGTATGTTCTTTATTCTGTAGTGAAAACCCTGGATCTCAACATCAGTCTGTTCCTTCACTTCTCAGTCTTACAACACATATACAACAACGTCAGAATTGCTTTACCTGTACCATTACAATAAACAAACCTACGAAAACAAGTTTAGGATGTATTTATAATTCTTAAAATTATAGAAGTTTTTAATGGGCATAATGAGAAATCTGAAAAATATCCTCGGGACTCAGAAACCTTTGATAAAAATCTCTTATAAGCCTGAAATCCAAGTTCAGTGCTTGGTTTGGTGTTGGATTTGGGAGCATTTTCTTTCTAGGGTGGAAAGGCAACTGTAATTTCCTGAGAGTAGCCTTTAATTGAAGACATGTTTGCAAATCCACTGTGTGATCCAGAACTCATTCAAACAGGTGTTTATGCTCAATATGTCTCAGGTTTGGCCTTGTTGGAACACGCCAACAGACAGCAGAACCCCCAGCTACATTGAGATAGTGCCAAACTGATCACGGCAGTGGATACACTTGACTGCCCCCAGGAAACAGCTCCCTGCTCTTTCAGGTGAGACTGAAGACTGCTTACACCCTTCTCTCTTCAAAAAAGCCACAGAAACATCAAAAATTGTCTTAAACTAGACCCAGGCCAATCTGGAGTAAGCGCAATCCCTGTCTACTCCCCCCACCCCATTGTTCCATAATTACTAGTTTGCATTTTTTCGACTCACTTCATTTATCATAAATCCCTCTACATTTGTTGACTTCTAGTCTTGATGGCAGAAATGCTTAGTGATTAAGAAAGGACTCAGAGCTGTGAACTAGAAGAGGAGACCCTTCCAATCTGGATAGTACAGATTGTAATGGGGTTGAGAGTTCAGGAGCCTAATAAATTCCTTTCCTCTTTTCTCACCCATGTAATATACCATTTGAGAAATAGGAGTCAGGCAGATGGAAATTGACATGTCTTTATTGCTGATATATCGAGGTTGGAGGATGTTAGTAGATGCTATGTTGCACAATCAAAAACCCCTTTCAGGAAGGAAGGACTCATTCCCCCAGCTGTATCATCTTCCAGAAGATCACCTTCAGCTGACAGCTGTCTTTGGGAATTATCTTGGCTGAAGGAAACTATCTTGCCCAAGGTTTCAACTTCCAGAGACAGCCTGTACCCAGTGGTAATACAAAGGCTTGGTCCACTCACTGCAATTTGGGACAGGTCTGTGGGGTTGCTGAGGCTTCTGTTGGGACTGCATTGCTGCTCAGCCTCTCCCTCTACCCAATTTGCTTCCTCCTCCTCCCTTCCACGGGTTTCAATCCCAAGAGCATTGCCTTATAAATTTCCTACAGGCTAATCTCAAAATTTGTCTCCTGAGGAATCCAGCCTGGGATTCAGGCAGTCAGGGAAAGCATCCTGGAGGTTACATATGACTGAGTTTAAGAGACTGAAAGTGAGATAGACAAACCAACAGTATACTTGAGTGATTCATGAATGAACAGTCATTCATTCCAGGGATCAACATTAAGTGAAGACCAGAGAACTTAAAGACTTAGCTCAGATGTTCTGAGTCCCATCTTCCTTCCCAGTCCCATCTAGACCCGTATAGGGCCTGACACAATTTTGTTGTATGCTTTAGTAAGGATGAGGAGCTCTTTCCATTTACTTCAGATTGTGGATTGTGCTTGTTTGTTTGTTACAACAAAAGCACCAAAACAAACCATACCAAATAGGAATAATACTGGCTATCATTTATTGAGCTCTTACTATGTGCCAAGCACTGTACTAAACACTTTATATACATATATATCTCTATATATATTTTTTTCTTATTTAGTTCTCCTAAGATCCTCTAAGGCAAATACTATTGTTATTCTAATTTTATAAATAAGAAAACTGAGTCGTAGGCAAGTAAAGAGACTTTCCTGTGCTCAAATACCCAGGGAGACCCTTGGCTACCTACTACAGACTCCCTCAGACAAAGAACCTTGAGGGAGTATATTTGAGAATGGCAGAATCCATAGCGGGTTGTGACCTCTCTTGGATGTGCACGGGGGCCAGGCGTGGCCCGACAGTGGGACCTGCCACAGGCAGCTTGAGGCTGGGAGACCTGATCTTGGTATGGCTTCTGCCTCTCCAGCTCGGGTGGGGGTGGGTGGTAAGCAGAAAGGCCTCAGAGCTGGGGAGAGAGCCATGGTTTTGAGGCTATGGACAGTTGCTTCTGCTCAAACTAAAAAACTTGATAGACCAGTTTTTCTTGCCTTTGGAAAAGAGGGTGCCAGCCTAAGGCCAATGCACAGATATCATGCAGAGATGTTTTTTCAGGAAAACAGTATGTGTTGAAGAAGGAATTGGGACTGGCAAGGCATAAGTGGAGGCCTTTTAAAAAAGAAGGCCTGTATGTAGGTTTCCCTTGCAGGTGGAGTTTGTAAACACAAGACACACCATGCCTCCTGGTTCTTTTGCTCAACCATCCAATCATGCATTTAAAATTATCTATTGGGTGCCTGCTATATGCCAGGCATAGTTCAAGGCACTCAGGCACAGCAGTGAACAAGACATTCAAGGTGCCAGCTCTCATGGAGCTCATATGCTAGTTGGAGAGGACAGACCTACTTGGGTCCTAACTATCTTTTGCCCTCTCAACTCCTGCTAAGCCCAGTTGGCCCCATTGCTTGCTCAAGGGATGGTACCTAGGGTTCTGCACGATCACGGTCAAGGACAGGCAGGGTGTGGAAATGTTGCTCGTCACCCCCACTACAACCTCCCTGTGGTAGGAGACTGAATTCCATATCATTCTCTTAATGGAAAGGCTAGTGCCAAAGCCTTAGCCTCGGCCCGTGGGTGAGAGGACCCCACCAGACCAACCCCCATCCCTCTCTATCCCACCCTTGGGAGGAGCAGTGTGAGGAGCCCAGATGGCCCTTACGCATGCATCAGACACTACTCTATGGCCAGTTCTCTAACACCTAGGAACCTGCTGGGATGGTGCCTCTCATGAGCCAGGGCCTCCAGGCCCTGCTCCATGAAACCAAGTTCTTACTTCTCCTCATCAAGGACTTTCTCTTGAGTGGGCAAGTTTGCTGAACTTGGGGCCCCTCTTCTTTAAGGCAAGAATGACCACTGGAGAAACAGGTGTAGTGTAGGAAACAGCATGGTAGTCTGAAGCAGGAGAGTGTGTTCCAATTCTGGGATTGCCACCTTCTAGCTGAGTCATTGGGCGAGTTGCTTGACTTTTCTCAGTGTTTTGGAATATGTGATGGTCCGTCATTCACAAGGTTGTGGTGAAGACTAAAAAAGATCATGTATAAGAAAGGCTCAGGCCTGTTGGAATACTTCGTAAACACTGGTTAGCTATCAAATATTAATTGAATGTGAAGCGATCTCAGATCAAGATAGTTACTTTTTGCTTGGCATTGAGGGAACTGAAGGAGGTATAAAGCAACCTCCCTTTCCCCAAGGAATTTTCCCTCGAGTTGGGTTGTACTCTTGCAGAGTTTTCTAATGACACTATCAGGTGCTCAACATTGCAAATAATAAGCATGTGGGTAAGCGTACAAGTGTAAGAATGGGCTCCATCTACATATGCAGAGAGAATTACAGACCAAGCAGGAAAACACCCTGACGGATCAAGTGGGCAACTTTAAGTCCCCGTGCTGTATCTGGCAGGCCACTTACTGGTGGAACAGAGACACTATTCAGAGTAAAACCTTCTGAGTAATGGGATGGGGGAGTGGAGGCAGCTCGCCTAGGAGTTGTCCTCTTTCTGCCAGGAGTTTGAAAGAAGGCTGTGTTTGGCACCGATCACAAGAGGACATTCACTGACCTTTGCAATAGGCACCTGACCAGGAAAGAACTACAGCTTACACATAAGTGTGTTGTACAAATAGAAACAAAACCAGGGCTGGCCAGGGTTACGGAAGATGAAGACTTGGCAGTTGGAAGGACACAGAGCTCACTGATTATGATTGTCCCCGTCCTCATACAGTGAAAGGACAGGCCCCCCAGAACCAGACAGGATCATGGTGGAACATGGCCCAGCATAACATGCGAGAAATCCAGGGATTTCTGGAATCACAAGGCTAACCCAAGAAAGGAATATAGAACAGAAACAGGAAAGAGACTGCCCAAGTCACCATGGCTTGTCCTTGTGGGGAAGGACAGGTAGCGAACACCAGGTTGTGTTAATTGTATACTATGTTTTCCTACTATAAATACATGTTTAAGTTAATAGTTTTGTAATGTAATGTGTGTATCATTTATCATGTACAGTGGGCTCAGTCATTTTAAACAAACCATTTTGCTGATATAACCCCTGCAGATATTGCCAAGGAGGGGAAGTGAATGAGCGGGTCCCATGTCCATGGAAGTTACCTGGTTCCTGCTGTGGGTAGATTAGTTGAGCTACTCCTTAGAAGCTGGTTCTGATTGAGGGTGGAGTATGGGCTCCTCTCTTTAAAGTGGAGAACAGCATAATCGCCAGAGGAATCCACCAACCCGGTCACTCCTTGAGTTTCCTCCTCCATTCTCTGCAATTGTGAAAACTGCAGTCAGCTCTATTTGTGGGGGCTTTCAGAATGTGACCCATCCTACCCGGCAGCAACCGGTTGCTTGGTTTTTTAAGCCTTGCGGAGATTTTTGACAAGTGATTTCATGGTTCCTTTATTCCTGTGTGTCAGAGGCAGAATATTAACTCTACACTCTAACTTGGACACACAGAGAAAATACACTTTATTTTTCTTACATTTAAAATGGCCTTTCCTGCTGCAGGCCCACAGCCAACTGGCTAGCAAAGAGAAGACGTAAGTGTTCAAATTTAAGCATAACTCAATATTAAACCTAAAATTAAAGTTTATTTAGATTAATTTGGGATAAAATTGCTCAGTCCCTCAGATAAAATTCTTCCTCTGTCTCTTTTGTTCCCAAAGATGTGTCCAGATGTATCTAGAGTGGTGGTGGTGGTTTATGCAATCTCACGGCCATAGGGAAGATTCAGGGTCTTTGTTCCTTGTCACATACCCCTCACCTCCCTTGGACTCGGCTCAGTCAGGGCCTTCAAGCATCCTCTGGCTGACTCTCCCTTACCTTGGCTCTCTCAGGCATTGGAAACTCCTCTGATGAGACTCCCATTTGACTTTGGCTTGAGTGTTTCCCTCAGTAGCCTAAATACTGGGATCCCTCATCCTTGCCATGGTGTTCCTTCTAGAAAACTCCTCCACTGGTCTCTCAGGTATTTCTGAAACCTGTCTATACCACACTGGGGACAAAGATGACTCAGGCAAGTTGAGCCGTAGGACCTGCCTCTCCCTGACTATGTTGGGCTGTGTGGGTGAGAAGGCAGTTGGTCCCCCTGCTCAGTGTGGACAGCCTGGGAATTAGCCTCCTCCTCCCACTCTTCAGTGGGTTCCAGAACAGAGCCTCCAGTCTTCTTTGCTGTCTTAGACTTATCTAATACATGGCTCTCCTAAGTCCCCCAGGAGGGATTGGGCTATGTCAACAGCTTTGTTCTGCTACCTCCATCCTTCTGTCTCCTGCTATTCCCCGGACTGGAAAGTGGAGGGCTTGTCTTCTGCTTCTGCTGCATTTCTTCTTGCACAGAGTGCAGCTGGCCCCCATCAGGGCAAGAGTCCCTTCTCCACCCCATAGAAGCACTCTCTGAGAAGATGATACCTAGGGAAAGAGACAAAAGAATTTGGAAAACCATCTCTCAAGACAGTAGCCTTGGTTGCAAAGCTATTATCCTGCTGCCTAAATTGTGATTGCTATAGCTGATTACTACCTTGGTAATTCTTTTCACATTCTCTGTTTCTATATCTAATCTTCTGGAGCATTTTATGATAAAGGTCATGTACTTGGAAGGTTAGAAAGAAGAACAATTTTAAAGAATTCAAAATATGAATTACTCTTCTTAGACCTGCTTCTCTGAAAAGGTCCTTCCACTTGGGCACCCTGCAGACTGTGTGATGAGAATTTCCTCCAACTAGAAAATGTCTTTGTCCCAGGCAGCCTGATAAATCTTGGTACCCACCAAGGATGGGATGACAGCAGCTGCAGCCGACCACAAAGGGAGATAAGAACCACTGAGTGGAAAGACAAGAGGGAACAGTAACTCACCCAAAGAGCATCCTCAAGGGGAAAAAAAAAAGCTGCAGAGAGCATAGCACACAAAGAGCTAAAATGGGTCTCATCAAATAAGAACGACTCACTCCTCTATTCAGTAAATAACCAGCTGACTGGCAGTCACCCTTTATTTAATAGATATATTTTAATAACATCTTAATTGGAACTTTCTTCTCTACCTCCCCCAACCTCAACCTTCTCTAAGTAGTCCTTTTCATATAGTTGGACTGTTTCCATTGTTCTACCTTTCCAAATGTCACCCACATGAATGAGGCAGCCTCTGTCCTCTAGGTGGAAAATTTAGGGAACAGTCTATTACCCCTTGTTATTCATTAAGCTTTCTGGCAGGAGCCTGCGTTTCTGCAGGGTCCTGGTTTCAGGAAAGTTCACAACTCAGCAGGGTCATGTAGTTCTGGCCCATTTTCCGTGTTGGGTAGCAGATTTGCCACAGGCCCCTGGAAGAAGGCTTTGTCTGCTAGGAATATGCTCTCTTTCATGGGAGTATCTTAGGGGTCAACTTCAATCACCATTAGCTGGGACTTACTCTCTTCATCTTGCCCATTTCCTCACAAGGTGTTGTCTTGACTGGGTGGGTGCAGTATCATGTCTCCTGGAAACAAGGACAACCTGAGACTTAAAACTATAAGGAGGGAGAAAACCTCATGACTGATTTCATACATACGTACCGTGTGCCTACCATGGATAGGCACCATGCTCAGCATTGGAGATACATAGTGTGCAAGACAGACACGGTCTCCCCTCTCGTGGGGTTTATGGGCTAGTGGAGCAGACAGCCATTGTCAAGATATTTACTCAAACACACGCACACTTACAAGTAGTCTTAAACGCTGTGGGAAAAAAAGTACCAAGTGCTGTGAGTGTAAAGAGCTGACCTAGCTTGCAGGGGGAGATGAAATAGAAAAGTCTGCCTAAGGAGAATGAGTTTTCAACTGGGATCAAGAGGATGACAGGCTTGGGTAGGAGACCAGAGGCTGTGGACGGGATATACAAAAGGCCTGAAGCAGGATGAGTATGGCTTCTTTCAGTGACTGAATGAACGCCACTGTTATGGATTCAACTGTGTCCCCTCCAAAAAGATATATATATATTTTTTAATGTTTTTTTATTACATTATGTTAGTCACCATACAATATATCCCTGGTTTCTGATGCAAGGTTCGATGATTCATTAGTTGCGTCTAACACTCAGTGCACCATGCAATACGTGCCCTCCTTACTACCCATCACCAGTCTATCCCATTCCCCCACCCCCTCCCCTCTGAAGCCCTCAGTTTGTTTCTCAGAGTCCATAGTCTCTCATGCTTCACTCCCCCTTCTGATTACCCCCCTTTATCCCTTTCTTCCCCTACTGATCTTCTTAGTTCTTTGTATATATGGATCACAACTTCTTAATCCAGTCATCTGTTGAAGGGCATCTTGGTTCCTTCCACGATTTAGCTATTGTGGACAATGCTGCTATGAACATTGGGGTGCATATGGTCCTTCTCTTCACTACGTCTGTATCTTTGGGGTAAATACCCAGTAGTGCAATGGCTGGATCATAGGGTAGCTCAATTTTTAACTTTTTAAGGGACCTCCACACTGTTTTCCAGAGTGGCTGCACCATCCAAAAAGATATATTGAAAAAAAAAAAGATATGTTGAGGTCCTAACCGCGGGTCCCTTAGCATGTGACCTTGTGTAGAAATAGGGTTGTTGCAGAGGCAGATAGTTAAGGCAAGGTCATCCTGAAGTACAGTAGGCCCCGAATGCAAAGCGACTGCTGTCCTTTGAAGAACGTGGTCATGTGAAGACAGAGACCCAGCAAGAGCACCACGTGCTGATGGAAGCTTGGAGCGATGTCTCTCAAGCCAAGGAATGCCAAGATGCCGGCAAACCACCAAAAGCTGGGCAGAGGCAAGGAAGGATTCCCCCACGGTTTGGGCGAGAAGCCTGGCCCTACCAACACCGTATTTACGGACATCTAGCCTCCAGGACTGTGAGACAATGAGGTTCTGTTGTGCAAGGCACCGGGTCTGTGGTACTTGATTACAGTGGCCCTAGGGACCTTTCAGAGCCAGTGTGGCTGAGTTGTAAAGTGGAGAACAAGGGAGGAGTGTGAGATGAGAGAGAAAGAGCAGGAAGGGCCACATACTTGGGTTCGGGATTTGGGGCTTTAGCCGTAAGGCAGTGGGGCAGTCCTGAGGAGGTTACCCGCTATCACTGAGCTCACATTGCACACACATCCCTGTGGTGTACAGGAGTGGAGACAGGGCGAGGGGTGTTGCAGGCTGAGTTCTCCAGGGGAGACAGAGTGACGGAGCCTCAGCTGCTGAGGGCTCAGCCACCCTACTGGAGGGCTCTGCAGTGTTGTCAACTGAAGTTGTGCTGCAGCCGGCTGAAGTGACCAGGCAGGCGTACTTCCCACTGGGGCTGGTCACGTGTACGGGATACCCTGGGAAAGGCATGATCCCCGGCAAGGTGGCTGTCTGCAGCTGTGGCAGACTGTGCAGGAACAGTGGGAGGCCGTCTGCTGTCTACACACCCCACAGCTGGTCAATAAGTCTTCCCTTGAAGGGGATCTGGGCTGCGCATCTCCTCTTCTATCACCAGGTGTTAGAGGGACCCCGGTTAGCCCGGGTTCCGGGGGGAGGTGAGGGCGGCTTGAACCAGTGTGGTGGCAGTGGAGAGAGAGAATGTGGCGTGGTTCAGAGATGGGTTAGTCGATGAAATGCTGCAGATCTGATAGATTGAATGAAGAGAAGATGAAGGCGTCGAGGGAAAAGGCGGCATCAAGAATAGCTCCCAGGTGTCTGCCTTTGCCCAGCTGGAGGGATGGTTGGTACTGTTCACCAACTAGAGAACTCTGGGAAGGATCAAATACGAGAAAGGAAAAGATCATGCTTTCGGATGTGAAATATTGGTGAATGGCCTGGACATTCTGGGAAGTGAAAACCCTGAAAGAAACACACGTGTGCATGCACACACGCACGCAGACACGCATGCACGATTTGGTTTCAAGAAGAGACCCGTGCGCTTACGTCTCACTCTTGGAAATGCCATCCCTTGTTGCATCACTACGGACTTTACCTTTTGGTGCCAGAACTTGAATCAGTATCCATAATTTACCTGATAAGCACACGGAAGAGCTTTAGTGCAGGAAGATATCAAAAGGAAGTCAGGCATCTGAGGAGTGAAGATGGGCCCACACACCACCCAGGAAATAATTAGTCAACACCCCAGCCAGCTGTCCCACCCTCAGATGATATCGCTCGCTAATCCGGGACTGAAGCAATTCCAGAGGTGACGGGGGTAGGTTTGGAAGGTGAGAGAGAGCGGCGGGATGAAAGACTGAAGATTAATTTAGAACTGGGAAAGAGTTTTTACCAGAAAACCTCTTTGCAAAGCAGAATCTGCTGACAAGCCCAAGCAGAGCTTTCCATACAATCGAAGTTCATCAGCTGAATTGGGCTCTTCTAATTATGCTCCATCCCGCCGCTGGCTGGGACTGCCTCCCGTACCGCCCCTCTGAGATGCTGAGCTTTCCGTGGATATGGTCATAGCCTTTGACTCAGTGAGTCCGCGTTTTGAAACTGATCCTAAAGAAAATATCCAATAAACGGAAGATGCTGTAGGCATGATGATGTTATCAGCACATTTTATGATAGTGACGTATCAGAAAACTCCCTTCGAGCCAAGAGTGCACATCACTTTGTGAAAGGTGTCGACTGTGATAGTCAGGAGAGCTGTGTTGCAACAGAAGATGCTCGCCCTGGTCTCTTTACTGAGCAGCCACCGTGAGAAGCAGTGATACATCTGAGCAGAAAAGTGTGCGCTGGTATGGAAAGTAAACCACAGAGATGATAAGTAGCCTTTACAAGGTCACATAGTAAGAAAGATTCCTGAGATCTGAACCCAGGTCTGGTTTTTCTATAAAGCCCAGTAATTCATACATTTAACCAACAAATATTTGTTGAGTCTCTAATATGTGCCAAGAACTGTTTTGGTGATATATTCCCCGGAAAGAAAGGTAAAAATGCAGCTTTTCATATTGCAGATACAACTTCTAATCAGAAGATTGCAATGAGAAAAACAAGACTTAGATGTTTTAGACTTGTCTTACAGTTTTTAGAAACTCACAATCTTCTCTATCCTCCATCTGTTCATAGCCTACCCAACTTCAAGACTTCCCTCCAACTCCCTTCCTATTTCCTCCGGCTACAATTGGCCTCTCCCTGCCCTGGGTCCCTTTGCCACATAGTTCACACCTAATTAGATCTTGCTGGAAGCTGATTGCCAGCGCGAGGTATCTACTCTTTGGTATATACTGTCTTGCTCTTTACTTAATATATGCGTGTGTGTGTGTGTGTGTGCACGCACACACACACATGATCTTTCCAATAAGGCTGTAAGCAGCTCAATTAATTGAGAATTATTGAGGCTGGGAGTTCTCTTATTGATAGGCTCCACAGTGCTATTGCCCCAGCAGAAAAGATTACCATATCCAAACTAAATAAGTTGTGACTTTTTTACAGTTTTCAACTCAGCCACAACAAGCCCACAAACACTTAAAAATTAACACTTTTTAAAAAAGATTTTATTTATTTGTTTGAGAGACAGAGTGAGCATAAGCAGGAGGAGGAGCAGAGGGAGAAGGAGAAGCAGAGCCCAATGCAGGGCTCGATCCCAGGACTCCAGGATCATGAACTGAGTCGAAGGCAGTTGCTTAACCAACTGAGCCACCCAGGCACCCCTGGCCCAGACATTTTAAAAACATCTCACTTACTTATCTCAATAACCTATGAATATTTCTATCAGTAAGACTGAGTTTGGTTAAGCTGTAGTAGCAAACAACTCCCTAATCTTAGTTGCTCTAAACAACAAAAGGTTAGCTTTTTAGGTCAGTGGAGGGATCTGTTACACTTCATATCCACTCAGAGACGTAGGTGATGAAGATGTCACCTCTGAAAAGTTCCTAGTCTTTAGGGTAAGAGGCAGAAACAGTAGCAAATCTTATACTAGCTTAAAAGCTTCCATATTTCATTGGCCGAAGTCAATTTTATGACCATGCCTGAAATCAAGGGAGAAGGGAAGTATAGTTTCACCAAGTACCCGAAGAAGAACCAAAAATATTTGGTAAAGAGCACTAATAATTACTATGTTGTTTTTACTGTTACTATTATTATTATTTCTCCCTTTTTACTTTTTAAATACAAGGAAAGCTCAGATGGTTTAACATGTCCAAGGTCCACATTTATCCATAGATGAGTTAGAATTTGAACTGAAGTCAATCTGATAGTGAAGTCTATGCTCCTTTCACACTACCATCTGCTTTTTTCAGAGCTGCTTTCCAGAAAGGATACCTTATGTGTTCTTTGGGTTCTGGCTAGCCTCACTTAAATTATTCTTCTCGATAGGGCTCTTAGTTAGCTAGTCTTCAACCTCTGATCCACTTCAGGTGTATCCTTACCGGATATGTCCATTTGCTCTTCCACTAGTCCATTCATTCAAAGGAGTCTTATTACCTTCTCTTCAATATAGCAGGTGTTGGTAATATCAAGATGAATACTATTTAGTCCTAGCGTTTAAGGGTTTCGTCTTCTACTGGACTAGTCGCTAAAAATAGCAAATAATTCCCAGATCAATGTGACAAGTACTCTAATGAAGATCTGCCCAGTCAGTCTTTGGAAACAGACGTCTCCCAAAGTGGAATTAGGAAGATGGAAATGGCTCACGTGAGACTCACCATCACTAGAAGTAACCCAAGCCAAGTCTGCAAGGAAAAGTTTGCTGAGATTGCAGAACACACAAATTCAGCTAAGACGCCTGAGCCCAGAATTATTTTTTCTTTTTTTTGCAAATAAGAATGCTGAAAACTAAACAATGCTATACTACAGTGAGGGATAGCACTGCTAACAGAAGGTAGATGGTTTGATTGGGATTTCTAAAAGGAAGATATTACTGATGTAACTGTATTACTTGAGATGTAGTGATTTCAGCAGTCACAAAAAAATATAGCCTGGGGCAACTGAGGTTGAGAGAGAACTCCTGATGGGCCCCAGCTTACAGAAAAAGTAAATGGCGATGTTGGGATTTCACCCCAAGGCTGTCTTTCCTAAAAGCCGAACGCCCACACATGTCCCAAGTTGCCACCTGCCACTCAGTGAACTACCCTAACCACTAGATCTGCAGCTGCCCGCAGGCAAGAATGTTGATGGCACTGTCAGGGGCCCTGGGAAGACTTTAATCTCACGTTCTCCAAACCCAGCTGCCACCTTGGACTATTTGAAACCAAGATTACATCTGTATTAGTGTCTTTCAAGCCACTGCTCTAAATCTCTGAAGATAAGCATCACAGATAAATTTATGCCTCTCCATTTATCAGTCTTTTGAAATCTTCAATTTTGGGATGAATATGCTGGGTTGTGTGCCCCTTTCAGGCCCCACCCTACCCTTCTCTCAGCCCACAAGCTGCAGGGAGAGGTGCTACATCACCTTCCAAACAGTTTGGATGACTGAGTACTTAGTCTTGCTAGAGCCATTTATTAGTATAGCCATGGCTCCATGAGAGTGTGAGTTTCTGGAGGTCAATAGCCCAGTGTTGTGCCTTTTTAAAATTTCTCAGTCTCCCAGAAGAGTCAAGAGAGTTTTTTCTTTTGTTTATTTTATTTCTTAAATAAAATGCTGTCTTATTATTTGAGTGATCTGGGTCAATGGAGAGTGACATGAGCCTTTTGACAGCTTATGGGTAATTTCTAAGGAATCTTCTAACACAAATCTCATTGTAAAGAAAGGGAAATAAAATGGAGAGAGACTCCACTTTTGACCCAAATGGCTACTAATAGGGACTGGATATACCCTGTAGCCTGAAACAACTAAGAAAAGAGGAAATATAGAAAACAAAAATTTTCAAGATATAGATAGCAGACAAAGAAAGACGGTGGTCCCAGAGATACAAGGAACAAACGGTGAGCCCTACAGTTACGCAAGCTTACTTGAGAGCTTCTAGGTGATAGCTCAGGCAGGGGAATCCCAAGCAAAGCCCAGCAGACTCCCTGAGTTGTGAGATGAAGACAGCTAGAATATGCATCAGGACAAGTACCAAACAGGAGAGAGCTGCATAGAGAGAAAGACCCTGCGATCCACATAGAGGCCCTCTTGAGTTTTTAGCAGGGTATGATCAGCACATATGTGTGAGAAAACCACCAAAGGTCAGAGAAGGAAACATTCAAAAAGATTAAAGGAATAGTTCCTAGAACATATCTAGGGACAGAAACAGTCCTGCTTCCATAAGCCACACAGAGAAAACTCATAATTCATGGGGCATTGAGTAGAATATTCCAGAAGGTCTTGCCTCAGTAGTGGAGATTATCCCAAGACTAGATAGTGCTCTGAACCCCTCTAATGAATCATAAAAGAAGACCTGAAAGGATCAAACCATTTCCAAGTAACTTTCCTAAAACAAAGCTCAAAAATATTCACAGGAATATAAAAATATCCTGCACCCAACACAATAAAATTCACAACATCCAATAAAATATAGAGTTCTCACTTGGATACCCATCCTGAGTTCTCTCCACAGACCTCTGCACAAGAAAGATGCCCTCCCTTAGCCTCTCAGGCCGATATCAGCAGAAATCAAGACAGCACCCTTGTTCTCTGTGACAGGCCCTCCTCCAGCCTTCTGTACCACCATCTCCAGGAGTCCAGAGAGCAGTTAAGAGATCTGTTTGCTCCTAACACCCCCTCTTCCCTACTCCTGTGTGATAATTGATTTTTTATGTCAACTTGACTGGATCACGAGAGGCCCAGATAGCTGGTCAAACATTACTTCTGGGTGTGTCTGTGATGGTGTTTTTGGAAGAGATTAGCATTGGAATCTCTAGACTGAGTAGAGCAGATAGCCCTCTCCGATGTGTGTCTTGGCTTCATCCAATACCCTGAGAATCCTGAATAGAACAAAAAGACGAGCAAAGTTGACTTTGCTCTCTGCCTGACTACTTGAGCCGCGTCAGAGACCTGCCTTCAACACTCCTGGCTTTCAGGACTGCAGACTGAGACTGGAATCTATACTGTTGGCTCTATGGCTTTCCGGGGTCTCCAGTCTGCAGACAGCAGACTGTGGGCCTTCTCAACTTCCATAATGAAATGAGTCAATACCTTATAATAAATCTCTTTGTGTGTGTGTGTGTGTGTGTGTGCGCGCCTGCACGTGCTCATGTGTGGATAGATAGATAGTAAAATACGATATATCCTATTGGTTCTGTTTCTTTTGAAAAACCCTAGGTTAATACATCCTGTCTGGCTGCAACATTGCAACTTTACCACCATTGTCTGCCTTGAGACCATCAGAACTTACCTCATTAGTCCTTTTTATATCAGTCACTGCAAGAGGCCCAAGATGCCCTGGTTACATCACTTTAGTGGTGAGGCCTTCCTAACCATGCTAATTAAAATTAAAATTGCAGTCCTACCCCCTCCACACCCTGAGCCCCTTTCTCTATTTTATGTTTCCCCATAGCACTTACCACAATCAAATACACTATATATTACTTATTGGCTTGCCCTCTAGAATATAAGCTCCATAAGGGCAGGGCATTATATCTGATCACCGCTGTGTGCCCAGTGTTTAGAACAGCGCCGGGCACTTTGGAAGCAGTCAATAATTATTGGAGGAATTAGGAACACACGCTGTGTCAGCATTTAACTGCTGAGAGATGTGTCTGTGAGTTTCTTCTTCAGAAAAGGTGGGTCCGAGTTTCCGAATGTAACCTGGCTCTCAGTCAGTGGGGCTGCCTCTGAATTGCTCATGGGATGCTTTCTGGTCCAAGCATTTTACAGCATCTCATGGATCATGTGTTAGCTGCTTCTGAGCATGTGGACAGATCTGCCTGGACCACCCACTCCATCCATCGAAGTCTCCTGGAAGATGCAAAAGGCTGGGCCGTCCGATAGCCGAGAATGTTCTCCCAGATCTGTGGCTCCTGAAGCTTCCCCCCCTCTCCCCCTCCCCCATCCCAGTAAACAGCACCACCCTTCACCCAACAGCTCAGTCTAAACACTAAGGATTACCTGCAGTCTCTCTCTGACGGCTCATATCAGATCCATCTCCAAAACCACTCTGAATCAGAACACTTTCCACTATCTCCACCCGAGTCCCAGCTACCTCTGTGGCCCGGAAGTGGCCTGAGATCTGCTGCTCCTACGTCCGCCCTTGACGCCCACCATTCAGCCCCACAGAGCAGGATCTTTCTGTTTGTTTACTTCTCGTGTTTTCAAAGAATGTTTTAGTGACTTAGGAAATTGATAAAATGAAGTACTTGATGAAAAGAGCCAGATATAAAATAGAATAAACAGTACTATCCAAATATGAAAATATGTACAAAGAAAAAACATAAAAGAAAACACATGGGTATTTTAAGTGTAATTAGCTCTGAGTGGTGGAATTATGGTTTGGATTTCCTTCTTTATGCTATTTAGTATTTTACAAATACTCCATAATGAGTATGTGCAGTCATTGAAAAAAACAAACAAACAAAAAATACCGAGTGATCAATGAGGCAGCACTAAGGTGGGTCAAATTTATTTAATAGATTTAGAATTTTAAATTTATGAATATAATGAAAATTGAACTCAACTCATTTTTACAGACCTCCTCTTTCATCCCAGTCACTGTGCTAGGCATTTCCCCCATCCTTTATTTCTGTGAGAAAGGATTTATTCTGGTTTTATAGATGAGAGAATGAGTTCAGAGTAGGCTAAGTGGTTTGTCCAAAGTCACTCACCTGGTAAGAGACATGGCAGATGCTAAAGCCAGGTCTCCAGGTCATACACCCAGACTCCATTCACTACCCCACCATTCTCTTCTCTTCCCCGAAGGCTGGGGGCCAGGCAGACATGGCTGGAGAATTGCTGGGTCAAAGATGGTAGGAGTGAGGTTATTAGCCTAACCAAGGGGGCAAAATGGTTTAGTGAAGACACTAACAGTCAATGGAACTCAAGTGACTAGAGATCATTTCACAGACATATTTGAACTTGGAACTTGGTAGCAACATGGATTTCATTGTCACCTGTAAATGCAGCATAAAGTTAAACCTGTACTTGTTCTGCTTCCTTGCACTGTAAAAACAGAGCTCAGGCTCTGGGAGTTGATGAGTCTGGAAAGTAGCAGGGCTAGACTCTGGAATCTCCATATAAGTCCTGACCTCTTGAGAAGAGAGGGGAAGGGCGGGGGCATAAGGGGAGCACTGTGGTTTCCCTCAGTGCTCCCAAGAGACTAATCTTTTAAAAACAAAACCCACTTTCCATTACATTCCGAATAACATCCATATGCCCTAGGTTCAAGTTCTGTGCTTTCTACGCGGCCCACCTCCTTTCTTTCCCTTGTCCAGAGCTTTCAGTCCCTGGGCTCCAGGCTCGCCAGCCTCTGTGTTTCTAGAACTCCCCAAGTCATTGTGGCAGGGTCTTTGCCCTCCCCTCCTAATGCCCCGTGGCTCCTCCCTGGGACCTGTGCTCTGCAGCTTCCCTTTCCTCCTGAGTTCAGCTGAAATAAACATCCGAGGAGAGGCCTGGTGACTTCTGAGACACCCCCACTCCCCATCACAATCACTCTCTGTGCCCTTAACCCCAGTCTTTTTATAAGCAGAACTTTTAAATTTTATCGTTTCAAATGCAAAGAATGTGCAAAGAATATATGGAAAGAAAAGGCAAGTTATGAAGCAGAACATAATAAACACTTATGAACCCACCAGCCAATTTAAGATCTCGAATCGTAACAATCCCTGATTATTTTTTGCCTAGCACTTATCAACTATCTAAAACTATATTATGTACTTATTTCTGTATTTATTGTCTGTCATACCTCCTGGAAGGTAAGGTCGGATGCCTGTCTTGTTGATTGCTGTATCCTAGAGCTTCTAACAGAGCCTAGAAAAGAAATATTCGAGAATGAATGAACGAGGATGAGGCAGAGAGGTCAGGGGAGTGGGGTGTTATTGGTGGTGGTGGTGGGTGGCCTGCGCTGTCTTAAGCAGGGATCCACGGGCCCACCAGACACGATTTCACCCCACCCCACACTTCTCCAAAGTCTAGTTAATGTGCAGTTACGTGATGCAACGTGTAATGTCTAGCTATGTAGACAAAAGCACACCAGGTAAGTTGTTTTGCCATTTTCAGACTCCGTTTCCATCTCTGGTAAAATAGACGGTAATAACCACTTGCAGGATGCCTGGGTTAGAGAGGCAAGCGTTCTCACCCCCCTCTGTAATACCTGGGAGCGCAGGGCTGCTGGGTAAGGGCTGCTGCTGGCAGCAGGCAGCTTCAGACCTGAAGACAGACAGACAGACTGACAGATGCTGGGTGGGCAAAAATGTGGCAGACAGACACCCAGGCCACCCTGGAAGCGGGGGAGAGCATCTCTTGCCCCTAGAAGGCCTGCCGCATGGGCTTTAAGCCCTGAGCGGATGCCCGAGGCCAGGAGCAGGTCCCTGGGGTGGGGGACTGGCTGGGCCTGGGAACTGCCGCTGCAGACGTGGGAGTGTCTCAGGGAACATATAAGGCCGTGGTGCATGAATGGGGGATGCACAATCACTGAAAAGAAAAATGAAGCCGCTTTTCTCTTCGGTGAATCAGAGGAAAACAAGTAGAGCTTGTTTTTTCTTTTCTTTTTTTTTTTCTGCAATACAAATGCCCTGATTAAGCCAGTCTGTACTAAAATTATAGCCAGAGGAGCCAGGCCTCAGGACATTCTTCAATGCCTCCCTTTGCCTGGCAGGTTAATTAGTCCAACCAACATTCACCAAGCAGCTAGTAGGGGTCGGGAGGCCTTCTGAGGGTCAGGATGAGGAGGGCATACATGCCTGGGGGCAGGAGAGTGTTCTCAGTGTTCTGCCAAGGAAGGTGGAGTCTGGAGGAAGGAGCATGCAGCTCTGTGAGGACAGGTGGGAATGACAGCCCGTGCTCCACGCGGGAGGGAGCTTTTGCATGGCCCCTGAAGGAAGCCAGAGGGACGGGCCCCCACGGAGGGTGGAACGCAGCAATGTGCGGGCATGGGGGTGGCAGGGAGTCATTTTAGAGCTGTGGGCTGCAGCCACGTGGTGAGGGCCTGGCTCACTCTGTCCTCAAGGCAGTGGAGCAACACTACCAGGTGTGTGCTTCAGACGATCACTGCAGGGAACAGCCACCCCTCTGCGTCTCCCACCTTCACTCACCCTGCGCTGATCACAACATCTCTGTGTTCCTTTGGGGCAGCGCCCCACCCCCACTCTCGGTGCACGCGCCTCTGTCTGGCTCCCGAGGGGGCCTGGGATTCAGGCCTGGCCAACCTGCGTCGTTCATTATTTTATTCCAAAGGATTGATTTAGAGATGGACGTATACTCCTGGTGGTCCGATGAGACCCAGTTCTGGGACTCTAATTGGCTCTGTTGGGAAGAAGTCCTCTCTCTGCCTGCTAACCTGTGGCTGTGGGGCCACCCGAGGGAGATGACCAGTGGCAGAGTGAGCCCAGCAGGAGGGGAAGCGGAGTGAAGACAAGGAGAGATGAACGATGCTTCCACGTTCTCCCTGCCCGTCCGGGGATCCTGTCAGTCCCCACGCGGAGCAGGCCCTGTACTACTGCAATCACCTAGCAGACAGAGAGGAAGCTTTTTTCCTGTTCTGTCTACAGGGGACTGACCTTCTTATATTACTCTCATTCCGTAAGGACCCTGAAGACAAGCCCCTCTGAAAACAAATGGGCCATTTGGGAGGGATTTCCAGTTCCTATAATCATTCATTCATTCATTCTACAAATATTTAATGAGAATCTACTTGGTGTCACACTTTGCGATAAGCCTATAATTGTGAGCCAAACAAACACTAGCCCCGTGCTAATGGCATTTGCAGCTTATTAAAAAGGCAGATAATGAAATATGTAATTAGAATGAATATATAATTTAAAATTGTGAAAAGTATCACAAAGGAGTATAGGTAGCTATGAAATGTATTCAGAGGTACCCGATCTTGGAGGGGGCAGGGTGGGTAGGGGTGAGGGAAGGTTTTCCTGAGGAACCAACAAATGAAATAGGAGTAAAGAGGTGTAGATGTTGGCTGGGTGAAGGACTGGCGGCAAGGAACTTTCCAGGCAGAGGGAAGAGCTTGTTCGAAGGCCCTGGTGTCCTGTCAGCCATCTCGAAGAGCTTCCTCATCCGCACAGGCCCTCCTGGGGACCTAGGAATCCAGACGTGGCTTTGCTTGGCCCTTGGATGCAAACACAGCACACGTAAGAGCCTTGCTTCAGGGGCGCCTGGGTGGCTCAGTCGTTAAGCCTCTGCCTTCGGCTCAGGTCATGATGCCGGAGTCCTGGGATCGAGCCGCGCATCGGGCTCCCTGCTCAGCGGGAAGCCTGCTTCTCCCTCTCCCACTCCCCCTGCTTGTGTTCCCTCTCTCACTGTGTCTCTCTCTGTCAAATAAATTAAAAAATCTTAAAAAGAAAAAAAAAAAGAGCCTTGCTTCACTTCTTCATATCTTAGTCCCAGGGCATTTTCACTTTTTTCTCCCTTAAAGAAAGCCCCTCTGCAAAAATCTTGCACACTGGTGGTGGTGAGGGGAGCAGGGGCTTTCTAGCCCACCTCCACTGCTATCCTGCTACCTTGAAAATGCCATCCTTCCCCCATTTCTTCCACAGCAAGAAGGTTTCAGTTGGGCTTGTTGAATTATTGTAACTCGTTTAAGATGATAGTGATGATTCACTGATTTTTTTTTCTGATTTGCAAATAGTCCTGGCTCTTTAATATCAAAGTCTTGTTTAAATAATAGGCACGCAAAATTTTAAAAGGCAGAGCCCATTTAAATAGACCTTACATGACACCAAAAACATAAGCAATGAAAGAAAAAACAGAGAAATTGACTTCATCAAAATTTAAAACTTCTGTGCTACAAACAATACCATCAAGAAAGTAAAAAGACAAGTCACAGAATGGGAGAAAAATATTTGCAAATCATGTATCTGATAACGGGCTTGTATCCAAAATATATAAAGAACTCTCCACTCATAATAAAAAGATAAATGGCCCAATCTAAAATCAGGCAAAGGATTTGAGTAGACATTTCTCCAAGACATACAGATGGCCGATAAGCACATGAAAAGATGTTCAACATCATTGGCCATTAGAGAAATGCAAACCACAGCTCTACGGTGATATCACTTCTCATCTACCAGGATAACTTTCAGCAATAAGATAGTAATAAGTGTTGGTGAAGGTGCAGACCAACCGGAACCCTTGAACACTGCTGGCGGGAATGTAAAATGGTGCAGCTGCTTTGAAAAACAGTCCAGCAGTTCCTCCAAATGTTAAACACAGAACCAGCAGTTCCCTGCCCAGGTATATACCCAAGAGAAAGGAAAACATAGGTCTACATAGCAGCTTAAACTCTAATAAGCATAGCAGCATTTTTCGTAACAACCAAAATAACCCAACATATTGGGTGAAAATAACCCAGTGTCTTCTTAATGGATGATCACCGAATAAAATTTGCTTTATCTATGAAATGGAGTCTTATTTAGCAATAAAAAGAAAGGATCTGTTGATACATGCTACAGCAGGAACTCAGAAAGCACTATGCTAAGTAAAAGAAGCCGGTCGCACAAGACAATTCCATTTATATGAAAGGTCCCGAATAGATGAATCTATGGAGACAGAAAGATTCCTGATTGCTTATGGTGGGTTGGTGGGAGGGAATGGGAGTGACTGCTAATGGCTGTGGGGTTTCTTTTAGGGGGAATGAAAATGTTCTAAAATTAGATTTGGGGATGGTTCGACAACCCTGTGAACAGACTAAAAACCATTGAACTGTTTACTCTCAATGGGCAAATCTTACAGTACATGGATTTTAATACTTACCAAAAAAAGCGGGTTAATGATCCGGAGTAAATCAATCAATATTGTCAGAACCTGCTGTCAAAGTAAATTTTATCTAGATTCTGACATAATAAACAGGTCAGGCAGAGAAAACCCCCTGAGTGGAAGAGTGTAGCTATGATAATAATAGTGACATTACTCACAGTCATAACCAAAATTGATATGATCTTGATGGCTTTTGCATTTGCTCAATTAAATCCTTTCACTCACTTGAATCACAGGAGGGAGGCATCATCACACAGATCTGACGCCCAAGGGAACTGAGGTTCCGAGGGTTTCGGAACAGGTACGATCATCCAGGGAGTAAATGCTGGGGCTGGGAGCAGAGCCCTGGTCCACCTGCCCCAAATCTCATGCTACTTCACTAAGCCTGAAAGGGCAGAGGCCATGCTCTGCCTTGTTACATCATATCCCCAGTGCCTGGCAGGGGGAAGGAGTGAATGAATGAATGAATGAATGAGTAATAAACTACTTCTCTTCGGACTCTGCAACCAGGTAATGCAAAGTGTGGCTCCAGCCCCTCCTGGAAAAAGGAGACCAAGAAAAATAAACCACAGGGTCCATCCGAGGAGCACAACTTCACAAAGTGTGGGCCAGCAGCCTGGTCTCCAGAAGTCACACTGATTTGATCCTTTTATGGGTACAGAAAACAAGGCAGGAATTCCTCAGAGATGAAGGCTTCCCATTTCTATTGCTTTGTGCATGGTCTTCAGCCACCCAGTGCCCTACTGGGATCATTCTCAGCCCCACTCGTCACATTCTGCCATCTTGGATTCTGGGTCAGCATCTCCCAAGGTTGCATCTCCCAAGGCTGAGGCCTTCCCATGGCTAGTCTGTGCTGTCCAGACGATGGCATGGGGTCCCGCACAGGAGGTACAATCTCATACAGTCAAAAGAGTCTTTACTGATACAACCTGAATGGGACAGAGAGAGATTTGACCTTCTCTCAAACATGTTGAGGTGGCCGGTGGTTGAGTTCAATTGCTCGGTTGTGCTCCAGATGGAGAAGAAGCAAGGATGCTCTGCTTGCTGGGGGTCCCTTCTCCATGGACCAGAGGTTCTGTTGGAAAGAGCCTTGGATATGGAATCACACAAACCCGGATATAAAACCCTTTTCTGTCATTTACCCTAGTGCCCTCTGTGAGCCCAGTTTCCTCACCTCCCCAGTGAAAATCTCACAAGCCTGTAGTGGGAGGAGTAATGACTCATGGCCCACAGCTAGTAGATGGCAGAGCTTGGATTTGAACCCAGGACTCTTGTCCGTCTGTGGCCGAATGAGATCACAGATGGGAAAGAGATGTCTAAGCTGCAGGCAGGAGGGCAGGCTCTGGGGACTGGGGTTGCCTCCTCCCAGCGCTGGAAGCTGGGAAGGACTGCGGGAGCATTAAGGTTGCGTCTCCTGTCAGTCAGGGCAGAGTGTGTGCTCTGCGTCCTTACGAGGGTTTATGACTTGCAATTGTTCCTGCTTCACAGCCTGCCTGTGGCACGGCTGGACTGGAGCCCCAGGTGTACCTGAGATGTGGCCCAGATAAGTGTCTGCTCACCCACGTCCTCAGCCTGACTCCTCTCACAGCCCTTGCATTTCACAAGCATCGCTGTGTCCCGGCCACACCCAGAAGGAATGGGATACACACCCAGCCAGTCCGGGTTCTCTAGGTCTCAAACACACTTTGTTCCTTGGTGACTCCGTCTGGAAGGCCGCATGCAACTGAATGACTTCCTTTCCTTCTTTGAGCTATTTATCAAAGGGATGGCCGCTCCTACCCGGCCAGGGATGGGAGGTTTTATGAGATCGTGAGGGTTATTAGTAAGGGCCCCGATTTTTGAGTCAGACAGCTCCCTATTTGATCCTAATCTCTGTGGTTATTTCTGTGTGACCTTCAGTCATGCCACTTGACCTCTCTATACTTCATTTCACATTTTCTATAAAGTGTGGCAAAGATATCTTCTCTTGGGGCTGTGAGGGCTCCACCAGGTGGTGCTTGAGCAGACACCTCAGTGCCCAGGAGTGTCTCTCTCCTTCCTAATTCTGTCTCCTTTCTTGACAGATCCACTCAAAGAAGGAACTAGATCCACCTTGAACCTGGGGCGGTTTGTTCAGACCCCCACCGAGTCCTCAGGTGTATGTGGAAGGGGATTAACTATCTTTGATGAGCCTTTGCGGGAGGGGAGGGACTGGGGAGCGATGGAGGTATTGAAGGCAAAGGGAGAAAAGGCCAGATGGGGATGCGGTAAGGATCATAATAAGCAGCCGTCGTGCTAGAGCGCCTCATTTAGTGAACACGTACTACGTGCCAACGTTGTACTGGGAAACCTACACGCATTTCTTAACTGAGTCCTCCTCTTATCATCATCCACATTTTACAGATGAAGCAACAGCTGACAGGTAAGCCAGGAGCTGTGATTTGAAGCTACGTGTCACGCTGGTGCTCTGGGGAAGGGTGGGCAATGTAGAGGAGGTCGCTGCTCATGGCTGGCCTGGAGGTCCCTGCCCTGGGGGCAGCTCAGGTCCTCCCTGGCTTGTGACCCAGCCTGGTTGAGGCAGGAAGTACGCGGCCTCCTCAGCCAGAGGGACTGCCCCCCGGCTCAAATGTGAGCACCTCAAAACCAGGGCCCCATCTGCCTGCTCTCTGGATCTGCCAGCTCCTGGTACGGGGTGCAGTCTGCGTTTAAAGGAAGCAAGAAACACTATAATCTTTCCTTTTTCCTTGTGGGGTCTTCCTATGTGAAACGACACCTTTGACAGCGTCGAGTTTGTCACAGTCGGTAAAGCCCTTTCCCATCTGGAGACCACCTGCCACCCGGGATTTTCTACTCCTCCCCACTGATGGCACCTGAGCGGTCACCTAGTCTGGCCAATTCTCCCTTTACAGTGGGACTCACCTGGTCCTTCCACTCCTTCCCCACTGCCACCACCTAGACTCAGTTCCCTGTTCCTTCTGTCCATGACAGCTGCATACCTGCTCTCCTCACCTCCCATCTGGCCCTGCCCTAAGCCCCGTTTCCATCCAAGAGCCAGAGAGATCTCTCCTCAACAAAAACTCTGCTCGTCTCTCTCCTCACTGCCCCGAGGACCAAGTCTGCCCCTGCACAGGGCCTGAGTGCCCCACAGCACCTCCCTTAGCTCCTCAAACCCACTTCCCCTCCCTTGCCTGCCTGCCTGGCCAGGAGTGACCTGCGATGCCACATGCCCGAATTACCTGGCAGGGGAAACAGGGACCTGGAGGCACATTTCATCCCTCCATTGATGTCATCCCCTTGCCTGTACAAGCACGTCTGTCTCTCCTGGTGATGTCACTGGCCTGGGTAGCTCGCACCCGGGCTCCGAGGCAGGGGGTGGGGTGGAGAGCAATAAATGCCTGGTTTCACTCAGAGAGATGATTCCAGCATGGAGGAAGGTGAAGCAAGACTTGGCACGGGGCATAGTGGGGACTGTCCTCAGGCCCCTTGTTTTTGAGCTGCCACAGAGTCCCCAAGGCCTCCCCAAGGTCCCTAAGAAATGAACGTCCAACTTGGATCGATCCTGTCACTCTTAGCTAACATGGCACTTGTTAAATAAAATACCAACATGGTTACTTTCTTCATGCCAGACACTGTTGTAAGCAGCCTACATGAATTTAGCTGATTTATCTGATCGTTTATCCTCACAACAACTCATTTTACACACACACACACACACACACACACAAAACCAAAGCAAAAAACGAAAAAACTGAGGCACAGAGAAATTAAGTAACTTTCCAAAAGCAACACAGCTAGTAAGTGGTAAAGCCAAGATTTGGCGCTGGCGTCCTTGCTCTTAAGCCCTGTGCCATTTTGTCAGCTTGCTCCCTGCCCCTGGGAGCGGCGTCCTCCTGCAGCCCTTCGCTCCCTGGTGCTTGAGAACGTGTCTGCGGGATCTCTAGCCCACACGGGCTCTCGCGGCCCCACCTCGCTATTCGGTCATTTAATATTTCATCGCTGTGAGGCCTCATCCTGTTTCTCCTCTGGGTTTTATGATTCCCATTTTGTGGGGGAGCAAACTGGAGGAAGAGTCCTGCAGGCGACAAGGCACAGCACAGCGAGGATTCAGAATGGAGTCTGTCTGCCGCAAAAAGAGCGCCTCTCCCGCTTCTCCAGAAGGGAGTCCGCAGAGCTCCGTGGGGTCACCCACGTGGCTCCAGAGAGAGGTCATCCCGGCAGCTGCCAGCGGTGGGCTGTGGTTGAGACCACGGAAGGCCGGGAAGTGAGGAGAAGTTAGGAATTGAAAAGAGCAAAGACAAGCCTTGGGGCAGGCCTGTACCTAGGGGAGGAGATGAAGACGGGGGAGCAGTGGGGACAGAGAAAAGTGCCGGGATGAGCACGAGAGCAGCAGGAACTCCTTTTTGTGCATCATTTTCAAGGTCGTCGGGAGCCTTCGTGTTCCTTATCTCTTATCACATGGAGACACATTGCATGCACACCGACACACATCCCCAAACCTCCAAATCTGGTGTTGGGAGCAGGCTAGGTAGGATCATTACCGCCAGTTTCCGGACGTGAAAATTGCAAGAGGGACAGGCGTGTGTCCCCCACATGGCAGCCAGTGTACCCAGAACCAGATGGGGGTCCGTATCCCATCGGCAGCCCGCTCGGTGCAAAGTCTCCAAGTCACGGAAGGAGAGGATTTGGGAGGGGGCCACCCTGTCAGATCAGGCCTTGATTCAAGGAGGAAGCACCCCTGGCCCATAGAAGGAGCAGGCTCAGCGGGAGGTGAGATCCAAACTGGGGTGCGGGTTGGGTGAGGAATTACGGGGTCTATGGAGGAGGTGGAAGAAGCCAGAATAGACCCTAGCTGGAGAAATTGATATTGGGGAAAGGAGAACCAGGGGGCTTTGCAAGGGGGCTGTGCCCTCTCTCTCCGGTGTCTCTCCCTCCCCTGGTACTTACTGCCTGCCTGCTCTTCACCGTGTCCATGCCTGCCGCCTCTTTCTTCTGTTCCCCTCTGTCTCTCTGTCTGTCTGTCTCTCCCCTTTCTCATGGATTCTTCTCTGTTGTCAGGGCCTATTCTGTGTCCTTGTGTCTCCATTTTTCTCATTTTCCTCTTCCCCAACTCAACTATCTATCTCTGGAAATCCAAAACCTATCTAGCATTAGGTTTACTTACCGAATAAAGTTTTATGCTACTTGCTTTTATTTTAAAAGCAGGAGAGCTGAAATGGTTTTTTTTTTCCTTTTCTGTTTAAAAAAAGAAAACCTGTCTCCAACAGAGATGCTTTTTTTTGTTTAAAAAAAGATCGACTTATTTATTTATTTATTTATTTATTTATTTATTTATTTATTTAGAGAGAGGGAGGGGAGGTCCAGAGGGAGAGGGAGAAGGAAAGAAGCAGAGTCTGTGCTGAGCACAGAGCCCCACGTGGGGCTCGATCCCATGAGCCTGAGATCATGATCTGAGCCTAAATCAAGAGTCAGACACTCAACCGACTGAGCCATTCAGGTGCCCCAAAGAGGTGCTTTTTAAATGTCATTCCTGATGAGTTTTGTGGGCAAACTAGTGTCTTTCAGGAGAAAAGAAGACAGGCTCCTAATATTTGCATGAAGGTGCCAGAGAAAGACAATTTCTGAATGAGACAGGAGAAGGGGGCCTCTTTCACACTTTTGTTCCAAGTGAGACAGGCACTCTGGGCTCTTCCCCATGATGACATCACCCAGCATGCCCAGCAAGGTGCTAAAAAATAATTGCCCTCGATGAAGACGTACACATAAATCATTCTGGCTGGCAGAGAAGATTTGAGTGTGTCAACAAAACACGCAGGCAATGCATCCCTCCAGCTCCTGGCTCTGAGGACAGACCCACCTCATGCAGATGGGTCCGGGAGCCATGCTGCTGCAGGGCCTCCCCTCATGACAGTCCCCGGGGCCCAGGCTCATTCTGGGAGAAATGGAAGCCACAGCCCAGCCCCCGTCCCGGAAGGTGCGCGCGCGCGCACACACACACACACACACACACACACACACGCATGCAGTGGGTGTATGTCCCACACCAGCTACTCAATGGGGAGCTGTCTGGGGCTGAGCTGTCACAGGGCTACTTCCACCCCATCCCCTGAGGGCTTCAATGCCACGCAGTCAGTAGCAGTGGCTCTCAATGGCTGTGCTTTGGCTGCAGGAACAAGGCTTCAGGCCACCTCACTCCCCGTCAGAGGGCATCTTAGAACACTTAAGGTTTCTGCATGAGCTCATGCACAGAGGGAAAGAGCAGCCTGTGTGATGCCGACAGGCTTGGAGGGAGGACAGCGTCCCTTTTCCCGCCCCATCACCACTATAGGATGCAATTTCCTGGCTTCCAGCTAAAGCCCTTAAATCACTTTTGCCAATATGAAGTAATGAGTTAGCCGCTTTCTCGACACAGCTGATGGAGAAGTAAGAGATTTCCCATCACCTAAAAGAAAAAAAAAAATGCCTAGGTTCGACTTCAGGTTTATTTCCTAAGACCAGATTCTTTCATCAGTGAATCATTGACCTGACTTCCTTCCAAAAGACCTGAGACCTATGATAATTGTCTTTCTCTGCTTGACTTATTTCACTTAGCATTATCTCCTCCAGTGCTGTCCATGTTGCTGCAAATGTTGAGAACTCGTTCTTTCTGATAGCTGAGTAATATTCTATTGTATATATGGACCACATCTTCTTAATCCAGTCATCTGTTGAAGGGCATCTCATTTCCTTCCACGATTTAGCTATTGTGGACAACGCTGCTATGAACATTGGGGTGCATATGGCCCTTCTCTTCACTACTATCATATGATTTCTCTCATCTATGGAACATAAGAACTAGGAAGATCGGTAGGGGAAGAAAGGGATAAAGAAAGGGGGGGGGTAATCAGAAGGGGGAATGAAACATGAGAGACTATGGACTATGAGAAACAAACTGAGGGCTTCAGAGGGGAGGGGGGATTGGGATAGGCTGGTAATGGGTAGTAAGGAGGGCACGTATTGCATGGTGCACTGGGTGTTATACACAACTAATGAATCATCAAACTTTAACATCAGAAACCAGGGATGCACTGTATGGTGACTAACATAATATAATCAAAAAACATTTTTAAAAATTCATCATTTTTTGAAAAAAAAAAAAAGACCTGAGACAATGGTTGGTTGGCACTTCGGGGCATGCTCCCCGATGATGGCACACTGGCTGCAGGGCAGAGAACGGAGACAGACATTTGCTTCCAGGGCAGCTGGCGATGGGAGCTGTGAAGGGGGAAGGATGGGCCGAGTTACAGAGCCGGGGGTCGTGCTCTGAAGGCAGGAAGCAGCAGATAAAGAGGGACTGAAGGTGAGAGAGTGAACAAAGGAGGAGGGGGAAGAGCACCCTTTCATGGGAGCCTGCTTCTAGGCTTGCTCTGTTAAAAATGTCCCGTTGACACACAGCCTTATATTTGAGAGATGCGGTCCAGACTTGGCCCACACCTCGAGGCCTCCTTAGTCTTGTCAGACTCTGGTGGTCCTTCGATCTGCTCACCATATTTTCACTTCTGGCTTGGACACTTTCTTAGTCTGGATTGCCCTGAAAGCACATCCTGAGACACTACTGTGAGTGCTGCCAGGGTGGCGGGGGTGGCCGGGCGGTGGTAAGAACAGTCAGACAGGGTAGGAAAGGCAGCCAATAAAGGTGTGGCAACTGAAGCTTCATCCCGCCGAGCAGCTCTGGGAGCCAGTGTACAACATGCATTTGGGAGTTACCAACAGAAGGAGCAAGGTTAAGTGGGTTCCCATCTGTGATTGGGTGAGAGCTGCTCCTGGGGGAGAGGGAGGGTGTTCGTCCCCAGCACCTGACCTGCTCCAGGTGTGCGCAACAGCTGGGGCAAGCCTCTAGGCGCAGGGCCCAGGTGCAGCAGTTGGAAATAGGCTGGCACGCATGGAGATGGGAAGAGCAGAGGGAGACGTGGGTGGGACATCAACAGCCTTTGCCAAAGTGATGACATGGAACAAGTGGCCCAAAGCTGGGCATGGGGCCCCAATCCAGCCAGAAGGAGCAAAACCTTAGAGGATTTGGGACCCACTGATATAACCACTTTGAGCCTGTAGCCAGGGCTCAGAAACATCTTTGGTTGTGAAGGACACCAGCCCAGATGGGAAAAAAGGAAGGAAAAACAGAAAGAGAGAGTCAACCTAGAAGAGAATGGGGAGGGCAAAAAGAGACAGAAAAGTAAAACATATGTAACACAACAAAGAGTAAGCACGAAATACACAATCAGCAAAACTCCGATGAGACAGGAAGTGGGCCACACAGGTGCTGTAGCTGGTCAACATTTGGGAAGGTGACACAGGAAACAGCCACAGAGAGACAGGTTTCTGAGTAGTTTGTGAAAGGATTCTAGGCAGCTTTCCATCCAGAACATCTTTCTTTCTTTCTTTCTTTCTTTCTTTCTTTCTTTCTTTCTTTCTTTCTTTCTTTCTTTCTTTTTTTTTCTGGCTAAATCCAAGAAGATCTATTAAGCCCTATTATAAAGAGAGAGTTAACCAACTCTAACATATCTATGATGGGACAATCACCAATCAAGAATAGAAATGTTCGAGCAAGAGCAATAGAATCACACCATTCTATGTGGTTGAGAAGTCTGGGCAGCAGCTCTCAGGTCACAATGGTACCCAGAGTGGCACCAACCAGCAGTGGCTGCTGGGACACAGTTCATTGTGGGTCTCTGATGTGTGTCCACAGACACAGCACAAGCAGCGTATAGTCATGGAGGAAGGCCTGGGCGGGTCAGCACTCTTACAACCACTAGTGTTTCCTTGTTTGAGGGCCCCAGGGAGGTGGATCTGGTAACATAAAATGATATTAAATGGAACTCTTCCTACTGATCCACAATGTTGGCACGGAAATCCTAACATGAAGACAGAGGTGAGAAGTACCCCATTCTCTGGAGAGAAGTGCTAAACATATCCGTGCAGGGCTTCTCAGGGGTTAACAAAAATAGCCCTAGCAGCCATTGACCTAGCCAGGTTTATGCAGAAAACAAGAAATCTGAAGGGGGTCTTTAGGGGAGTCATCAAGGTAAGGAGTTGCCAGACTTCTTTTCTCTTCTTGTTCCCATTACCCCAAACCAAGTGAACGGACACTGATCAAACAGATTGAAAAGAAAAAAAAGAGAGCTCATAACTCACAGTCCTGATGAGCTGCAGAAAGTGCGGGTCTATCATGAGAGAGACACGAAAGTCATGTTTGTTTCCTTGGAGTTTGGAGGTATATTTGAATATAGAGACTGGTGCCTCCTCTCAGCCTTGCCGCCTGCTAAATCTGGAAGATAGGAGGGTGGCTGAAGTCACCCACTAAGGCAGGGTAAAGAGAGGGAGCAAAAAAACACCAGCTAAGGGTGTGAAGAGGAAATGCGATTTTCCGTTGGGATAAACACACACTGGAGATTAGGCTGGAAACATGGAGTTGGGACCCTGCCAGAGAGGGTCACCTGCCAGCATAGAGGTGACAGGAAAAGGCTGCAGAGCGGATTATTGCAGGAAGTTGCTAAGGAGGTTGCAAGATGTCGACCAGAAGGCGTGCATTCCCCATGGGAGAACTGCAGTGGGCCCAGACCGTGAGCACCTACGGCTCCCAGAGGGTGCGGACACTCAAGAGAGGAGAAGCACCTACAGGACAGGTAAGCATCAAGACACTCTCTTCCCCGGCCCAACCCCGGAGGAATGTGCAGCAGCAAGTGGAAGAAGGAAGTGGAGAAAGAGGGAAAAAACACAGCCTCCCCACTGCTCATCCCTGAGCGCAGGTCAAGTCTGCATTTTATTTTATTTTTTTAAATGATTTTATTTATTTATTTCAGAGAGAGAGCGTGCTTGCGTGCTCGTGCTCGCGTGCACAGGAGGAGGGCCAGATGGAGAGGGAGAGGGAAAGAATCTCTGGCAGACTCCGAACTGAGCAGGGAGCCCAACACAGGCTCCATCTCAGGACCCTGAGATCATGATTTGAACTGAAACCCAGTGGGAAGCTTAATGGACTGAGCCACCCAGGCGCCCCACGCCTGCATTTTAGAGAAAGAAAAGTAGGGGGGAGTTGGCTTGAACTGGGTGTATGACTGTTTTATGTTTTAAATCAGAGAAGATCCTTTACATTCACAAGTGACCAGAAAGCCATGAAGGAAGGCAATGCGGCTGAAGACAGCCTAAGGGAAAAAAAATACTCTTTCCTATTTATACAAGCATGGAATTCAGCCCATTCAATAAATTGGTTTACAGGCATTAACACCAGATTCACACCATAGTTTCACCTTGCCATTGGGGGGGGGGTGTCCGGGGATGTGCAATATTTATAAACAGCATACATAGCTCATCCCACAGTGAGGGTTTATTTCTTAACAACAGATAGTTTTGTTGTCTCTAATTTATGGTCCTCGGTAAAGAATCCCTCTAGGTATTGTTAAAGAGGAGGACCTCAGCCAGCTGAACCCAATCAATATTATGGGTCCCTGTTTGGGGGCCGCAAGTGGGCAGGGGAGATTACGAGCAGTCCTGAGTGAACGACTAAGTAGGTGTTTGAGAAAGTTCGTGTCTTTCCCATCTGCAGGAGGAAAAGCAATGGGCCCTCCTGCAGCAGCTTCAGGTGGCTTGGATTCCTATTTGGGAAGAAGAAGCCCCTGTTTTTACTTCGACTTTTGATAAACAGAACTTAAAGAACTTCGACTCCTCGGGAATCCAGGTAAGCTCGCCCTCCCCCTACCTCCTGACCCCTGCCTTGTCCAGTCTCCCTACCCCATGTCCGTCTTGTCTTTGGGGAATGATCCTTCCCCTCTGTCTAGAGCACTGGTTTTTAGCCCCACCTGCATATTAGAATCACTGGTGTTTTATTGTTAATTCAAAGATATACCCATGCGAAGGTCTTACCCTCAACCAAGTTTCTGTTAAGTGGGGTCTGAGCACAAGTTTTTTTTTTTTTTTTAGAAACTCTTGTGGTGACTCTCCTGTTTAATTAATTAATCTTGAAGATAGAGGAGAATATTAAGCAGAGGCCGAGTATGTCCAGTTGGAGTGGACAGGGGAGGCAAAGCTCTGTAGAGAGCATGGCTCCAGGCCGACACTTACGGGCCTGGCCATGTGAACTAGAGAAATTCATTCATTTGTCAGATATTCATGGATTGCCTTCTCTGTGCCCCGTACTGTGCATACAGCAGTGAACAAATCTAAACTCTGTGCCCTGGGGAGCTTACATTTCAGTAGAGGGGGCTTTCCTGGGGAAACACAGATGAGGCCTGCAGAAACCCCTAAGGCCCTCAGGTGAGTGAGGCGGGCAAGCGGGCGTCAGAGAACTCGCAGGCTGCCTGGTTGTGTAAAGCACACTCACAGCTGACTGTACCCTCACCCAGCTGATTCACGTCAGGCTGCTGGTCATCTCGTGTCCAGGCTGATGCAGTCCCAAAGTCTCGGAGTGGCAGGAGAGACGTGCGAGGGGCAGGTGCTAACAGCCCTGAGCACGGGGACGATCCCAAAGCTGTGGGAGGATGGTGCTGATGGTGATGATGAGTGTGTTCATTTTTACTTTAGCTTAATGTCTCACATGTGGAACTTGAAGCAGAGCCAGCCCTTGAACTGGAACCTTCCAATTTCTAGCTGAGACAGGGCCCTCTCCTCCCTCTCTTTATGGCCATACTTAAGCTCCCTTGAGACAAGAGGAAGGACATATTAGGCACCTGCTTTGTGCCCCTTTTTGCTCCAGGCTCCATGACCGGACAAATCCCTTCTGCTCATCTTTCTCAGGATGACGGGTTGTGATTTGAGAGGCTGGGATCAGAGGCCATTTTGACACAGGCCAAAGCTAATTGCTCTTATCACTATCCCCATCTGTGAAATGTGTTTCTGGTGGGAAGTGTAATTAGAGCCTTGTGAAGCCTTGAGGGGCTGATGAGGGCTTGGCCACGTGCTGAGCAGGTGGCATCAGTATGACCCTCTGGCCAGCCCTGTCCTGCCCAGAAGGCTTGAACATGTGGAACAGAACAGATGGAGAAGCAGCCTGGCTTTAGCGTGCTGCCATGTCCCCTTATCCTAGGTTTGTCTCTGCCCTATTTGCAGGGAGGCCCATTGCTGGCTGTCCCCATTCTCATTTCTTAAGTCCTCTTTCCCTTTCCGTCCTCTTTGCCTCCCTTGCCCGCGTCCCCGGTTGGCGCTTATGCGTAGCCCCTTTAGGCTGGAGCTCTGAGCCGTATCTGCAGCTTTCGTGACCCAGAGGTGGCTGGACCCCCAGACCACCCTGCCCAGTACCTGGGAGCACAGACTCGGTCCTGCTCGCCTTGGAGCCTTTCAGACTCCCCTGGGGTCCTGAATAACAGTCGCAGACAGTGTGAACTGCACAGAGATGGAAGCAATGAGGAATATGTGAGCACTACTTAGCTTAGACATTAAGCTAAAGTAAAAAATGAACATACTCGTCATCACCATCAGCAACATCCTCCCAGCACCTTCTGCCCTGAAATGGACAGATGTCTTTTCGTTCCATTGCTTCGGACACTTTCATAGTGTCTTTTGTTGATGGCTTAGACTGTTGCAGGCGTCGTGCTGAGTTCTGCATGTATTATCTCACAATAGGTGCATGACGTACATCTTATTTTTCCACGTTACACTTGAGAAAACTGGGGCATAGAAATTTTAACTTGCCCAAGGTCATACCACTAGCAGGTTCTGGATTCTGCAAAGCCCGCGTGTCTGGACGGGGTGGCCTGATACAGAGACTCAGGAATCCAAAACCAAGTGGTTTAACTAGCCCCAAGGGTGGTAATAGAAGGACTGTGGTGGCAAATAGATAACTTCCAAATTCAGCTTGGGAGGTGAGAAGGGGCAGATCTAACCAGAGGAGCCAAGGGTATGCAAATGGAGCAGTGGGAAGGGTGGGAAAGAGACTTCAGCCTTGAGGAGGAGGATTCAGAATCTAGGTCAAGAACTGGAGCCGTGGCCACTGGCTGAGATGTGGAGCAGGGCCCCTGGTCCAGGGAGGAGGTATGGCTGTGCATGGGAATTAAGGAGAAGAGACAGGCAGAGGCCCCGTCTTCGGAGTGGGCCGACGCAGGAAGACAAGTGGATGGTTGTGACGTAATAGGGTAAGGAGGATACACAGATGCCCAGAACAATCTCCAATACAGTAGTTATTGGATCTGTTGGCACAAAAGGAGACTTAGAGCAGGGGACATAAGAGATGCTGCTACATGACGCTAGACTCCAGATTCAAAACTGAATTAACAACTACATCCTGGGGCACCTGGGTGGCTTAAATGTCCTACTCTTGATCTCAGCTCAGTGTTGATCTCGGGGTCGTGAGTTCAGGGCCTGAGTTGGGCTCCACACTGGGCGTGGAACCTACTTTAAAAAAAACAAAGACGAAAAACTATATTCTAAGCCCTGCAAGTCACAGGGCCAGATGCCACTGGTAGATATCCTGATTCATTTTGGACGAGCTCCTGAACTGGGGAGCATGGGGATGCCCAACTTGAGAAGCTGGGGGGGGGTGGGTATTAGGTAATAAGCAGGCTTTTGTCTGCTAAGATTCCCATAGGAAGTTCCTCTGAAATCCTACTTCATCCCTACCTAAATGACGAAGCCCCTGTGTTCCTGGTAGAACAGAGCCCAGACTGTCTCAGTTGACACAGAGAAGTCAAAGACTTTTTATTCTTATTGCTTTATTGCTTGAGAATTACAGGAGAATTACATATTGAGCAGCCGCTATATGCCAAGCCTAACAAAACCCCCTGAATTAAGTACTATTATCATGGGTCTTTTTTACTCAGAAGGTAACTGAAGTTCAACAAGTTAATAGTTCAGAATCATACAACCCCTGAATACAAATTTCAGGATTTGAACCCAAGCGTAAGCCTGCACTGTAGCCACCGTGTAATGCTGCCATTCTGTAGAGGATACAAGCCCCGGCTGGGGTCTCATTCATAGCAGGGCATTGGAATTATATACTGAATGAATAAATCAATGAACAGATAGATGAATGTACCCTCAAAATATTCAAACCCTGAGCCCCAGGCAGGTCCAGAAGGGGATGGATTTAAAATGAAAACCAGGTATAGGGCACCCTCGTCACATCAGCATTTTCTGGGAGGATGTCCCAAGCTAAGTCCAAAAGTCTATCAATTGCCAATGAAATGAGGAACCCAGGCTGTTCTATGTCCTTCATGTTCTTGGCTGTGATTCTCCTTAGAGACCATGAATGCAGTCATTCTCAGAAATTTCAGTGTTCTCTTCCTGACATTTTAGGTCTTGTTTCCAACATTCTATATTGTTAAAGATGAGTGCTGAAATGGATTCCTTACCTGAGTTTAAGAAGCAAGGTTTTGGTTTCAGAATGGGCAAATGAGGGGAGAAAATCCCTTGGACAAACTTGGACCTGAGGGAGATTTTCTCTTTCACAACGTACCATTGAGGAATGGTAAGCACCAGGACAGGGGAGATAAAGAGTACGGGGGACCCAGGTAATGGCTGAGCCCTAGGGAGACAGAAAATCAGAACCCAGCCCTGAGAAGGAGATGGGTGCGCATATGCTGAGTCTGGGGTTTATGGTAGGGAATGGAGTAGCAGGTGTAATTGATCCAGGACTTTGGGATGGAAGAAGATGAAGCTCAGTCTTGTGGACTGTTTCAACATGGCAGCCCAAAGGGGATGGAATTGCTTAGAGGCAGGTATGTACGATGTCAGAAAGAGAAGAGTGTTACTCAAGATGGGGTCCAATTGTCACCAAGTCACAACATCCCAAGTGCCCCTGACCCATGTCTTGTCTGGGTTAGGATTACTATATGGTCTGGATCTGTAAGAGGGGGATGAGGGGGCCCAGCTTCCCATTGCTGGGGTATCCTGAGGCTCCATGGTGAAGGAGGTGTTCACCCTCTCCTATTTGCCTCTCATGGCTCTTGAACTCCTTAGGTTGAAGCATGTGCATGGTCAGTTGATGCTTCAGGAACAGTCCAACTGAAAGAGTGACTTGATTATTGCTTGTTATGCTCAAGACTGCTGTGGAGTGCTGCCTCTTGCTAGCTCTGTGCTGGCTTTGAGTCTCCATTTTCTCTGTAGACTGTGTTGTGGGATACATAATGGCAATGGGTAGGGAGTTTACCCCTCTTTTTTAAAATTGAATTTAATTAATTAATTTATTTTAGAGAGAGCACAAGGCTGGGGGAATAAAGGGGGAGGGAGGAGAGGGGGAAGAAACTCAAGCAGACTCTGTGCTAAGCACAGAGCCAGACACAGGGCTCAACTGCATGACCCTGAGATCATGACCTGAGCTGAAACCAAGAGTTGGATGCTTAACTAACTAAGCCACCCAGGTGTGCTGGTTTACCCTTCTTTAATTGTGAAGGGTCATTTCCTTCTTGGATCTGGAGTTGAAGGTGCTTCCTTCATCATACTAAAACATAGACCCTAAGACTTCCTCTGCAGGCTCCAGATAGCTCCTCAGTGCCCAGGGCTGGCATCCCAGCTCCTCCCTCTTTAATAAGCTTCCATCCAGGACTGTGTGGGGCACACCTGCATTGCTCAGGTGCTTTCCTCTGGGCTGCTTCAGAGGGCAGGTCACTTTCTAGGTTTGCCCAATGTGGGCTCCTTCCCTCCCCTGCTCTCCCTGTTGTCAGGGTCACCAGAAAGCTTTAAGTTCAGAGCAGGATGGTAAGAATTAAAGGCAATCACAAGACCCTTCAAGTGTCCCAGTGCCAGATCCTTTGGAATCCTCTTTTCCTTCACTCTTTTATGCTGATTGGAGACTCTAGGTTTCCCATCCCACAATTCCTCACAACTTATGCAACATCCTGATTGTTTGTTCAGAAACACAACTAACCTCTGGTCACACATTTTCCTCCCACCCTCTCTTTCACCTCCCTTTCTCCTTCCTCCTCCTTGTTGGATCACCCACACAAGTCTCTCTAGGTTGGTTGGAGGGCAAGTCAAAACACCCAGGCGAGGCAACTCTAGGAGTGAAAGCTACAATAAGGAGCTAAAGAATTTGCAAGCCTGGGATTTTTTTTGTTTTACAACTAATCACCCTATGACTTGATTAGCTGATTTGCTAATGCCAATACATTCAGCATGGTTAATTATAGACTGTGCTATTCAGGTCAGAACACATGCAGGTGAGCAAGGTGTTGGGACAATTGCTCTACCTGGGACCTGTTTCTGATTGCAAACAATCTTAGGGCTGGTCTCTGAGGATTCCTATTGGGCTACTAATTCTTGGTGAGTCTTGTGGTGTGTGTGGGGGGCAGTTTGAGGGTTTTCCCTTTCTCTTTCTGAGCGTCTGTTACCAACAAGAGAGGTGTTTGGTGGCATTGATGGGATCCAAAGTGATGAGAAGGCTTAATACATCCTACCAGTCTGGGGAGTCTTAACCCCCTTTGACTCCATAACTCAGCAAGCCCTGATTCTAGCAAAAATGCCCCTGTAGTGGGAGCGTAGGGACCTTGTAAATTCTTCCTAGTTGGAGTTTGGACTTTCATTGGGCAGGATGTGGTTAAAAAATATATGAGCCTGAGCAACAGCACCTGGACCCGGACCTGGCATTGGCACCCACAATGGCCTGCACAGGACAAATATCTTGACTTAATCTCAGCACAAAGAAACTCCTGGCTGCCTGGCTGCTAGTCAGCCCGGTTCTTGCTTCACCCACTTTTGACGACCCTTGGGCTACCCAGTCTCTTTCTCCCCTGCCCCCCCCCCACGCACACCAGGCTACCTCCACACATCACCAGCACCACACTCTTCACAGACCTTTTCTTCCTTCACAGCACAGTCTATATAAGAAGATTGAGAAGAAACTTCTAGATATTTCCTTCTTCTCACATATCCTCTTCCTTCCCATCCCTTTGTGCCCTCTTTCTCTCCTTGGTTCTACAGCAATAGCAGGGAGATGCAATTGGACCATGTGCCCAGAAGGAGAGCCAGGATGTTTGTAGACAGTCCGTACTCCCTCTAGAAGTTCTCCCCCAACTCCACAGCTATCCAAGCCCCTCAGCCTTTAAGAGCCCCTGGAAGTCTTTTCCAGGTGACATTCCCCTCCCCAAGTCACTCCCACCCCAGGCTGCTTGCTGCTATAAGAGCACTCTGCCCAGGTACGTCTGGAAAACTAGATCACGTTAGGTTACAGTTATTTGTAAGTGTTGTGAGAGCTCCCCAAAGGAGGGCAGCTGGGTTTGTAGGTCAGAGTGAATCTGCTAGGACGGCAGATAGAGAGTGAGTGGATAGGGAGGGAATTAGGGCAAGAGGGGGAGGACTGTTGAGTGGAATGGTGGACATTTGGGATGCCAGAATGTGGTTCTGGCCTGCGGGGCATCAACCCACTCCTTTTTAGGAAGGGTGTGTAGAGATTCCCACAGCTTCCAGGGTTCCCAGGGACTGCTGTTTTTGCCCACTAAGACCCCAGGAATGGCCACCCTTGATCTAGATTTTCTTGCATGCTCCTGCCGCCCCCAGGCTTCTCTGCCCTGGGGGCCATCTCCTCTGCTACCAGCTCTCTGCCAGGACCTCCTTCCTCTCACCAGAGCTGACTTCTCAGGACAAAAGAGTTTCTCTTTGTCCAGCAGGTACCAAACACAGAGCCAAAGTAAGGTCTTACCCTTCTAGAAACATACTGGCCTTGTAATAGAAGTCCCATAGAGGCATAATGCCCTACCCAAAAGCAGTGAGGAAAATGCCAGATTTGGAATCACAAGCATTTATAGAGTACCTACTTTAATCTGCGTCCTGAAAACTTCCTCAACCATTATTTTATTTGATATAGCAAACTTAACAGGTGAGTCTAATTGTTCCCATTTTAAGATGGGGAAGCCAAAACTCAAAACAAATTAAATGAATTACCCAAGGTTGCAGAGCTGGCAAGTGGGAGAGACAGGATCAAAGTTCATGTCTGTCTGACTCCAGGTCAGAAGTTCAGATGCTCTCCTTTCTCTCTCACGCTTTGCCTCATGGGATGCTCACAGAATCCCTGTGATAGACCCATTCTGTCTACGCTTTTCAAAGTGGCTTTGCAGTAGTGGACAGAGTAGGTCACACCACAAGGAGCCATCCTACATTTTCCCAGCCAGTCAATTTTATCTAATATTGTTTTATACAAATTATATGCAAATACATATTTTGATATTTATTTTCTGATATTTACGTGTTTATATATTTATGTAATGTTTGTATATGTAAATATATATAACATCACAATGTTATGATATAATTATTTTGATGAAATATATAACTTGATATAATTACATATAATTTATAAATAAATGATATATGTAAATATAAAATATATATGTGTACTTAAATACAAATATACATAAACATTTATCAAAATAATATGTAATAAAGTACACAGGAAAATGAACTTGACCATGATAGACAGAATTCTAGGATGTCCCCAAAGATTTCCTGGCCCTAGTGTATGTGTTCTGAATAATTCCCAGAAATGTGAAGGTGACAGATTTTACTCCTGGGTTTAGCTCGTTACATGGCCAGTTGACCTTGGGATAAAGAGATTATCTAGGTGGGCCTCATGTCACCACCTGAGTCCCTTAAAAGCAAAGCATTTTCTCTGGCTGGTAGCTGAGGGAAATGTGAGAGATTCAAAGCATGAAAAGGATTGGTTGTGTGAGGTGTTCTCCCTAGTTGAGGTGGAGGGAGCCACGTGACCAGAAGCTGAGCGCAGCCTCTAGCAGCTAAGAACGTTGCTGTTCGGGGGTGCCTGGGTGGCGCAGTCATTAGGCATCTGCCTTCGGCTCAGGGCATGATCCCGGCGTTCTGGGATCAAGCCCCACATCGGGCTTCTCCATTAGGAGCCTGCTTCTTCCTCTCCCACTCCCCCTGCTTGTGTTCCCTCTCTCGCTGGCTGTCTCTGTCAAATAAATAAACAAAATCTTAAAAAAAAAAAAAAAGAACATTGCTGTTTGGCAGCTAGCAAGACAGCAGGGACCTCAGTCCTACAACCACAAGGAACTGAACTCTGTCAACAACCAGGGAGAGTGTGAAAACATACCTCTCCCCAGTCCCCCTCCAGATGAGGACGCAGCCCACTGACTCCTTCATTACATTATGAGACTCTAGGCAGGGGACTCAGCCAAAACATGCCAGACTCCACAGAAACTGAGGTAATAAATTTGGGTTGCTTTAAGCCATCAAGTTTCTGGTAATTTGTTATGCAGCAATAGAAAATGAATACATTGACTTTTTAGCATAAAAATGTGCATATTAATTGCTGGCTTGCTGTCAGCTATTTGAGCCATGTTCCATGACCCTGTGAGGTTTACTGTTTATTCTTCTTACAGAGAGAAACTTTGGAGAAATTTTTCTTTTTTTGCATTTTGTAACAAATGTTTATTGCGAATGTCTGCACCTTGTCAGGTATTGGACTAGGCTATAGTGATAAGTGAGACAGGTAAAATTCACTGTTCCCAAAAAGTTCTAGTCTAGGAGGAAGCCTGATAAGAAGCAAGAGAACAAATGAATACACAAGACACTCTCAGGAGTCTGAAGCACCCTGAAGACCATGAAGGAGGGTGAATGAAAGCTTGCCTGGGTGGGGCTGAGGCTGCAGGCTGTGGCCTTAGCTGGGTGGTCGAGGCAGCCTCTGAGAGGATGACATTGGAGCTCAGACCTGGGTAATGAGAAGCAGCCAGCCAAGTGAAGAGTGAGAAATGTCAGCTGTAGGGTGTATGGGCCTTCCTGAGGGCATCAGCCCCCGAAAGGAGCTGGGCAGAACCCCGGGCTGGAGCCTTTCCAGCACCCAGGGCTGCCCTTTGAGGCCTTCCTGGGGGCCAGCACTGCTAAGTCTCCAAGGAGCCTGCTTGGTACAGCCCCAGCTAGGGTTCCTGGTCCCACCCCTGGGATCCAGGATACTAATCCCACCTCCGACCCCCTTTGGGATATGAGGCTTGAGGACTGGAGATCCCCCTCAAGAGTTTTCCAGATAATCTACACCATATGGGGCCTGGCCATCAGATCCTTGCCATAGTAAAAGTGCTTTGTTCTCACTGTGACCCGTCCTTAGCTGTGAGAGAGAAATTTTCCTGCGAAGTGTGTGTTTTCCCTCGGGGGCTACTGCTCAAGGGCTTTCTGAGTTCTCGAAATCTCCCTGTGTATTCAGTCCGGGTTCCTGCCCATCTTCCCATATTGTTGTAGGCTCTGGTCCTTCCATTGTTAGGGAGGTGTTTCCCCGACCCCCACCCCCCACCACCTGTAATGAGAACCATGAGGTGGTGGCAGTGCCGAGCCTGTGCAGGCAGGCTTCTCAAGGCTTCCCAGCCCCGGTCACGTGCCCAGCATGGCAGGGCCTAGGGAAAGAGCACGAATGCAGCTCCACATACCATATGGCTAAATGCGTTAAAGTGATACATCACATCGAGCTGGCCAACTATGTAAAAATGGGTTTTATTGTCCACTTAGACAAACAGACCTTCACAATGACTAATAAGGCCAGACCTGAATTCAGACTTCTCAGACTCCTTGGAGTTCTGCACCTGTTGTTCAACCCCAACCCTATACCTAGCCACCCCCTGCCCCCCACTCCACCCTGAACTGCAAGGGGCGTTCCTTGAGAGCACGTAGACACCCTGGCCTGCATGTCCAAGCTTCATGCAATGCTCCCTGCAAACATCTATCCCTTGAGCCTTAGGGCGTGCACCCCTTCGGTGTGGTCCACTCTCAGGAAGATGGGTCCAGGCAACAGGCACACACAAATCCAGAAGTGGGCTCAGGGTCACGTGGCAGGGAATTGCTAAGTTCTGTGTTCTTGGGGGCTCTAGAATGGGGTTGGTGGGCTTTGGGTAGATGCATCCCTGTGGCCCTGCCACCTCCCAACCCTGTGGAGAGGGTCACAGCCAAAGGGTAGGATGGGGACTCTGCAAGGCCCAGTGCAAGAGCCCCTCTTGCCTGTATCTAAGAATGAGAACTTTTTGGCACTTTCCACAGTGCTGTCTCTCATAAGCTTTTAAAAAAATTTATCTTTAAAAATCATTTAGTATTGGGGCACCTGGGTGGCTCATTCGGTTAAGCATTTGCCTTCGGCTCAGGTCATGATCTCCAGCTCCTGGGATCGAGTCCCACATCAGGCTCCTTGCTCAGCGGGGAGCTTCTCCCTCTTTCTCTGACCCTCCCCTCCACTCATGCTCTCTGTCTCTCTTGCAAATAAATAAATAAAATCTTTAAAAAAAATCATTTAATATTCTACTCTCAAAATTTCTCAAATTTATGGAAAAGATGCTAAAAGAATTCAATGAATTCCCCCTTGCTTTCTCTATATGTAGCTCCAAAAACTTGTGCGGAACTATTTGAGAGTAAGTTACAGACGCCGTGACTCGCAATCTCTAAATACTTCAGGGTGTGTATATTTTCTCATTTCTCAGCCTTTCTTTGTCTTTTATGGCACTGATAGATTTGGAGAGGACAGGCTAGACTGTGCCTCGGTTTGGTGTTGTCTGATTTTCCTCCTGATGAGATTCTGGTCGCATAGATTGGGCAGTAATACTTCCTGAGGGACGTTGTATATTTCTTCAGGAGGCCCATGATGTTGGTTTGCCCCTTACAAGTTTGCACGCTGACTTGCAGGTAATACTAAACCATTAAAATATCCTGTCTCGGTATACTGTTGGAAAATATACTTTTCCCCATCTTGTAATTTTTATCAAGAAGAATGCTGTGCAATAGATATATACTGTAAGTCACATATTAACTTTACATTTTCTGATAGCTACATCAAAACAGAGAAATCAGGTCAAACTAATTTTAATTATATATGTTATTTCATCCGACATACCTAAAATACTATCATCTTAAACATGTAATCAATATAAAAAATTCCCCAGGGTAAGTTTTAAATTCTTTTTTTTTTGTCTTCATTGTGTTTTTTATTTTCCATATTTCTGATAGTTGGACGCCTTAGGGCCTTGCAGACCTGGGAGGGACAGCCCCTCTTGGGGTTAGCTAATTCCTAGGAATGGCAAACAACTTGCCCACAAGCATGAAATGCAAACCAACAGTTCCTGAGCCCATACCCCCAACCACCTCTGCTGTCCCGCTGTCACCCACCAAGCTAATATTACCCCCACCCAAAATCACCCCAGGGCCAGGTACCAGACAATTCGAGACCACCCCCACAGCCCAGAGCCTGCTGAAATTATTGAAACTATCCAACCCTAAGCCTTTTCCATTCCTTCCCACAAAAACCCCAATAAAGGGTGGAGTCCATACTTTGCCCTTGCCCTTTCTGCCCCTGGACCCTGGTGCTTCCCCAGGTGGCCCTGCATAGTGTATCTTGCCTCTGCTCCTAGGGATCCGTGAGTATCCACTTCTTCCTTCACAGCAGTCATTTCTGTGTCTGCGTGTATTACCATCCATACTTGCTTGAAACAAATCCCAGGTACATTTTGAAACACATTTTAAACAGGAAAATTCTATACACTCTGCTTCCACTTTGCACTCGGGAGTGTAGCCGCATAGGCAGGTGGGGGTGGGCAGAGGGATGGGAGGTGGCACAATGGAAGTGTCTGCACCAGGAGTTCATGAGCCTGGACTCCCAGTTATACTTCCATAGTCACTGGAAACCTCAGCTTCTTGCCAAGATCACCACAGAAATAAACTCTCAGCGTCATTCTTTTTTTAAATTCTAGGTCTTCAAAACTCCAGAGAATTAATATTAATTCATAGAAACAGTACAGGAATATTTTCTACAGTAAAAGGTGGTCCTGAGACTTAGAACTGTGAGCTCCAAACAAGATGAAAACCAAAACCCCACACCTAAGACATTGTAAAAACTTCTGAAGAGATAAAACAGTCCTAGACAAAGGAATGAAAACAGACGAGCGTAATTAAAACTTGTCAACAGCAGCGATGGATACTAGAAGATAATGAGTTTAGCTTTTGGTAAAAAGCTGCTCTTTATTTTGCAGGGGATCGTACAAGTCCCACCCCATTCCACCAGCCTGAGAAGGTTGATGGCAAAATGACGCCAAAAATCAACTCACCATCTTTCTGCACGTACCCGCTCCTCCCCCCAGGCCCCATCCTGATGAAGGGCTCCACTGTCTACCTAGTGAGCCAGGCCAGACTCCTTCAGAACACCTTCTTCAACTCTACTACCCAAGGAGACACCAATGCCTGTAGCTTCTCCCTCCTCGACATCTCTGCAGTCAGATGCCCCTCACCGTCCTTCACTCAGACTTCTCCTCTGGATTACTGTGATTAAAGGTCCGGCCTTCGGCATCCCCTTCAGCATGCCATTGTCTACTCTGCAACCAGAGGGACCTTTCTTAAATTCCAATATCACCCTGTTGCCACACCTCTCACAAACTTTCAATGGTTCTCTGCAGCTTTAAGATGAGGTTTGGAGTCTTGGGTTAAGCTCACAGGACTCTCTCTGCTTGATGTGGCCCAGACCAGCCTCTCCAGCCCCTCCTCTGCCCTGCGCTGCTCCCTGATGGAGCTCCTTGCAGTTTCCAGGTCACATACATTGTTTCGGGCCTCGGTGGGTCTGCAAATGTCGCTTTCTCTCCGCAGTAAACTCGTTTCTTCTACCTGCGCACTCCTGGCCCTGCAAAACTCAGCTGGAGGGGCGCCTGGGTGGCTTCGTTGGTTAAGCATCTGCCTTTGGCTCTGGTCATGATCTCAGGGTCCTGGGATGGAGCCCTGCGTCAAGCTCTGTGCTCAGCGGGGAGTCTGCTTCTCCCTCTCCCTCTGTGATCTCTGTGTCTCAAATAAATAAATAAAATTTTAAAAAACAACAACAACTCAGTTGGAGCAGCACTTTTTCTGCGAGGCCTCATCAGATTTGCATTTGAGAATGGATCCCTGGGGCAGCCATGAGGAACGTGGATTCCTTGGAAGCCATGGGCCTGTGGTTGGCTGTGGGCTTAAGACACTACATCAGCCATCTGACACGTAAACTCTGAAGAGCTGCCCTGATGGTCACTGCAGATACATGGGCACTACGGAGAGAACCTTTGCCGTGGGGGCCTGAAAGTAGGCTACTGCATTCTTGTCACTGAGTCAAGTTTACCTGGGGATTTTGTGTCATCTTTATCTCCAGATGGACTTACTTTTCTCATTTGGGATCAGAGAAGATCAGCAGCATTCATTTGCCAGGTGACTCGGGCTGATCCTTCCCTGTCAGGCGAGTCAAGCGTGTCACGTGATCTGACGTACGTGCAACAGTTATGAGGGAACCTCGCCTAAGACACCAGTGGCCATGGCGGCTTGTGCAGAGGCTTGGGGTGCACAGTCTTCAGGGTCCTATGATCTCCTCTTCGGCCACCCCCACTCTTTCAGGCACGATGAGAACTGTTTCCTCTCAGCGTGACTCCCAGGGCAGAGTGACGCTTCCCCTTCATTGCAGAGTGAGGACAGAGAACGGGAGATCGCTTCACACAGCTCTCTCACCTTACTGCTTTCCTCCACTTGAGCCCAAGGAGGGACTTCTGAAACCTGAGGAGATTTCTCTTCTATCCTAATGAGCAGAAAATGATGAAAAAATAACAGGGTTGGAGACTAAACCATCGCCCTTCCGATATCAGGGCTGGCGCCTGGGAGGGCCTGGACACTGTACAGAAATGTATTTCTTCCAGTAAGTTCTTTTCTAACTTCGGTTTTTGGTTTTTGAACATCTGTCCTTTCCTTGGTGGGATGTGTTCGTTAAAGCAGCTTGCCCTCCTCGGGACATGAGTCACTCCTCATGGGTTACTGGCTGCCAACATCATGTTGGATTTTTTTTTCTTACTTACCAGCTGCCTCCCAACATCTGCCCTCTTTCTCTTCTCTCTCAGATTGGGGGTCCACAGACTTCCTCCGGAGAGGACCAGTTGGCAAATACTTCCCACTTTGTGCTCATATGATCGGTCACCCCTGCTCAATTCTGCTGTTGTAGCAAAAACTGCCGCAGACGTTATATAAACGAATGGGTGTGGCTGTGTTCTAATAAGATTTTATTTACAAAGAAAAGAAAAGGTTTTATTTACAAAAAAAAACCACATCAGGGCAGATTTGGCCCAGGGGCCATTCTTTGCCAATCCCTGCTTTAGAATGTTCCATGCAACATTGCACCCTTATAAAAGTTCTCAGCTTCCCAGACTGCCTTGCACTTAGGGGCAGTCATGACCGATGAGACACTAGCAGACCACCACAGTGAATTTCCTCAAAAAGCTTCTGTTTTCCTAAGAAAGGTGTCCTACTTTCTCTTTCCTTTTTTTCGCCCTTTCTTTCAACAGGAGCATGAAGCGTGGAGGAGCAGCAGCCGTCCCGGGACAGTGCGGATACACAGGTGAAGATGAGGGCCCGCGTCTGAGACAGAAACGGTGAGTCTCTGGCAGCACTGTGGCTCTGGCTCGGCCCCGGGCTCTCTACCCAGGGACTTCCTGACTTGTTCAAGCCACTGTTGGTCAGGTTTCCCATTCTTGTAGCTGAACGCACTTCTAACAGGTGCATAAGTAAAAGCAACCCATGCACACTCTAGAGAATTGAGAAAATCCAGAAAAGCTGAAAGGTGAGGGGAAATCATACACAGTCTAACCACCCAGGAACATGTGTCTCAGAATGAAGAAAGCACTCTCCGTTGCCCTCAAACTCACCCTGCTTGGATCATTGCAAGGCAACCGTGATTATACTTCTGCGTACAAAGCCCCAAAAGGATGAGTTTGATTTATTTGCTCACATCATTTCCTTGCAAGAAATCTGGATATTGTAAACCAAGGTTTTTATAGCGCTGGAGTGACAGTTCTTGGCACAAGTGGCCCTTATCATAAATCTTTAAAAAGATAGCCTTTTGATAGCCAAGTAAACCTTTCAGACCTGAAACTCTACCTCGGGATCGAACCCCACCCTTCTCTGTCAAACACACACACACACACACACACACACACACACACACACACAACCTCGTTATGGAGCAAGTTGCCTCTAGATGCAGGAAGAGGCCAACAGATTGGAAGAAGAGTATAGAGCCTGGACACTAAAACACAAGTGGCAGGAGTCTAGCATAACCCAGCAGAGGGGATATAGCAGTGCAGAAATGACAGAGTGGTCCATGGTGTCAGGGCAATTGGATTTCTAAATGTAAAAAAAAAAAAAAAATGAAATTAGATTCCTACTTCACCCTCTATCCAAAGTAATTTCTAGAAGAATTAAAGACCCAATGTAAAACACAACACTTGAAACCTATTAAAACATGTGAGAGGGGCGCCTGGGTGGCACAGCGGTTAAGCGTCTGCCTTCGGCTCAGAGCGTGATCCCGGCATTGTGGGATCGAGCCCCACATCAGGCTCCTCCGCTATGAGCCTGCTTCTTCCTCTTCCACTCCCCCTGCTTGTGTTCCCTCTCTCGCTGGCTGTCTCTATCTCTGTCAAATAAATAAATAAAAAAAATCTTAAAAAAAAAACATGTGAGAATATCTTCATGTCCTTGGGGTGGGGAAGAATTTCTTGACAAGACTTACCATGAAGAAATATGGGTACATTAAATGTAAACCTTTGAAATCTTTATTGGTAATAGTGATAGGCAGAGATCAACTTTATTCTCCCCCAGTGCCTCCTCTTGAATCTACTCTGCCAGTTGCTTCTCTGTTCACAATAGACACAATAAATTGTGTCTCCCCCGACCCACCGACCCCAATTCGCCTGTGGAAGCCCTCACTCCCACTGTGACTGTGTCTGACATAGGTTCTTGAGGAGGTAGTTAAGGTTAAATGCGTCATAAAGGTGTGGCCCTGATCCAATAGAACTGTGGCATCATAAAAAGAGAAAGATACGTCTCTGCCAAATGAGGACACAGCAAAAAGGCAGCCAACAGCAGGAAGCCAGTCCTTGCCAGACCCTGAATGGGCCAGCGCCTCGATCACAGACTTAGCAGCCTCCACAACTATGAGCAATTAATTTCTTGCGTTTAAACCACCTAGTCTATAGTATTTTGTTATGGCAGCCCGAACAGACTAATACCCTAGTAACAAATATATAACCTCATATGAGGGAAGACTCTTTCTGAGCTATGACCCGAGTATCCCTGGATTGGGGGGTTCGGTGCTGTGAGGGTAGTGATCGTCTCCCAAAGTAATAGATGACTGAGGGAACCCTATTGAAGATTAGAGCTGATTTAATAATGCCTCAAGAAATTATGTGAAAATAACAAATTGTTTTTTGAAAAACAAGAACGATAATGTGAGTGGGGCTGTTTTCCCACACAGCAAAACACAGTGGATTTGGTAACTTCGGTGTAGAAATAGACATATAGGGACCTAGAAGAGAAGAGAGTCCAGAGATCCCCTACGTCTATGCCTATGTATATATGTGCCTATGTATTTAAAGTGGCATTTCAAATCAATAACAAAACAATGGCATAAGCAATAAATGGTATTAAAATAATTAGGTATTGATTAAGCAACTAAGATTAGGTTAGATCCTTACCTAGCACTGTACACAAATTAATTTCAGGCAAAGAGTTTGGCATTGGAATTTTAACAAAGTAATTATGGTGATGATTGTATTTGATCCCCCCTCCCCCAATCTATTTACCCCAAAGGATTAGTTTAAGGCAATCATGGTAATCACATTTCCTTGGGCAGTAATTGGGCCAAGACATGAGGGGAAGTGTGTTGGAGCTTTGGGAAAATTTGTTCATGTTTCTAAGGAAGAGAAACAGGAAAATACAGTCCCTTTTGTTCCTCTGGATTTTCTGTGAACTCTGCCTGTGAAATCTGTGCCTGCTCTCACCATCTTGCTAGGAGCCTAAAATAAAGGCAGAACCAAAGATGGGATGCAATGAAGTCAAGTTCAGGAGAACCCCATGGATCACTGTTCATACCATGCCAAAATCCACCTTACTTCTGGACATCTTAAGTGAAATAATACATCTCCTTATTGAGAGAACACATAGGAGAATACTTTAAGTAATTTGGAATTAAGAAGTAATTTTTATTAGAACACAGACCCTAAAATCTGTAAAAGAAAGATCGACATAATTGATTATATTTAAAAATCCACATGGCTAACTTCATCATAACAAAATGAAAGTAGAAGCAGAAGAAGGGGAGAAAATATTTGCAAGGTACATAACAGATCAATGGGCTAATACCCATAACCCTAAGAAGATCCACAAATCATACGAAAAGTAAAAGAAAAAGCTCCAATAGAAAAATGAGTAAAAAATATAAAAAGTCACTTCACGGAAGAAGAAATGTGATGGATAGTAAACATGATAAGGTGGTTGACCTCTCTGGTAATCAAAAAAGTCAACAGGAAAACAGCTTACCAAACTGACAAAAATTTAAATAATGATAATAATGTCCATTTTGATGAGGAAGCAAGTATTGATGGGAATGTAAATTGGTATAGGTCTTGTTGAAGGACAATCTGCTAGCATCTACCAAAGTCTTAAAGGTGCTTGTGTTCCGAAGAGTACAAGTTATCTATTCTAGAAAAATGTGCAAACAAAGCCTCCGTAAGAGTGTATGAAGGTGGTCATTGTAACATTGTCATTGAGAAAAAAAGGGAAATAACGTAAATATTAATATTAACATTTAAAGGAAAAATTAATAAGTGGTGGTACATTGCAATTATGAAATATTCTGTGGCATTTTTAATGGGTAATTATGATCTGAAGTAGAAAAAGATCCTAAGTTACATCATTCGGAGAAGAAAGAAAATCACAGAAGTTATATATATGCAGAGAGAAAGAGAGAGAGAAATTATATAAAATAAGTCAATTCTTATACAAAAATAAGTATGTTAGAATAAATCTATTGTAAGAATTAGATATTTTTTACTATGTGAAATTAGAATGCATCTCACAATTTCTGGCATGTCATAATTTAACTGGTACCATTTTTTTCGTTAGAGATACAGGAAATAATGGTACTTTTATTATCTATCTATCATCTATCTATCATCTATCTATCATCTATCTATCTATCTATCTATCTATCTATCTATCTATCTCTTTAAGAGAGGGAAGGCAGAGGGACAGAGTGAGATGTAAGGAGAGGGAGAATCTTAAGCAGGCTCCACACCCAGCACAGAGCCTGATGGGGCCCAATCTCACAACCTGAGATCATGCTCTGAGCCAAAATCAAGAGTCGGCCGCTTAACCAACTAAGCCACCCAGGTGCCCCAATAATGGTACTTTTAAAAATAGATGCATCTGGGGCCCCTGGCTGGTTCAGTGGGTGGAGCATGTGACTTTTGATCTCAGGGGTGTGAGTTTGAGCCCCATGTTGAGTGTAGAGATTACTCAAAAATAAGATCTTTAAAAAAATAAAATAAAATAAAAATAGATGTACCTTAGAGCCGGTAAAGCGCAGACAGATGGATAGATGATCAATAGATAAGTGATAAAAGACTAAAAGGACAAGCACCAAATGTTCGAGGTGCTTCCCTTTACTTCTGTTGACTTCTGTATTGTTTGAACTTTTTACAAGAATGTATTTGTGAATAAGTTGTGTAAACGTTTTTAAAATTCTAATTATTCTGTTTAATCTTTGACTACCTTAAATCCTCTCTTGTTTTCTTTTTGTTTGCATTGGCCTGACAGAGCCCCACCCCATTCTTTTCAACCTTTCAGTATCATTTTAAGACCTCTTTGGTGAGCAGTCACTGGATTGCTTTGTTGCTTTTACTCTAACCTGAGCCTTTGCCTGTTTTTAAAGGGGTTTAAAAGTGTTGAGGTTTGTTGACTCGACCGTTATGCGGAGTGTTACTCTGTCATCTTGCCTCACGCCTTACATTATGTCTCCTCTCTATTTTGTCCTCTGCTAAATGGATAGTATCTTGTTTGCTTTTATCTTCTGCAATAATTTGGAAGCTAGACTTCCTGCTTTAAATTCCATGAGTGGTGACTAAATTAGGAAGTAACTCTTAAATTCAAATGTACAGCCAAGACTCGGGCAGGAAAAACGACTGTCTAGGTGTTCCAGGAATGGAAGTTTACTCCAGGGGCCTGCACAACTTTGGAAGAACAGGGCTGCATCGGTCAGTGAATCCCCCAATGTGATCTGAGCCCGAGGGTCTGAAGCCACTGTGAAGGCTTCAGTGTGCGGTCACAACCGTGTCAGGAGAAAAACGAACCAGTCTTCTGAAGAGTGTCTCTCCTGGACCAACTTGAGCCCAGAACCCTATGAAGAAGGCAGTTCTAGGAACAGTAATTCCTGGCTTCTTTGCAGCCATGCAGAATGAGAGCAAGTTGATAACAGACACTAGAAGAGAATCTTTATTCACGTTTCACTCCTTGTCATATGGAATGAGGAATCAAGTGTTCTTCTTCAAGCTACGTTTCCCCATTTCTGGTAATTTTAACTAAATAATTTAAAATATAACTATCCATCTCAGTTTTTTATATTTACATTTCTTCAGCTTTCCAGTATAATTTCTTCAGTGTATCCTCTCATTAATACACTTCTTTTTGCAGTGCCATATTTATTACTTTTCTGCACCCAAAATGGATGCTGATCTGTACTGCATTTTCAATTCCATGGAGTCATTTCTAATCTGGCCAGTTGTATTCTCAATAAGTCTTGTTCCTATTTAGTAGGAGAATTCCTTTAACAGTTACTGAAAACACAAGGCGAGTAGTTTCTAAAAATATTTTTATTCCCTACCAAAAAAATCTACATCAGAAGGAGAATTCTGTATTTTACTCCAGAATATTGGGCCCTTTTTCTCCTCTTCTATTAAATTGATTTTCATTGGTCTGTGTTAATTTTTCCCTTTTTGGTTATCCTTTTTAGTGAGATATATTCAGAAAGAGGCTAGAGACTTAAATATAACTCACCCACTTCCAGGCTGGAAAGAGAGAGGATAGTAGGTTTTCTGTTCAATGAATAAGCAAGGCACCATGCAGGAAACCGTAGCTGTACATTTGACCTACTTTGAAGACTTTCTGGACACCATTAAATTGGATGCTTAGGGGAAAAGCTCTCTCTGAAGCACATAATCCATTAAATGTCCACCAATCAAATGGTGTTTTCTGTCCTAGAGTAGAAATTAAACTATCTGGAGTGCCCAGAGCTGAAACTCTGTGATACCCTGCCTGCACTAGTGCATTGATTGCAAAAGAGCTCAGTGTTGGCTGCAGAGAGAGGCTGAAAGTCAGTTCCGAGCCATTGTTAAGGGGATTACTTCCCTTTCTCCAGGATCTGGAGAATGCATATCTCTTGTTCATATACAGCAAGCACTGGCTGGGGTACACAGTGTCTAAATGCTTGGGTCAAATATGAAAAATACGCGATCCCTCCGGAAGAAATGGATGGCCATTTATTCGAGCTCGTAAAGATATGAAAAAAAGACATAGGATTAAAAACAAAAGTGGAATCATTTCCAGGCAGAGACAGAGCCAAGAAAGGGGCCCAGGTCCTCCCCCTTACCCAGAGCACCCTTCAGCCTTGGCATCCTGTCCTTTGAATCAGAGTCATTGTCTGGCTCTAATGCAAACACTGGCTTCATTGTGATTCTGCAGAGAGGCAGCCCCACACGCACCGCTCTCTACCCGCCTGGGGCTTCTTTGGGCTTATCCCATGGAGCTATGACTCCGGCAACCAGCCAGGAGGGCCTCTATCCAGGGTGGTGCCTCGAGATTTCTGCTGATTTATTACACAAGAGCTGCCAGGTAAAGACCTTTGCTGTCCCATGGGAAATGTCAAGTCAGGGGCAAAGTTTGTGTTCTGTCTGATTGGATCTGGGGGCTTGGGTCAGAAAGGATGGTGGCCAGGACCTTCATGTTTGTTCAGATCTGCTTCTGAGGATACTTGGATGGACCTTAGACTATCTGGAAAGTTCTAGAAAAATTCTAGGTTCCATGAATCAAGCATCCTAAGGGGTTTGCTTGAAATCTAGGGAATGGAGCAATATAATCTGAAATAAATGAGGTTCACAAGGTGGCTTACTGCAATACTTCTCAAACTTACTCTGCCTTGAACTTATCTACAGAGCTAATAAACATGCAGAATCCTAAGCCGCATTCCCTGGGCTTCTCATCCATAGGTCTGTGGCTGAGATGAGCATTCCCAACTGATTCGAATGCAAGAGGGTGACACGACAAATTCCACTTAGAAAAAACACAATTTGTGGGGATATAGGCAAAGTAAACACTGGAGCAGTCTGTTGTGCTAAGTGTATGGACCGAGAATGGGTTCTTCAGGAACTACAAAAGGAAGACTACATGCATCAGCCTCCCACCGGAAGGTTGAGACCTGCTTTGCACCTAATCAGACTTCCTCGGCAAGTAGGGATCCTGCAGACTCCAATAATAGGCATTGCTTTCAGGAGAAGCTCTCTCAAAGGTCAAGGACAGTAACAAGTAAAGGGAAGAAACCTTCCTTCTGTCAGGTGATGTCAGAGTGATGAAACCAACTGGGAAATCCCAGTGACAGAGAGAAACAGCATGTCGTGATATCAATCAGCACCTGTCTGCCCACACCCCCCACTAAGGAAAATTACCCCACCCACATTTCCCTGATTTCCAGGTGACCATATGAAGTACCGTAAGAAGGCACATCCCTGGCCACAGCTGATTAGACTAAGGATGGGCAGCTGAACCCCAGGCAGCCAATTTTCAGGTGATGTAGGACATGAACTGGCATGAAAAGATGAACCAAGCCAATCAGATTACCTCTCCTGGGAATTTGAATTGGGAAATATGGAGAACCCAAACCAGTTATCAGTCAGTCATAGTTGATCAAAAGGTCATGTCATGGCAAGAAAGGCTAGGGAAGCTATGATGAACCACGAGTGGGCAAAGGATGCTGGTGAGTGGAGAGAAGAAAGAGCAAATAAGCAGAGAGAAACAGAAATTTTGAGAAATTTTGAGAAATGAGAAGAATGAGAAACCTGGTTAAGAGCACCAGGTAAAAGCAAATCATAAATGCTCTCCAACTCTCCAACTCAAGGAACGTGTAACCTTACTTGAGCAAGCTTAAGAGCGTCTCCATGGCTGGCAATGAAATACTCATAAACAATGAAACGGGACTAACCTCAGACTGAATGTTCACGCCCCCCGGGGCTCATATGTTGAACCTAATCTCCAAAGTATGAGGAGGTGGGGCCTTTGGGAGGCGATTAGGTCGTGGTGATGGGAGGCTTGTGAATGAGACTAGTGCCCACTTGAAAGAGGCCCCAGAGAATAACCTCAGCCCCTTCCACCATGTGAGGACGCAGCAAAAACACTGCTGTCAATGAACCAGAAAGCAGGCCTTCACCAGACACTGAATCTACCAGACCTTGAGCTTGGACTTCCTGCCTCCAGATGATATGAATTAAATTTCTGTTGTTTATAAGCCATCCAATCTATGGTCCTTTGTAATAACAGCCCAAAGCGACTAAGACAAACATTCAATAAACTCAATAAACCTTGCATGCAAGGTACTTGCTGAGTGTTTAGGGTATTCTGTCTCATTTATACTTAGAGTAGCACTAAAATATATACATTATAGTGCTTGCATGTCCTATTTTATCATCCTGCCTTTAGAGCTAAGGAAAATTAAGGGATTGTCTAGCTCTTCACGTTTCCATACGGTATAGCCACTAGTCACATGTCGCTCTTAAGCATTTAAAATGTGGCTAAGTCCACACTGAGATGTGCTGTGGGTGTAAAAGCCACACCAAAGTTTTGAAATTTAGCACAAAAATTTAAAAGAGAATGTAAAATATCTCATCGATCAATTTTGGTTGATAACATGTTGAAATGACATATGTGATGTATCTAAATGTACGTATATAATATATCCATTTTTACTTTTGCTCTTGGAAGCCACCGCTATACTGTAAATAAGCTGCAGCTTGACTACCGAATGAACAGAGAGAGAGCGCGGTCACATGGAGGAACCCCTAAGTGCCAGACGTTTGAACAAAGCCTTCTAGGACCTTCCAGCACAGCCAAAGTGGCCAGTTGAACACAGCCTAACTAGTGTCTGAGCCAGTGCCATGTGGAGCAAATTACTCAGCCAAAGACAGCCCCAGTGGCAGAACCAAGAGAACTCATAAAGCACTGTTGTTTCAAGCTGCCAAGTTTGGGGTAGTTCGTTACACAGCAGTAGGTAATTAAGTGTGCCTTCTGTAGGCAACACTTTACGATAGACAGATCCCGGGAGTGACAGCATAACCACGGATGTTTCCCGCCCTCCATGAGCTTAGAGAAAGAGGGGCATCACACACATATGTACAAAAACAAGTTTAAGGGGCGCCTGGGTGGCTCAGTGTCTGCTTTCAGCTCAGATCGTGATCCCAGGGTCCTGGGATCAAGTCCCACATCAGGCTTCCTGCTCAGTAGGGAGTCTCCTTTTCCCTCTCCCTCTGCCCCCTGCTCATGCTCTCTCTCTCTCTCAAATAAAATCTTATTTATTTATTTATTTTTTAAGATTTTATTTATTTATTTGTCAGAGCGCGAGCACAAGCAGGGGGAGCGGCAGGCAGAGGGAGAAGCAGGCTCCCCGCGGAGCAAGGAGCCCAATGCAGAACTCGATCCCAGGACCCTGGGATCATGACCTGAGCCGAAGGCAGACGCTTAACCGACAGAGCCACCCAGGCATCCCAATAAAATCTTTTTTAAAAAAATATGTTGAATAGGGGATACTGGAGCCCAGGGGACAGGTAGTTCATTCTTTTGTTCTTTTTTTTTTTTTTTAAGATTTTATTAATTTATTTGACCGAGCAACCACAAGCAGGGGGAGCAGTAGGGAGAGGGAGAAGCAGGCTCCCACTGAGCAGAAAGCCCGACATGGTGCCCGATCCCAGGACCCTGGTATCACGACCTGAGCCATAGGCAGACGCTTAGCCCACTGAGCCACCCAGGCGCCGCAGAGACAGGTATTTCAAGTTTAGTGTTAAACTTGCAGTGGCTTTGAGGAGCCTCGCCGGGGACTTCATACTGCTTCTCAGCCTCAGGCCTGTTGGTTAAGTTTTCCCCACTAGTTTATAGGAGCTTGCAGGATTTCAGACTAGGCCTTTGAGTGACTGCCTGTATCTGCTGGGTTCCGTTGGGCCCTTTTCCCCACCCGAGCCTGATGAGGAGAGAGGCAGACACCCCAGTGCTCTCTCCTGGCGCCCTTTAAAGACAGGTCCACAGGGCTAGCTGCTGTTCCCAACAGGAGCACAGCCAGAGGGAAAACAAAGTGCAAACATAGGGAGATAACACAGGTATTGGACTCTAACAAGTGTTTATTTTCCACTGGGCCAGACTTCCTGATATCTCCCAAAATGTAGTAAATAAAAGCATGTGGGAATTTTAAACTCCAAGGCTGGGGCTCCCCTCCCCTCCCCCGCTTCTGACTCTAAGTGTACCATGGGTCCTTCCAGGCCATTTTTTTCCATCATTGTCCAGAGGGGACACCTAGGCACAACTATAGGTGCTCCTTTGTCTCAAGTTGGCCATTTGCGCCTCTGGCTTTCGTGCCTGGGTGACACCACTTGAGTAGGCATTTGCCTCTTGTGGGCTCGGAGACCCTCATTTACATTTCCCCACAATAGTGAATGGCTTACGGGCTATTGAAATACAGTTGCTGAAAAACTGGTAATTGTGCCAGAAAGCCACCCTTCAAGGTTTGGGACTTGGAGCATTTCAGAGCCGTGGACCACCTTTGAAAGTAAAGGCAGTGTGACAGAACTAAGAGCAACGCAACCTGCCTAGGGCAGACATTTTGCTGGCCACTTCCCACCCAGGGCTTCGTCAATAACCCAGGGAGAAAGGATTTCGTAGTTAGAACCAAACCCACAAAAGCAGCGTCACTGTTCAAATTCGACATAGTCAGTGCATACAACAAACATCACATATGGTCACAATTATCCTTCAAAGCCTGTGACTAGAGCAGACGTTGTGTGTTTACAACCCCGGGCAGTCATTCTTAAAACCACTCGAAGTTCAAGACCGCTGAGTTACAAAAGGGAGGAACAAAAGTAATGTCTATGCATAAATGTCCATTTTTCAAAGCATTTTACCTTTAAGATAACCGCAAATTCCCAGCCACATTACCGTTCTTTACACATCTCTAGCAGGAAATGAGAGACAGGTGAAAGAATGATAATATCAAGTGAACACTCGTGATAGTGAGGCAACGTTCTAACTAGCTTATGCGTATTAGCTCGTGCAATCCTTACTACGTTAGCGATCATCCCTATTTTACAGAAGAGGAAACTGAGGTATATACAGAGGTTGTGGAATTATCCAAGGTTTCTGACTAGAATGGGATGGTGCTCCCAAGAGGATGTGGTAATGAGTTACTTATGAAGGAAATGCAGGATTTCAAGAACTGGAACTAAGAGATAGATGGAGAAGAATATTTGGGGTGAAAGGCAACGTGTTAGCAAAGGAATAGAGATGGAAAATACAGGGCAGGTATGGGGGATGCGCTTTTGTGGCTGGGTCAAAGTGAGGTGATGTGGGCCAGAGCGAAGGGTCAAGAAAGAATTCTTGAGATATTTTCGGTGCAGAAAGATGTTTTTATTGAAGCTCTGAGCCAGGGCACATGGGCAGAAAGAGTTGTACTGGGATTGTGAGGAGGATTTAATTATATACAATTAAGTTGGGGGTGGGAGTGGGTAGAGATAAAGGAAGTTTCCAAAAGGGGGTCCATAGGTTAAGGAAGACGTAGGGGGTCCATAGGTTAAGGAAGACGTAGGGGATCCGGGAGGTCTAGCTATTGTTAAGCTAAGGTTGCTTTTGGCCTCTAGCAAGACGTTGACATTAAGATAGTTGTGAGTTTGTTAAGGACTGTCGTACTCTGCCTGTCTCAAGTATTTGTCAAAGGGCTGCAAGTTGTAAGGAAATTTAATTTTATCTACATTTCTTTTGTCTTTGTTCTCCTTGTCAAAAGGATGAGAGAGATCTGGCATAGGACTCTAAAGCTAGGTAACTTGGTATAATGGTTTAATTTTATGTGTCAACCTGGCTGGGCCATGGATGCCCAGATACTTGGTCAAATCCTATTCTGCGTGTTTCTATGAGAGTGTTTTTAGGTGAGAGTAATATTTAAATCAGTGGACCTTGAGTAAAGCAAATTGCTCTCCCTAATGGGGTTGGATCTTGTTTAACCAGTTGAAAGCCTGAATACAACAAAAAGATGGGCTTCCCCCAAGCAAGAGAGAAGGCTCCAGCAGCCTGCTTCACACTTCATCTGCAACACCATCTCTTCCTGGTTCTACAGGGGACAGCCTTCAGACTAGAATTGCAACATCAACTCCCCTGGTACCTAGGCTGTCGACCCACCCTGCGGATTCTGGACTCGCCAACCTCCATAATTGTCACTACCTTATAATAGATCTGTTTCTCTCTAGACACATCTTTTGGTTCTGTTTTTTGGAGCCAAATCATGGGAGAGTCATACAACTTGAGATCTGGAGAAAACCCTTAACCCACCGCCCTCAATAGAACAATAGAAGGGAAACAAGACCACGTCTTAGAGACTTTCAGTGGCTTGTGAAGACCATAGAGCCAGTAAATAGCAGGGATGTGGACCAGCTGCTGGCTTGGAACTCCCTTTCCAATCTCTTTTTTTGCTATCCCCTTTGACTCACACACAGGATGCAGGTGGAGTTGGTGAGGGGATAGAGCTCTCCTGTGTGTGGCCCAAATACATTCTCTGCTTTCCTTCTCCAAACACAGCGTACCACTGGTGTTGACCCCCACGGCACGTGCTCCGCTGTCACTGTCCTGCGCTGTCAAGAGCCTCACAAGTAGGCAGTTCCCAAGAGCAGGCCAGGAACCCAGTGGGGCAAGCAGGCCCCTTCTTCTCAGCCTGACCAGCACTGACTACTTCCTCTCCTGGCATGATTTTAGGATTTCCCATTCTCCTCCCTGCTGCATTTCCTGCTTAAAATAACTTTTTTCCTAGGTCAGTTCAGGTGCTCTGTGATTCAGGCAAAACCGAAGAGACAAAGGAAAATAAAACCCAGTCAGTTATGTTGGCCTATTGTTCACCCTCCAAAGGCACCAAATAATTACCTAATCCCACACCTCACCCACTCTGCTCCTATCTCACAGCCCTGAATGTTTGTTTTGCTTGCATTGTCCAAAGACTCCCCTTAATCAAGTTCAAATTTATACCTCCTTGATGGAGAGGACGGGGCGGGGGATGGGGGTTGCGGGGAGGCAGCGTCGTGGCTCTTGTATGTGGATCGCTCTGGACAAAAGTATGAGACCTTTCTGCGCTGTCCATTTCCTGCCCCCACCTGTGTTTCATACCTACTTGTCTTCCCAGCTGCACATCTTTTGCTCCAGTCAAACCGGTCTCTTGGTTGTTCCCTGAACTTGCCTGGTGTTTTGCACCTAGAAACATTTGCCCCCGCCACCTGCCCCCGTGGAATGGCCTTCCCACTTCTTTCCACCTAGCCAAATCAGACTGATTTCACCCTTCTTCAACACATGTGTTATCTCATCCTGCAAGCTCCAGCAGAAATTCGTCTTATCTGTGAAGTTTCTGGGACTCTCTCCACCAGAAGTGACGACTTCCTCTTTTCTCTTATGCTTATTTTCTGTACTACTCATTTGGCACTTAATACATCCCAGTAGTTTATAATTCATCATTCACTCATTCATTTTATTTCAACAAGTATTCACTGAGTAACTGTTATTTTCCTGAAACCGTGATAGGTGCTGAAGGTACCAGGATGAAGAAGACACCTTGGTTGCCTGCAAGAGGTTCAGTCCTCCTGGTGGACACGGGCTCCTGAGGAGATGGTGGTCATACGATAGGGTGAGTGCAGGTCCAAGAGGCTTCCTATGTGATCTCTGTCCTGGTTCAGTCTTGATGAATGAGTAGAAGTTGGTCAGGCGAAGGTGGGGAGAAAACATGTTTTCAAGGGCAGAACAGAGGCCCAGAGCTGGGGAACGGCTGAGTTGTGTGGAAGGATATCGTAAGCAGCGCCCTCTTGCCAGGACAGAGAATGTTGCTAAAGCATGGAATGTACAAGATATAAAGGGAGAGTCTGGAATACTAGGCTTAGAAGTTGGATTTATCCTGGGAGTCATGGTATGCTCTTGAGGGTTTAAAGCATGGGATCGACTCCCAGATTTGCAGTTCAAGATCACGCTGGCTACTATGTGAAGAATGGACCCAACTGAGGAGAGATTTGAGGCAGGGAGCTGTAAGGAGGCCATGGCAGGAACCCAAGGCACGAAATAAGAGGGCAGTGCTATCTGTCCCAGGAATGAGGACACTAGATTTGAGAAGTATACAAGATGTGAAATTATACCAAAGTCAGTGTTCTGAAGGGCTTCACAACTGCAACTGTGGGATATAAATACAATGCAATGTAGGGACGCCATTATGGAGACTGAAAAAGTGTTGTCTGGGAGACAACTTTCTGCTCTCCTGACAATCTTAAAAATCTTAAACAGTCCATAGATTCATCACTCTTATAACCTGGACATTTGTACGTGTCATATCTCTTCCAGCCTGCAGTCTCCTTGAGGGCAGTCTAAAGCACTTCAGCTCTTGCAACAAGCCAAAGCCTCTGCTCTCCCTGTTGGAAGGAGGTAGAGGTAGGATCAAAGGGGCAGAGATTATTCTAATACAAAGTAGATCATTAGGTTCTCCAAAGCTTGATCCTGTACGTTCTTCTGTTATTTTCCTCCTCTCCTCTTCCTGTCTCTTCTCATTCCTTTCTACACCTTGGTCCTAAGCAATCTCATTCACTCACATGGCTTAAATCTATATGTTGATAGCTTTCCAAACATATGTCTCCAGCCCTGACCTCTCTTCTGAAGTCAAAATCAATCCATCCAGCTGCCTATTTGACATTTCTACTGGCACGTTATGTCTAAAGTTGAACCTCAGACATGTCCACCTAAACTGGTTCTTCTTCCAGCATGGCTCTTCTCATTGGGTGGCCCCGTTATCCACTCAGATGTCCAAGCCATTAATCTGGGAGTAACCTGCAACAGCACCCACTCCCTCCAGAGGCCAGACCTCCAAAATAGATCTAGGATCTGTCCTCTGCTCACAATCCCTACATTCAACACCATCACTCATATGGAGAGGGTACCATCTCCTCTTATTAGCCACTCTTGTGTTCTTGCTTCTGTTTTTAGAGAGCAGCCAGAGGAGTATTTAGAACTACATATCAGGGGCCCCTGGGTGGCTCAATCAGTTAGGTGTCTGCCTTCATCTCAGCAGAGAGCCTGCTTCTCCCTCTCCCTCTGCTGCTCCCCCTGCATGTGCATGTGTACTCTCTCTCTGTCAAATAAATAAATAAAATCTTCAAAAGGATAAATAAAATTACATATCAGACCACATTACTTATTTGTGTAAAAGCCTTTAAAATGGCTTCTAGTATACTTGGGACATTTTCAAAATGCTTGCCATGCATGACCTCACAGTCCTCCATGACTGGATGTCATACCCTCACTCCCTCTGCTTCCTCACTGGCCTCCTTTCAGTTCTTCAAACACCCCATCCTTCATATCTACAGTCCTTCATGAAAAGCTCCTACCTGCCCTCTTCACTGAGGTCACTAACAACTCCAACTGATCCATCAGTTTAAATGTTCATTCCTCAGAAGGGCCTTTGTCCTTCAGACACACATCACAGTTCTTTCATAAACCCCTTATTCCCTTAGAGCACTTAACACAATTTGCAAATATATTTATTTGTGTGACTGTGTGTTCAACGCCCATCCCACCCCGCACCCCCCCCAACCCCCAGCGTACACACACACACTCCATTTCCCACTGCCACATCTCTGGAGCCCAGCACAGGGTTCGGTGTGCAGAACACGTAGATTTTTGTTGAATGAATGTGGTAAAGGCTGTAAGAAGCAGACAAATCAGGGGCAGGGATTTTTCCATGGAGGAGGGAGGACCTCTGAATGGTGGTGCAGAGAAGGCTTCCAGGAAAATAAAGCATTTGATGGAAGCTTTGAAAAATGGGTGGGTGGAACCTTCCAAGGTGAATGAGAATAAAGGAGCAGGTGGAGGGGGGGACTTCCAGAGTGGAGAGACCACCTGGTCGGAGAAAGCCCAGCGGGTCTGAGAAATGATGGGTAACCAGGATGTCTGAACCATAGGGCTTGGGGCAGGGAGGTAGACTAGAAGGGTGTGCCAAGAGCTGGCTTCAGGACTTACTCTTAAATCTCCAGGAGGTGCTGATAGGTGGCCAAGAGGCTTCTCCTGGACCAGACAGCCCTTCTCTTCCTGGAGGGCTGGTACCTGGTATATTTCACACACATTTGTGTCCCTTCATTAGCTCTCACACAGGACTTAGGCGCCAATAGGGCCTAACACCTTTCAGCCCCTGCTGCTCCCTGCCCCACCCAGCCTCAGGCACCTGGCCGGTAGGTTGTGGCCAATCCCTATTTGCAGTGGAAATGGAATGTGCTTATTCTATGATGTTAATTGTTTCATCTAGTTCCACATTAGGAAACTTGGGACTCTGGACAATTTATAGGGGAAAAAAATTAGTGCAGAATTCACACAGTTCTTCCACAGGCATTTGACTTGTGTTTGAATCATGTCCAGGTGTGGACCCTCTTGACTCACCATTGAGGCCTCTAGAAAAATTCTTTGAGCCACACACATGACTTTGTGATCTTGCTAAAAACACATGTGTGGCTCCTCTATTCAATAGATTACTGTTTTAAAAGGGACATTTATCAAGTGTTTTACCATTCACCCCATTAGGTGTTTTCCATGAGTTACCTCATTCAGTCCCCACCCTCACCCCATCAGGGAAGCACTCAGATTTATCTTCTAGATAAGGAAACCAAGCTCAGAAGGATTAAGTAACTTGCCCAAAATCACACAGTTTGTAGGCGTGAAAGCTGTGTTTGGATTGAAGTCCGTCTGGCCTAAATCCTGCGCTCTCAGCTTGTAAGCAAGCTCTGTGGCTTTTCAAAGACAGGGCATATTGACTGGGTTTTGGAGAACCATAAGGTTGACTTTTAAGGAACTTTTTTTTTACTTTAAAATCATTACAGATTCACAGGAAGTTGCACAAAATGTGTGCTTGCATAACTGGAGTACAACCTCGAAAACAGGGAATTGACAGTTCAGTCCAGAGTTTTGAGTTTGAAATTCAGATTTCGCTAATTTTACCTTCAGGGCTATTTTTTTTTTTAAAGTTAAGTGAAGTTTTCGGGGGGAAAACCAAACAAAACCAAAAACCAAACCAAAACAACCCAACTTTCTAAAAGGTCCTTGGAACTCCTCCTTCCCTGGACTTTTGAACACTCACGGTAGTCCTCGGCTTCCTGAAACAGCAGGTCTGAGGAGAGGACAAGTCAATACACAGGGAGATCCATTTCTGCCATCGTGGGCTGCAGGGAAATGCTATATTGCCATGGGACCCCACTGAATCCATGCTGCTTTAACACGAGAGGACTCCTAACAGGGGACCCCAGAAGGACCCCATCAGACTGCCCGAGTCTGGTTGTCTGGAGGCCTCTAAAACCCTTGGGGCTACCTAAGACCTGGCTCAGCCAAAATGCCTCTTTGCTCCTATTGTCTGTCTCCTGGCAGCTGATGATAAGTGATAAGCATGGGAGATAAAACAGGTTTGGGGCTGTGAACCTGCCTGAATCACTGGCAGCCAACCAGGCCATTTTTATCTGGAAAAACTCCCCCCAGGACAGCCCAAATGAGTGTTTGGGAACCTGACTCAGGGAACAATGGCGGGAAATGGAGGCCCAAGCTTGGGCGTTAGGGCCCTGCCACCCACACTCCTCTTGCACTGTTATTCCTGGCGAAAACTGAGATTTGCTTTCATTCGGACAGACTCTGTGGGAAGAGGTGCAAATGAGGTTTGGAAATTAAAAGGAAGTAGTATGATGACAAGGGAAGTGATAGGAGATTGTTTTCCAAGCTTTAGAGATTTCATTATAAATGATTCTGAGAACTGCCTCCCGAGATATATAATGACAGCCATACTAGTAACTATGGTAGCTTCTTGCTCACCAGGCCAGATGTCGAAGCCATGTGGGGGCTAATTTCCTTGCCAAACTGTTTCACTTGGTAATTTGCGAGTCCCCGGAACAAACGAGAAGTCAGACCTTATGTGATACAGGAGAAAGTCATTCTCCATTGCTGTGGCCATCAGGGCGATTGGGTCCTGGCCCCTGCCCACATCTCCGGGTAAATCTGGTCACCCATCTTTGACCCTGTGAAGGAGGAAATCCGGTTAGACTGACATGCATGACTGACTAGACATGTTTCTAGATTTTCTGCCAAATGCTCAGAAGCTCTCTGCTATGGTTGTATTCCCCCCACATTCACATGTTGAAGTCTTAGCTTTCAGTACCTTAGAATGTGACCTTATTTGGAAATCATTGTGGATGTAATTAGTTAAGATGAGTGGAGTGGAGGAAGGTGGGCCCCTAATCCAATATGACTAGAGTCCTCATAGAGAAGGGAAATGTGGACACAGGTGCACACACAGGGAGAACATCGTGTGAAGAAGACGGCAGAGATGGGGTGGTGCTTCTCCAGGGAAGTTGCAGATGGCAGCAAGCCACCAGAAGCTGGGAGAAAGGCATGGGACAGATTCTCTCCCAGAACCCCTAGGAGGAAGCCACTCTGCCAACACCCTGATCTCAGACTTCTAGCCCCCAGAACTAGGAGACAGTAAATTTCAGTCCTTGAAACCATCTAGTTTCTGGTACTTTGTTAAAACAGCCCTAGCCAAACAATAAATCTCTTAAAAATGTTGTTTCAGAATCTTTCTCAGAATTGATTTCAAGGTCCCTGGTTCATGCTGTATGAAGTCCACCTTCTTTCCACTTTCAATATTAGAGTGGATCTTACCATATTTATTTATTTTTTTTTTAAAGATTTTATTTATTTGACAGAGATAGAGACAGCCAGCGAGAGAGGGAACACAAGCAGGGGGAGTGGGAGAGGAAGAAGCAGGCTCATAGTGGAGGAGCCTGATGTGGGGCTCGATCCCAGAACGCCGGGATCACGCCCTGAGCCGAAGGCAGATGCTTAACCGCTGTGCCACCCAGGCGCCCCTTACCATATTTATTATGCCAACACTTCTGTTCTCAAGAATGCCTACAAGTAAAAGCAAACAAAACAAATACCCATAAAATGTTGGATGGTGATGATGCTTAAGTTTAGAGCCAGTAGCTCTTTCTGAAAACAAAAACAAAAACAAAAAAAACCAAAAAACAAGAAATTGAACTAAAACCTAGATGTATGCTATTCAGGAGATATTTCCTGCTGGTTCTTAGTCCAAATGGGTAAGGAAGCTGCTGATGGAAGAGTACCACGGTGTTCTCAGCAGGCGGCCTGCACCTGCGTCGGGCATTAACACTCCTTCCCGGTTCTCGGATACACAGAAAAGGGAGCGCCACACCACAAACCCAGAAGAATAACTGTTGCTGGCAGAAGGATGGCCTCAGGAAATGACAGGAGCTACGCAAGTATGATCCACAGCCCTGGTGGTGGTGGGAGTCCTTTCACTGCATCCATCCCAACGGTGCCTTCAGCAGAGACAAGCAGGACCTGGGCTCCAGCAGGCCCTAGCAGGAATCCCGGTGACCCAAGAGTACACATGTCTCCATAGCCATGGGGCCCTGGCACTTGTGCCCCGGCTCCAAACCCTACTTGCTCTGGAGTGTGGGCCACTGTCAACATAGATCAGTTAATCTGGAAGACACAGCTTGGAACCCCCCGGACTTCCTCTTCTGTCTTGAGATCCTCTTGGGGCCTCCTCTTGGAGTGTAAGTCAGAGTTGGGCAGTTGGCTACAGAGATCAACAAAAGGAAGGAAAGACTCCTCCTTCTTCGTGTTTCTCAGCATTGCCTCATACCTGACACACAGCCTTGTTTGGTCTTTGCAGGATCTTCTGCTTTCCCCACCTAAAAGTGAATGGTTTTGTTACAGTTGAGAGAACAGAGAGGCATGAGGGTGTGGGAGTGGGAGTCAGGGCTTTGCCAGGAGGCTGGGCCTCTACAGTCCTCTGACCGAGACCAGGTTTAAAAGGTCAGCGCTAAGGGCTTTAAGGAACCAGCCAGAACTCTCTTCCCATTAACTGGGCAACCTGTGGTCCTCACTGCAGCTGCCCTGACCCAGCTCGTCTCCATCCTGACCTTCAGCTGACCCATTCTCTAAAGGGTGGCTGGGGCAGAAGGTGGAGAGGCCCCCTGGGAGCTGCTTGAGGAGTCCAGACCTCCAGGTGCTCACCCAAGCACAGAACTGGCCTCCATAAATGGCACCACCCCTCTGGGCCTTGAATTCACTCATGGATCCAAAGGGTCCATCTTGGAGGCCTCCAGAATCCCTTTTCTGTCTGGCTTCCTGCCCTTTTACTTCCTCCGTGGTCACTTCTGTTGTCTTCTCACCTCTCCCCACCTGCCTGACCCCACCTCCATTCCTGGAAGGTGTAGGTCTCCTCCCCAGGTGCCTGGGCATCCCAGCAAGAGGTTTAAGTCTTCCTGACTCTGTGGTGTACAGCACCTGCACAAACCTTTCTCTGGCTGCCGGTGACTGCCTTTCCTAGCTCAGCTTCCCTGTGGTTAGGCCAACAAAGTCTGTTTGTTTAAACTGTCATACGGGAAAATCCAGGCAGAGGTGAGAAGGAAGGAAAACCCTGTCCTGCCACGGAAGCAGAGCAGCAGAGAACCCCCGGGCCAGCTGCACGCCCGGGCGCAGAGAACACCACCATGGCACTGTGGCGGGCACTGGCCGTGGCCTCGCAGCTGCAGCTCAGCTTTCCCGGCAGGGGACATAATGGGTTAAGGAACTGCATTTGGACAAGCACTGTAGCCTGAAACTCAAGCTCCCAAGGAGTCCAGGGCCAGGGAAGTGTCTATTGTCAACAAATGCCACCACTGGACCAATAGCAGGCCAGCATGTGGCTCTGAGATAGGGGCCTCTGAATGTCACCAGGCAACGGGCACAAAGAAGACTGGATCCACCCCTAACCACCCAGCAGCCAGTGACAGTGCCCCACGGCCCCCCTGTATCGCCCGCTCCAGCACAGCCAGGTGGGAGAGCCACTGGGCCCCAGAGTCCCCCTAGATCAAATTACCATCAGTCTCAGGATTTGGGGGGAACGGAGGTGGTGTAGAAAGGGCTTTATTTGGAAACTCGAGTACCAAATTTGGTTTAGCAAGAGCTGAGCTGATGGCAAAGATGAAGATTTTCGAGTAAAAAGGGTATAAATGTTCCTGCAAAGCACAGCCAGGCTCCTCCACCTTTCTGCCGCTCCATCCCTACAAGTCAGGAGATGGGAACAGCCTAGGATCCCTCTCCCCGACCTCCAGGCTTTCCCTGGGAGATGCTGGGTGCGACGCTGGAGACACATTTACGAAGTTAGGCTGGGGGAGAATGTAAGGTAAAAGCTAAGAATGCTTGTCTCTCATTCCTACAAAGTACATTCCCTTCCTGTCGTAGACCCAGAGCGGGGTGAGCCGTCACCCAGGCAAGGCCTTCTGATCTCCAACTAAAGGAGAGCTGAAGGAATATTTTTATCTCATCACGCACATATTCGTTCAACATTTAGAGCAACGGAGGGGCTCGGCTGGGTGCTGGGGTTGAAAGATGAGCTGATCATTTTTGCCACATGGTCTGACCCTCCCCAAAGGTTCACTATCTTATCCACCCTATATGCTGAACACTCAAATCTATCTGCCTAGCCCAGCCCGTACCCCTCTTCTCCCAAGCACCAACCCAATATATCAAATAGTTTTCTAGGCACCTCCTCGTAAATTTTCTGCAGGGCCACTGGATGCAACGTGCCCCAAGTTCAAGGTTGCATCCCTCTACCACCAAACCTGTTTTACCACATGAGCTCTTTGTCTTAGTGAATGATACTTAGTGAATGATATTTAGTGAATGTCTTAGTGAATGATACAACCCTCTACATGGGTTGAATTGTGCCCCCCCCCCTAGAATTCATATATTGAAATCCTAATCCCTAGGACCTTGTAATGTCACCTTACTTGGAAATAGGTTAATTACAAGTGTAATGAAGCAAAATGAAGTCACACTGAAGTAGAGTGGGCCTATTCTAATATGACTGATGTCCTTAGAAAAAGGGGAAATTTGGATACACAGACATGGGAAGAACACCATGAGAAGAGACATAGGAAACAGCCATCTAGAAGCCAGGGAACACCTATGGCTACCAGAAGCCAGGAAGGAAGACTGGAACAGATTTTTCCACAGAGCTTTCAGAAGGTGCATAGCACTGCCAACACTGATTTCAGACTTCCGACCTCCAGAACTGAGACAATAAACGTCTGGTGTTCTAAGCCATCCCGTTTGTGGTATTTTGTGATAGCAGCCATAGGAAATGAACACCACCTCCATTAAACATTGTCCAAGAAAGGAGCCTGGAAGCTTCCATCGTGTCCATCCTTCCAACAACACCTCCACACGCCACCTGTAAACCAACAATAAACCACTAAACTCTGTCTGCTACACCTGCAGAACACCTTGCCAACAACCCGCTTGTCTTCATTCCCGCTGTTACCACGTTGTAGCAGGCCATTATGTCAACAGAACCCTTCCTAACCGCTCTCCCCGCCTCCAGCAACACGTCGTGCCTAGCTGTTCCTCAGATTGCAGCTGGAATAATCTTTTAGTGTGCAAATAGGAGATGCCTCTTTCCTCCTTTAAAAAAAAATATTTTATTTATTTATTTGACACAGAGAGAGAGAGCACAAGCAGGGAGTAGTGGCAGAGGGAGAGGGAGAAGCAGGCTCCCTGCCGAGCAAGGAGCCCAATGCAGGGCTCAATCCCAGGACTCCCGGATCATGACCTGAGCTGAAGGCAGAGGCTTAACTGATGGAGCCACCCAGGTGCCCCACCTCTTTCCTCCTTAAAACCCTTCAGATGTTCCTCCTTGCTAGTAAGATGGAGTTTAGTTCCCCTAAAGGGCTCAAGAGGTACAGAGGAATGCGGCCCCTGGTCCCCTCTGTCTCCATCTCTCACCAGTCTCTTGCTAATAGTATTCTCCAGCAGTACCGAGCTTCTTTCTTTTCCTTAAACGTACCTGCCAAATCTGTCTGGCCACCAGTACTTAAACATGCTGTTCCCTCTGTCTTGAACACATTTCCCCACCCTCTTCATCCACGTGACTTTTACTCATCCAATTGTCTTTTTCTGTTAGTGGCTCCTGGAGTTGAGTAATTACATCTCTCTTGTTCGTGGGTATATCTTCAGTGCCTGGCATGGTGCCTAGGACATAGTAGGTGCCCACCAATCATTTGCTTATTGACTGACCAACTGACAGAAACATGACTCTTATCCACAATGAGCTCAGTCCAGAGGGGAGACAATAGTGTGGACAAAGAAACTCAGCAACACAGAAATAGGACCCAGTTTGACTCAGCCTGAGGCAGTGGGGACATTTCCCACAGGCAATGACATTTAAGCTGGGCCTTAAAGGATGAGTAGGAAATGGCCAGAAGAGAGAGGGGGCAGGGTAAGGAAACTCATTTTAAGCAGAGAAGATGCCAAGGAGCAGGGCGTATTTGGGAAATGGTGGGAATATTTTGTGTGCCCAGAACTTGATGTACAGAAATTCAACTGATGTGGGCTGAGGTCATCAGACTATGAATCCTGCAAGGAACTTATTTTTGCATATAAATCTCAACTTGTCCTAGACATAAAAGAGCAAAAAGTAAGTTTGTGATCCCTTTTTATAGTGAGGTAAGGGGAGACATAAGCCCAGAAGTGCTGCTCTGCTCCTCAGAATGTTCCCTGAAAATCCTAGTTCTATTTGCTCCTGGGGTTAAGACTTTCACCTCTTCAGGGCCACCAATAAACCCTACATTTCTGCTGAAGCTGAATATCTGGATAAAAACAGCTGGGACCACAACTGCATCTCACTCCCCTACCACACACCCCAAACCCCTGACAAAAAAACACTGATTGAGTGGGTGGCTGCCTAATTCCCTCTGAATGCCCTGGGGAAGGGGGGTGAGGGGGAGACTCGCTCAGGTTACCCTTTATCATTCTGAAATCTCTCTGGCTCTAATCTAATTTCAGTCCCTTTTGTTCGTCTTTTCAGATATAAAGAATAATTTATCCATATCCCCTGCATAAAATCATTGCCTATACTTGAAAGCAAGAATTGAGCCACCCATTTGCCTTTTCTCCAAATAAAACCAATTTGATTTCTTATTTGTTTTCTTATAAAAATCCGTAGTCTCTCCCCTAATCTTACCTCCTTAAGATCATTTTAATCTCTCTCTCTCCCACTCTCTCAGTCCTGTCTTTCTCTCTCTCCCCTCCCCCCACCTCGGAACCAATGTATGGACTAGAACAGGAGAGGAATCATAGAGCCAAGATAGTTTCTCCTAAAATAGGTGGGTGGTCCTGGAATAGGAAGAACAGTCCCTTCTGCAGAGGAATATCTGCATGGTCCAGTACAGTTCAAGGCCCACCCCGGAAGCAGATGTCTGTTGTTGCACATAGTGTGAAGCCTGAGGAAGTGTGCACAGGGTAAAGGAAGCCTGCTACCATCCCACCACCCGTGGATCTGTAGCCTGGAGCCAGCCTGTGGTCAGAACACGGACAGGCGAGTCTAAGCATAGATACACATACAGCACAAGCCCAAGGGCCAGCAGTGAATGTTGCTAGCCCAGAGCCATGAAGTAATCCTTTGTGGTATAGGAGCGAGACACCAAAATCAGCACATTGGTACTGTGGAGGCAGCTCAATCTCATGTGAAAGAAATACCATGCTAGCCAGCAGAAGTAATTGGATTGCCAGGCAGCTTTTCTGGAAAAAGGGGATATCTGGTTGACCCCATACGTGGGGTAGAGGGGCAGAGATAGCCCCCAACGGGAGAAACAAGGACAAAATCCACTCAGGTCCCATCTGGGATCAGGGTATCCCACCTGAACAGTACTGCTGGTTCTGCCTGATCCCAAACACCAGAGAAGCACTTAGAAAATGTTAGGAAAGTCACTCTAAAATGTGTTTGTGTGTGTGTATGTTGGTGGGGGAAGGTCCAGAAGTGTGGGGACTGGGCAGGGGCTCCTTTAGTCTGAATCTAAGAAAAGTACTGTCTTGAATTCAGGTTGGACTGACTTTAAATCACTCATCCTAACCGCTATAAAACACTGGGAATCATATAAAACTCCTTTTTTATAACAAAGGTAACATGTTAAGCTTTAGATAATAGAGATGCAGATGTGGGTAGACCAGCTGCATTACCCCTTTCCTCCTTGTCCTGTCGAATGTTCTATTCCTGTCCTGCACCTGCTCTTGTCAACCTTGCCTTCTCACTAGGTCCTACCTCCTTCATCCTTCTGACCTTCCTCCCTCACTTTGCCATGTGTGAGACAGTCCCATAACTTGGAAGCTAGGCACAAGGCACCATCACTTTCCGGTTGCGTCAGTCTGGAATGGAGGGTGCATAGGGCTGGATTTGTTGAGCAAGCCAGGGTCAGGCAGAGACTAACTCTAGGGCAGGGCAGGACCTAAAAGAACAAATTGAAGATCAGGGTGATTTATGTGTCCATTTCCAGCCTTAGGGAGTGAGCTACTTCTAGGGAGGGATCATGCCTTCTATTCTACCTTCTGTATCCCTTCGTGCCTTGAGCAATGCCCGTCACCATGTTTGTGCTGAGTAAATGAAAGGATAAAAAATGAAGGACTGAAAGGCCTTGCCTTTGCCTGTTGAGATTGGCTCAGAATTTGGGACAGGCTTGACTCTATAGTTAGAACCATCAGCAGGTCCAGCTACAAGGAGTAGAGAAAGCCACAAAAGAAGATGGACCTGAAGTTAAATGTCCCCTTCTCCCACTCCCTAGAAGAGTTTCAGTGTGGTTCCATTCCCTCAATAGTTGTGATTCAGTGTTTCCTGACCCCACCACCCTAACCCCACAATAACAGTGCTGCCCAGGGGCAACCCTGCCACCTACCAGAGACACAGAAATCCTTAGGATTCCCTTTGTACCGCACGGCCGCCACAGTGAGCCACTTCTGAATTGTGAAATATTCAGCGGGTCACTCTTATGTTTTGAATAGTTCCCAAGCAAACCCCCCACTAGGGATTGTAAATTCATGTCCCATGCTGAACCACTCCTAGAATCTATCGGTTGCTGTTTGCAATCACCCAAGCACCCCAGTTTCAAATAATTAACTGCTCTCTTGGAATGCTTACCTTTGCAAAATACCACATGCTCATTTGAGCATGAAGAGGCTCCTGATAGGAATATCAAAATTACCTTTGAATACTGGATAATTTATGGGTATGTTCATACCCTTCACTAAGCTCTAGGTGACAGCTTGGCATGCAATTAACAAAACAAAGCAAAACCTGGCCTCTGATCTGTTAAAAAGCATATCGAATAGTCGTATCCTACAGATGGTGACTGTGGGTGCCTCTCGGCTGAGAGTGGTCATGTGGAAGGGAGTATCACCGGAGAGGGCGCCCAGGGAATATGAAGACAGCTGCTGCCAGCTGTGTGGGGGAAGACAACACTTAAAACTCAGAGCTGGGGTTGGGCTAGGGGGGATCAGACCCTATAGCTAGGTGAGGGGGCTGGCTAAGCCTCACTCCCTGAAGGCAGCTTCTCCTGGTTATAGGACTCATGCTGTTGCTGTGCCCCCTCGCAAACCTGCCCCAGCTCAGTGGTACCAGCAGGCAGAACTCAGGACAAACTGGCCATAGAGTATTCCCCCATAGTAGGAATTTGGCTAAAAATCAGCATTACTTTATATCAAATTTCCAAATGGAATTTTAACACTCATAGCACCTGCCGTGTCCCTCAAGAATTCCTTTCACAGGTAGAAACTTCTGTATGCCATCTCTTGCACCTCAAGATAATTAGACTCCTTGGAAATAACATTAATAATAATAGCTATGATTAATCATGCCTTTAATAAGGGCCAGAAACTATAGTAAGTTGAAACTGTATTAAGAAACTACACTGGGGCATCTGGCTGGCTCATTCGGTGGAGCATGCGACGTGATCTCGGGGTTGTGAGTTTGCCCCGCACTGGGTGTAGAGATTACTTGAAAATAAAATCTTTAAAAAAAAAAACACTAATTTTTTTTTTTGAGAGAGAACAAGTGCAAGTGGGGGCTGGGGGAGGGGCATAGGGAGAGGGAGAGAGAGAATCTTAAGCAGACTCCACTCTCAGGGCAGAGCCATGACAGGGCTTGATCTCAAGACCCCGAGATCATGACCTGAGCCGAAATCAAGAGTCAGACGCTTAACCACCTGAGCCACCCAGGTGCCCCTACACCAAATATTTCTATAAGTGTAACAGTATATGCCTCGTTCTGTTGTGGGTGCTTTACACACATTAACACTCATTCAATCTTCACAATAAGTCTGTAAATTAAAAAGAAAGCATTCCTTCTTTTACCATTAAGTATGATGCTATTTGTGAGTTTTTTATAGACACTCTTTTTTAGGTCTGGAAGTTCTCTTCTATTCCTAGTTTAAAGTATTTTTATTATGGAGAGGTACTGAATTTGTCAAATGCTTTTCTGTGTCTATTGACATAATCATGTGGTTTTTGTCCTTTATTCCATTAATATTGTACGAAATTAATTGATTTTCAGATGTTAAACCAACCTTTTATTCCTGGGATAAATCCCACTTGGTCATGGTTTATTGTCCTTTTTATACACTATTACATTTGGTTTTCTGGTATTTGGTTGAAAATTGGTTTTTTTGTTCTTGTTTTTGCTTCTTCTATGAGGCCTGTGTATTTTTCCCTGTGTGATGTGTCCACATCATCAGAATAGTAAGAATCCAAGCTGAGATCGTAGCTAGATTAAGAAGCCAGCCAGTTTGACAATTGTCTGGAGCGCCCCCTGTAGGAGGTATCGGAATAACTGCAAAACACAACAGTTGACTCGGATTTCTACAAACTACTTCTTGCATCGGTGGTTCTCAAATTGTAATGTGCGAAAGAATCACTTCCAGTACTTATTAAAACACAGAATCTTGGGTCCAACCCTCAGTTTCTGATTCAGTAAGTCTGATGTAAGTCTGAAGATTTGTGTTTCTATCAAATTCACAAGTGATACTGATGCTGATGGTTCACCAATCATACTTTTAGTAGAACTCTCTTACATGATTGGCTAATTGTAAATTGCTCAATCTCCCTCTGAAATATACAGGAACTTCCAAAGGAAATAAACAATACCCCCCATGCCTCAAAGCAGTAATACCACCAGCAAGGAGCATAGCCATTATCCTGATCTTCATTTCTAAATACCATTCTCTGATACAAGGAAGCAAAGACCCTTAAGAAATAGCTAACTCTAGGGCTGGGTCAGAAAAAATACAAGGTGAGCTTGGAGCATCTTATAATGCAGAGAAAATAAGGAAGTAAAAACACAAAAGGATGGGAACATATCAAAAGAATGCCAAACATATCTATGAGTTCATACTGATATAAATAAGAGAATGAACAAATTGGGAGATTCTTCCTCACAGAAGAATCTAAATAATATATGTACATATTTCCTCTACAAGGAGGTGAAACTTAATTCTCATCCCCTTGAGTATGGGCTAGATTTACCAATTTCCTAAGAAGTGGGTAAAAAGTAACTTCATGGTAGAGGAACTTTGCAGATACCTCCTTAACCATGTGATCTAGGTCAACATCACCAGTGATAAGTCTTCCCTGTAGCATGTACCCCAATAAGATGCCATGAGATATTCCATATTCTCTGTGATATTCCATGTTCCCCTCAAGTCCTGTAACCCCAGTGTGATCAGGAGAAAATGTCAGACAAACTCAAACTGAATACACAAACTGGGAAAAAACACTTACAAATTATATCGCTGCTGAACGATTTGTTTCCAGAATATGTAAAGAACTCTCAAAACTCAATAAGAAGAAAACAATCTGGATAGTTAAAGAAAGCATATTAGTGGTTGCCTGGGAACAGGGGGATGGAAGTATTAGAGAGGGGCAGAAGGGGGAAATTCCTAAGGAGTGTAAGAAAACTTTGGGGATGATGGATATATCCACTATCTTGCTTGTAGTGATGTAGTGATCCCAGGGGCATACATCTGTCGAAACTTATCAGATGGTACATTTTCAATATGTGCAGCCTGAGTAACACTTGATGATTTTTCCCTATCTTTTCCTAATTTCTCCGAGGACACGGGGGTGAGGGATACATGTGTCACTGGGTTGAGCCAATTGACCCTATCCCATTCCCTACATAACACACTATGGGGAAAGCAAGGCAGCTAGCATTTATGGTGTACTTATTATGTTCCTGGAACCTACACACAGTAAACTCAGTTAATCCTCAGAGCAATCCCGAGACGAAGATAATAATACTGCTGCTTTCCAGATTAGAAAGGTGAGCCTCAGGCAGTCAAGTAACATGGCTTATTATACAGCTAGTCAATAATGACGAAGGGATTGAAAAACGGTTTATTCAAAACCCAGGGGCAGGAGTGAGAATTTGTGTGACTATATTATCATAAATTACCTCCCTCTCTGTCGAGTAACCTAATGCCATCTAGTTATGAGTGAAACAAAAAAACTCAAATAAGTTTAAATAAAATATTGCTTATTTAATATATAGCAATGCTTTGTATTAAAAATAAAGAGGACCTTTTCCCCATAGGATCTGTATTGCATTTTTATTGAAAATCTGTTTTCTCTATTTCCGCCCCATTAAATGAATATGGAATATATATTAAAAGCAAATCGGACCTGACTGGGGCAGCCACATGACTCCATCTGGCCTCCGTGCTGATTCAGATTGTGGTTTAGAAGAAATGGGGACAAAGTTAACCATGGAGGGGGCTTTTGTTCCATGGGGTAGCCCTGTTCTAGCTGAGGCTTCTGCCCGCCTGGTTTTCTGCAGTCTCCCCTCTGCATTCTCCAGGACGGTGTCCACTCTGTTGGGATAGCCATTACTAAGGGAATCACTAATGCCCACTATCTCCTAAACCACACCTGGGCCTGCGGCACCCAGGGACATTGCCCTGGACCCTGGGTGAAGTCTCCAGATGGCACTCTAGGTGCTGCTGGCAAGCGCTGAGCTTCACACCTCCCACATCACAGACTCCTCTCATCATGTCTTCTCTAGTTGTCACAATCTCAGCCTGTCTCCCAGCCTCCAGCCAGACGGATCTCTCTAAAATGCAAATCCAATCATGCCATTTCCCCACTCCCAGCCCTTCACTGATGCTTCGTCACCCACAGGCTAATGCGTTGCTTCTGTCCAAGCATCTTCGTGATCTGCTTCAGCCTATCATTGTAGCTTTACCTCCCATCAGTCTCCTCACCCCACACAACCTCTGGTTAGCCACGCCAACCACCCACCGTTCCAAGAACAAGCCTCATCCTATCAGGCCCCTTTCCTCTTCCTCTGCCAGGGAGGCCCATTCTCTTTCTCTCTCTCTCTCTCTCTCTCTCTCTCTCTCAGCAAGCTCCTTCCTCCTCAGCCTTCATGTTGAACACATATCAGAGGTCACCTTCTCCAAAGTGACCTCACTGACTCTTGAGGAGTTTCCTTCCCTACGCTCATCAAGCAGTTCGTTTCCATCTGCGTCTAGCCCCAAGCAGAGCTCTGTTTCCATATCTGGCTCTTCCCAGAGACTGAACTCCTCAAGATGGAAACGGCTGGGTCCATCGTTGTGTAACCAGGGTGCTGGCTCTCTTTTTGTCTTACAGCTCCAGAGTCCACACGTGCTGTCTGCGTTTACCCCAAGGCCACCCGGGTGCCCAGTTCAATAGCTCTAGACCTCTGATCCATCCAGGAGCAATGCAGACTGCGTGGGTGTGGTAAAGAGTGACTCACGGGACACACCCCACCACAAACAACCGAAAACTGCTCATCAGATGTCTTCCCATGAAATTCTTTCCTTGGGTAAGCTGCAACCAGGGGCTTTTCTCTCTTCCCCTGACCCAAAGAGTATCTGTTGCGTTGGCTCTTTTCTCTTGTTTTTACGTACATGTATATGAATGTTGCTATTTATAAGAATTGATTTTTAAAATGCAAACAGAATATAAGAGGGCAAAATAAAATTAAAGTGCCATATCTCTTTTATACCAATTTCCCTTTCCCAGAAATGACTGGTTTGGACTGTTTCTACTTTGAGTTTTTTACCAACATTAACATTCACTTCCAACCCTTAGGTCTTTATTTCATGATTTATCCATCTGAAACAGCAGCTGTTGACCCCTCAGTATAAAATATGGTGAAATTAGCACACGTACTCCCCTTCCCACTTACTTTTTCTGTCCCCTTTTTCCTTTCTTGTGATTTTTGGGATAGCTTTAGTTTGAGTTCTTCTGATGATTATCATTAAATAATATACTTACACCTCTATATCCTGATCTATCAAATTTATACATATTTGTACACTTTCTCTTTAGTAAATGCACCTACACCACCACCTACTTCTCTTGTTTTTGTCAACAAACCACATTTTAACATGTCAGGATAGTCATAATATTTGTATATTATACGACAATTATAATTGAGCTTGCTTGGCCTATGGGTTGATTTTTAACATGGAAAACCAATAAATGGAAATCAAATAGTGTGACTATGTAACTGTTATTTGCTCTAGAGTCATGTGGTGTGGCTGGGTTATTAGGCAGCAAAATGGAACAAACTATGGTCTTTACTAACCTGTGAATACCTCTGGTTCTGGGAACTCTTTCCATTGTACTTTTTTTTTTTTTTTTTTTTAAGATTTAGAGAGAGAGCATGAGCGGGAGGGGAAGAGGGAGAAGGAGAGAGAATCTCAAGCACACTCCATGCTGAGCCTGATGCAGGGCTCCATCTAACGACCTTGAGATCATGACCTGAGCAGAAATCAAGGGTTGGATGCTTAACCGACTGAGCCGCCCAGGTGCCCCTTGACTGTACATCTCAATCAACTTTCGAAGTGACAGTAATGGGTCTCTTCAGTTTCCTACTTCCTCTTAGGTCATGTGCCAGGAAGCCATCCTTTCCCTTTTAATCCTTGGATGCATTGCCCCAGGGTGGAATCTCCCTTTTTCATTTTCTCTTTGTACTTACTCAGGTTTCTTAAGGGTTTAGCTATTTCAGGGAGCCAGCTTTAGGTTTATTTAAGCTTTTAAATAAATGTTACATTTAAATTGTAACAAATCACATCAAATTTTAATAAACTCATTGAATTAAATTTAGATTTTGTTTTCATAAATCTCCTTTTCCTTGTTTCCTTTGTTTTTTTATTTCACGACTTCCTTAAGACAAGTCCTTATTTCTCTTACTTTTTAGTCTTTCGGCTGCAACTGCAAGAGCGTGACAGGCCATAAATTTTCCTCTGAGGACAGCCTTTGCTGGGTCATTGGTTTTCGTAATCTTTAGCAATAAAAATTTCCCTTTCGGTTTCCTCATTGAGCCAAAAACTATCTAGGTGCATACTTCTTTATTCATTCTTAATTAGAGGGGTTTTTTTTTTTTTTTTTTGCCTTTCAGTAGTTTATTTTTCAAGTTTTTAGATTATGATAAAAAATTTTGCCTGGTTAAATGTCAGTTATACCACGACTTAAAAAAAGAACAGAAAAGGAATTTTGCCTGTAAAATTGCTACTTAAAAATATATATCTTTAAAAAAAATGTTTTCTGGCCTGACAAGTGACATCCTATTGCTAAAAGTAAATATACTCTTCAGTAAATAAGGTAGAAAAACAGCTTTCATTGTTCCTTGTACTGGGCTTAATAGTGAGTAAGTGACAATTTTAGGGCTCAGTCAGGCAGACAACACAGATGGAGCTAATTCTCTGCTCAGGGCAAGTGACGGCAGCTCCATCCATGTTGGCTGTTAGTCAAGGACGCTGGAGTTACCCTCGACTCCTCTCTTTCTCTCACATTCCAACTAGGCAATCCTATCAGTTCTACCTTTAAAATACATCCAGAATCAGACCACATGTCATCACCTCCACAGCCACCAGCCTGGTCCAAGCTTCTACATCTCTCTCCTGCACATCAGTAGGCTCTTAACAGGGCTCCCTGCTGCCACTCTCGCCCCCTACAGTTTGTTTTTGGCACAGCAACAACTTGATCTTGCTGAAGGACCGTGCGTGCTCCTCTGTTCAGAACCCTCCAGGAATTTCCTGGCCACTCCATGGAGGAGCCCTCTTGGTAGGGTCGTTAGCATCCTCCTGGCCACCTGGAACAGCAGGGTAGCTTCGGAATGAATGAGAAGCCAACCGGGCGAGGAGGAAGAGGGTCCTCCGAGAGGTGCCAGAGCTGAGAGACTAGGCAGGGAACACCCTTTGGGAGCTCCTGATATCACCATGGGACACTTTGAGCAAAGCTGTTTATCAACGGTCCAGCTGCTCAGGTCAATGCCAGCATGATTTGGGTACTAAAAAGAACTGTGACTTTCCTGGTTGCAGGCTTTTAAAGCACAATCATTTATGTTATGGTAACTTTTGCAAAATGGTCTAACCTAAATTTGTCCTCAGGAATGAATGATTTGCTTTCAGTGTTTCAAGGTGAGCTTTCCTTTGTTGGTGGTTTCCGTGAGAGGAGAAAACAATAAGATGACATTTTCCTTTTAGCCAGAAACGTTTCTGCCTGGGCTTCGAACAGCGCCATCTGATTAATGCAAACGCGTGGGTCTCTCTCAGCTGCGCACCTTGTACGTCAACCAGTGATGAAGCCTTTGTTCTAGCTGACCACACGAAATGGGGGGAGGCTTTCTTTCCTTCTCTGCCGGGGCGGGGGGGGAGCGCTACTCTTTATTTTCATTGGAAGAGCACCTCACCCGATACGGCCCGCACCGGGATGAACACAAGAGGCCTTTATCTGGGTTACTCTACCACTTTCATGACTTGTTTAGCTACAAGAGACAAGAAGGGTTTTCCGAGGAAGGCTCAGATACAGCAACCCTCCCAGGAGTCGATAGTCTCCTTGGCCAGGGGCGCTGGCCCTCCCTATCGTGACAAAGACCAATGTCATGTTTTACTTAAGGAAGCGCACGGTGGGGGTATGTGTACAGGTGCGTGTGTGCGTGACGCTCCTGGGATCTATATACTTTGTCCTCTCCTTTTATACCTCAAAAATATTCCAGAAAGGAACTTCTCTACAATGCTTCTTGGGCTGTTTCCTGTCCCCATTTCCCTGCACAAACACAGGGTTGTTTCTGTGAGTACAACAAAAATCTTCTCAGAAAGCAGAGCCTCCCAGGCCCAGGAACCCCAGCCAAGTGTCGGCTGCCTGCCTCGTGTCAGCAGGGAAGGCAACCACACATCTCTTGAGCGTTTCCTGTGAACTAGACACTTTGCCACTTCACTTACCCTGGGCTTTTCTACTTCTTATCTCTTTTATAGGATTACACACTGAGACTCAGAGAGGTAATGGAAAACGGCGCAGTCCCCTCCTTAGTGCGAGTTCTCACCGCCTCTGTCCTGATTCTGGCAACGGCTTTCCAGGTGACGTCTCCATGCCAAAATCTTTCCACCAGCAGCTACAAGGAAGTTTTCAAACTACACATGTGATCAGGTGACACACATATACTCTTTACCCCACACTCACTGCCTGGTCATCCGATGCTCTTTGCACAAAGACAGATGCCCTGTGGTCCCCGATCTGCCCATCCTCCCTCTTCAGCCTCCTCTTGTCCTGCCCTCTCTTCATCCTCTGGGCTCTGAACCAGCTGGGCTGTGCAGTGCTTCTCCCTGGCACAGGCTCTTCCCAGGCTCCCACGTCCACCCGGGGAGCCACTGCAGGCCCAGGTTCTGGGCACCACCTGGGTCTCAGTTCACGCCTACTCACCCTTAAGCTCACAGCTCACCCCTCACTTCCCCCCACAAGCCTGGACTTGCTCCCCAGCACTGTCCCCCCCGCCCCAGAGTCCCGTGTATGCTGCCTTCAGAGCACCTGCCACCATTTCAAACGGGCATTTTTATCTTAGGAGCATTTGATTATCTTCTGACTTCCTCACTAGGCTGGCATGGACTGGGTCTTCTGTTGTTTTCACGAGTTGTATTTTGAACACCTAACATAGTACCAGGCCCAAGATAGGCAATCCAGATTCGCTGTGTGAATCTGACTGAATAGGAGTGAATACAGCAACGCCTGCATGGTTGGAAAGCCAGGATTTCCACATAGTTGGTGCTCATTCCATTGCCTCACACCTTCTCTCCAACTATCGGCCTCCTCACTTTAAAGATGTTGGTTGAACTTCCTCCATGGCCCTCCCTGGCATAGGACCAATAACACAGAATTGCTCGTGTCTTTTCCAGCTGCTTGAAATACTGCTACTGATGCCAAAACTTTCCACGTCCATGTTTCCCTTACTAGAAACTTCCCAGGTCAGCTTTGGATAAGGGATGCCTATTTTCTTGGTCCTACGCTGTTTTCTGGACTGTCTCCCCATCATCACGTGTCATTTCCCTTCTATTCCGGTTCTCAGAGGCCGAGAATATTCCCTTCTTTACTCCTCTGCACCCAGGACTCAGGCAGGAGGCAGGGAGCTGCAAGGGCGGGCCATCACAGGGTACAGGAGAGCGAGCACCTGGGAGCTAGAAAATTAAGGTGCGGGTCAGCAAGTGATCCCCCATTCAGGGCACCAACTTCACACTCTGTTTAAGAAATTATGTGACAGACTGAACCACCTGGGCTCCTGGATAGCGCAGTCGTTAAAGCGTCTGCCTTCGGCTCAGGGCGTGATCCCGGCGTTCTGGGATCGAGTCCCACATCGGGCTCCTCTGCTGGGAGCCTGCTTCTTCCTCTCTCACTCGCCTGCTGTGTTCCCTCTCTCGCTGGCTGTCTCTCTGTCACATAAATAAATAAAATCTTTAAAAAAAAAGATTTTAAAAAAAGAAATTATGTGACAGACTGAAAAAAAAAATTCATGGTGGACCCAGTCTCTGAATTCTAGTGTTTTCTCCAAAGCATTAAAAGCTTTAAGTCATTGTATCTGCCGCTAGAGCATGACCACATTGCATTCGGCCTAATCAACACCCACCGTGGTTCAGACACGGTGCGAGGCCGGAGGTCGCAGGGCTGCATGGGCTTCAGCCCCACCTCCGGTGCAGGGGTGGGTAGCACGCTCTTCTAGAGGGGGGATGCCACGCTGTGGAGTAGCGGGCTGAGGGTGGGGAGACAGCCCGGAAAACAGACAGTGACACGTCGGCTGGGATTTAGGGATAAGGAACAGTTCATCTGACAGTGGCTGGAGAAGGCAACCCAGACCGGGGGTTGGGGGCAGTGGGGGGAGCGTGCACCAAGTGTGGACGCTGGAAGCAGAACGTGCTTGTGCAGAACAGTAGCTTGTAGAGCTGAAGCACCGCGTGGACTGTAGGATTTACTGCCCGGAGTGAGACACTTCTGAGAGTAAAGCGGCCCACTATGAATACTGATGGCAGGGCGACACGCATACACCAGGACGATTCCAGGCAAGACAGCTGGGTGGCTACCTGGCTCGAGGGGAGAACGCTGCGACCGACGCCAGCCTGGAGTGCGGGTGGGACAGGGACTGAAGGCTGGAAACCTGCCCAGGAACCAGGATCTGCTCTTCAAGGCCCTGAAATGTCATGGAAGGGTTTGAAGCCCAGTAGGAAGACCAGCAGGGTAGCCGTAGTGAGGATTCAAGGTGTGCAGAAAAGGACAAGACTCTAAGCTTTCTAAGAGTGGCAATCACAGCCTTTTGTTTGGAATTACCTATGCAGTAGTCAGCACGATGTCTAGCATAGAGAGGAGCTTGATTAAAATGCCAAATGCAAGGCTTTCCCTGAGCCCTGTCTTTAAAATTGCAGTGTCCCCCCTTCCCCACGCATGAAGGGCAGCAGCCTTTCCCCTCCCTCTGCAGGCTTATGGCTCCTGACATGCTCCACGTGTGTCTGGGCCCGCCCTTGAGCGTGCACGCTCCACCAGGGCAGACCTGACCTGTTCTGTTCACTGCTGTTTCCTCAGCGTCTAAGGCAAGGAAGACACTCAACCGTGTCCATTGAGCGAAGGCAGGACAAAGGAGGTAAGGACATTTGGAGTTGGATAGCTGTGTGGTCGTGAGGATCCGGAATAGGCCAGGTGTGGCAGACACGCAGAGGACATTCACAAGGAGCCTTGTCTGCCCGGATGGTGTGAGGGACTCCCCAGATCTCCTGGCTGTGAATCGTCACAGCTCCCCTGCCCTCCGCTCGCCCAGCCAAGGTCAATGTCATTTCCCACACGGCCGGTCTCCCAAGTGCCCACGGCTCACCGTGAACCTTTGATGGAAGGATGGCATCTGCCACGCGCGAGGGGGAAGGAATACAAGTCTACAAGTTTAGTTTTCAGCACTTTTTATTCAGTCATGAGATTAAGGCACCTCTTCTCTGCAATGAAATAGCCCTTCCCAACGGCTCTGTCCCCTCCTAGGGCCGCTTCCAGGCCAGAGAGCCTCACTTCCAGAAGGGGGGCTTCCTCTCACGGTTTTTCATTTCCATTACATGACTTGTTCTTCCTGTGCCTTACCACTGTCCCCAAATACCTTGGAGAAGTGGGGCCTTGGTGTCCTTCCTCGGGATAAATTCAGCCCGTAGCCAAGCCTCTTCCAGAACCCCAGACGACTAAGAGTGTGAGGGCCCTCCAGTCTGCTCAAGCCTCCACCTGAGCCATGTCTCAGTGCCAAGCCTTCCTCGCAGTTTCTTCTGGGAAACCTAGGGGCTGTCCTTCATGTCAACAGAACCCCTGGCGACTTGCCTGGGCCTGTCTGGACATGCCCGAGATGGTGTGGTGGTAACAGACTGGGCTTCTCTGTGATACCACATTCCGTGCCGTGCTGGCCCTGGGCGGGGCCGGGGGATTGTGATTAGAATCCAATGCTCCAGGTCCTGCCATCTGGAAAGGGCACCTGGTGGGGATGGCTTGGAGGCTGGGGACACGGGGGGACAACAGTTCCCAGACCTGCCGTGGAGGCGGCAGGTGAGTGTCCAACAGCGAGCTCTCGGCCAGGTGATGGCTGTGGACCCTGGGGTGAACGTGAGAGTCTGGGTGCAGATGCTGCAGAGGGATGAAAAACTAAGAAAATAATGGAATCACACATACCCAAGCCCATTTTCACGAGTAAGGCCTGTTGGGGAAATGGTATCCACAGCCAAAGGCCATGAGCATGCTGGAGAAGATGCACGAGCAGGACACGAGCGTGAAAGCGTCGTTCAGGTCCCAGGCCCAGGGGCCGGGGTCCCCCACCACTCTCACTCCAGTCTCAGGAATGCACACGGGTCAGTTTCTGATTAGGGCCTGTTCTTCTCTACAGGTGCCCAGATATTGTCCTGGGTTCAACCTTCCGTTGGGATTGATTCCAATAGCTGTAGTTCGTGGTTCATTCATTCATTCCAGGCTCCCTTGAATCTGTTGGCATTAGTCCCGAAGTACAGCTGTGGACAAAACGCAGTCCCTGCCTTCAGAAAGCTCCCAGTCCAGTGCGGGCTAGTCCTAGAATAAGGGCATGCCCAGAGGGCCATGGGAGCACACAGGCGGGCGCCATCTTCGGTTTGTCCCCCAGAGAGAGGGGTGCCTCTGATATGTTCCTGATGTTTCAAGTAATGCTCTTAGGAGGAACCGGTAAGAGAGTGGAAGCAGCAGGACAGGGGAGGAGACCCAGCAAGGTTGAGATCTGCAGCATAAGTTTTGCTTCCAGAGGCTTCCACATGACCCCACAGGGGAACTCTGAAGTGTAGGCCAGGCCTCAGCCTGGTCCCAGCAGGAGAGGAAGAACCTGGGATTTGAGATGCCTACTCCCCTGCCAGTCACAGGCTAAGGACTGCGAGGACAGGCACACGCTCCCAGACACACTACGCATGCTGGCGCCGGTGGGCCCAGGGCAATTCAGCAGAAGAGTCACAGGTGCAGGCTGCAGAAAGCCAAACATTCCAAAGGGGAAAATAAGGAAGCCAGGAAGCCAGGGAGGGGCACAGAAAAAATAGGAAAGGGGATCTGGATGGAGCTCAGCGTCTGATACGGGCACCCAACCCAACATTACGGGTCAACATAAGCTTCTGGAGGAGGTCACGCCACACCCTGCGAGGTGGAAGAGAGTCACAAAACCAAGAATGTGTGACAAGCTTGAGGTGGGGTGATGGGGAGGGCGAGGGAGGGAGGTCAGGGCAGGGAGCAAATGCCCTGTAATAACCATATTCAAAGGGGACCCCTCCCCTTCCTTGGGTGACTCCTGTTCCCAGATCTAAGCAGTTTGTAATTACCAAGATAACGACATCAGGATACCCACATCTTTTCCTAAAAAACAAAACAGACAAGAACACACACTATTACCTAGTTGCCTTTGAAAAAGAGTGCTGCATTGTTGAGAACCCTGTCTGCTCCCGACCTCAGTGGGAAACTCTTCCTAAAGCCACACAGCATATGTGCTTCTGAGCCTCACTGCGGAGCACCTGCTCTCACCTGTCGCCTCTCCGGAAGCCAGCTACTCTGAGATCCAAGACAGGCTCCCGAGTTAGAGGAAGGACCTGCCTTCCATTTGTGTCTCAGACCAAATTCTCCTCTGGAAGAGAGGTGCCTGGCCAGGGGAGGAGACGAGCCTCCTCATCACTGCTGTTGGAAACATTTTCAGAGTGAAGACAAATTAGCCAGAAAAGGCTTTGCTCATCCTCCAACTCCCCTTTTAATTTTAGCAGAAATCTGCACTTCCGTGGCCTTTGATTCTAGAACATCTCCATCCTGGTGACTCCAGCACAGAATGGTTTGCCTCTGGAACATAAATCTAATCTTTTTTGTCTCTGCTTCAAATAGGGACCCATAGTGGGTTTTTTTTTTCCACCTATAGAAAATGCCCACCTATCACTAAAAAGTAAGAGCCAAAAGTCAGACGGATGTGTTTTACAGATGGGGAAACTGAGGCACAGAGAGAGAAAGTGATCACTGGGGAGTGACAGGGACAGGTCCGGAAATGGGTGTTGGGTCACCTGCCTCCCATGCAAGCCTGCTTCTCTGGACTTCTGACTCTCAGAACCTATACTTCGCTTTTGCCCAGAGAAGTTATGGACACTGTGGAAAATCGTGCTTCGTTAGTAACGGGGTGAAGCCTCTCACGGTGCACTGCCTTGAGGAAAACTGTGGCCCTCTCTTCCCCAGACTGCCTAGGCCATGTCCCCCAAATGGAAATGCTTTCTGACCCCTCTTGGAAAGAAACTTGCCAAGTTTCTGCTAAAAAACCTTCACTCTATTTTATGACCAAATGAAGCTTCTGGTGGTTCTACCGGGTGTCTCCCCCACAGGTGTTTGCTCCGACCCTTTGGTTTGGGTGGTTGTCTCCTCCATCCTCTCCTTCTCACAAGCGTGTGCTAGACAGATGAGTGATGGGGAGATCAGTCATCACTCCTTAGTGTGCAGATGTGTGCCTGAGTCCTGCTTCCCGTCTAGGATATATGGGTATTTTGGGGGTGCCTTCTGTGTTAGGGCTTTCTAGAGAAGCAGAACCAAGAAGATAAACATAGAGATATTTTACATGTATACATCATAAGGAGCTGGCTCACATGATTAGGGAGGCTGAGAATTCCCAAGATCTTCAGGGGCCTCGTCAAGCTGGAAACGCAGGAGAGCCAATGGTGTAGTTTGAAGGCAAGGGGAAAAGAGACCATGTCCCAGCTTGAAGGCAGTCAGGCAGGAGGAATTCCCTCACTCAGGGGAGGGTCAGCCTTTTGTTTTGTTCAGGCCTTTACCTTATTGGATGAGGCCCACCTACATTGGAGTGTGGGGTGGGGACAACCTGCTTTACTCGGTCTACCAATTCAGATGTTACTCGCATCCAAACACACTCCTATAGAAACACCCAGAATAATGTTTGACCAAGTATCTGGGCTCCCCATGGCCTGGTCAAGACACATAAAATTAACCATTACACCTTCCTAAAGAAATTCAAGCAATTGGTGAGCCAGAGGAGTGGAATTTTTTGGATGTGTGGGTCTTTCTTGAGCTTGCCAAAATTACACTATATAGAAATTAGAAAGGTCCTTCTTCTTACCCTAATGGTTGGACAGCCCATTCCCTGAGATATTTTGCTAATTGAGGCTTAACAGATGATTATTCTCATTTTCCCAATTTTACTGTGTCTGAACTTTTAAAGAATAGACAGTTGCTCTGTAAGATGAATGATAGACTCAAGTTCTATCTGATATTAATCCGAGAATGAGCCTTCCTTGAGTTTTTCAAATAGCCATTTACAATTCCTTTAATCAAGAAAACCACACCAAATGATTAATATTTCTCTATGATTCCAAGTCACCTCCCTCCAAAAAGAAAAGAAAAATGCCTGGTTGTAAGAATATGGAAACAAGCTGTGATTACACTAAGGAAAATGATCATCTAAGAATCATTTCAAGGAAACAAATAGAAGACGTGTGCCTTTACTTGGCCCTGATATAAAGGAGGGGAAAGTTCTACCCTAACATATGTATCAATGATAGAAAGCTCCAAATGATTTTCTCGTGGTTACATTAATACAACATGGGTCGTGATTATGCTGGTACTTCCTCCATATGACTCCATCTGAATCACACTGGGCAGTGACCATGGCCTTCCCAGGCAAATAGCAGTAAGAAGTGAGCAGGTATCAAACTCCATATTATAAAATGAGGGGCCCGAAGCTTCGATGAGAGTCCTCAGGCTCTGTTTCCACTACGAAAGGGAAGAAGAGAAGTAAAGCATATATAGGGAGAAGTGAAATCAACGCACGTTTCTCCCCTGAACTTAACTGTGATGCCCCCTGGGGTGTGTAGACGTGATGTAATAGTCAGTGCTCCCTCGTGGAAAGAATTCCCCCTACACCTGGCTGTCCTGATACTTACTTGACAATTTCAGTGGCATAACTGAAGAAACTGACTCCACGCTGAGCTTCCAGGAATGACACCCAAAGCCAGACTGTAGATCTGGGCTCTCAAGCGGCTTTCGGCTCCCACCACTATCAGGAAGTCATTTCTGCTAAAGTGGAATCTTCATCTGCTGTCTCCAGGGCTATCACGCTCTTTCCAAGAGCTTCACCGGCAAAATGGTTGCTTTGCACCTGCCACTCACCCTATGGAATTAATTCAGTCAGGATAACATGGCATCAGATAGAAGCCTACATCACACCCAGGACCCTAGCTATGGAAGTAGGTGGCAAGTGTCGTGTCGAGCTTTCAGGCTCTGGAGTGCAGAACGGCACTCAGAGGGAGTGAGCCCACCACATGGTGCTGGCTTCGATGGTGTGGCAGTGAGCTCAGCTTCAGGGGCACGCACTTCACCTCTTTCCCCATCAGATCCCTAATCTATAAAAATGGAGATCAGGCCCAACTGAGACAATTAAATAAAAGTGCATATTCAACGTTTCCACCATCATCATCCGTCCCATAAATGTTGGGTTCCCTTTAAACTTGGAAAACTGGAAATCCAGGTCCTGATTAATGCAAATCAATCAAACTGATTTCTTTAAGGGAAGTCTGTTTAGTAGTTGCCTTAAGGCATAAACGTTCCCTGCAGCCAATACAGTGTGCCCAGTGCTGCACAGAACTCCGCCGGGCTGCACAGCTGGGTGAGGCGTGCTTTGTCTCTACCTCCCCGGGGCTCCCACGTACGGGGGGATGGTGGCTCAAGGTGGGGGCAGGTGTCAGAAAAGACTTCAAAAAAGGGGAAGGGTTGAGATGAGCCCGAAATGTAACTATATGGTTGATCATCTAAGTCAGGTCCTTAGGAGCTGAAAGGGAGCACTGCTAATAACTCCTCCGGGCAGTAGGCACAAACCAGGGCTGTCCGAAGCAAACCAGGGTACATTCTAGCCTCAGAGGACGCAGCAGTCCCATAGTCCCAGCTGAAATCAAAACTGCTTCTATCAGAGCCACGCGCTGTCTTGGTCTTCGGCTGAGAACAAGCAATAGGAAAAAAAGATGGGATGTATGACACCAGACTTGGTTGCCAGTAACAGAAACACGACTCAGACTAGGCTGGACAACAAGGGGACTTCTTTGGGTCACATAACCACAGGGTGACCCAAATTAGAGAACCAGGACACGGACTTCACGAACACTCCATTGCTTACGCGAGCGCTCTCTCCTGATCTCAGCTTCTATGTGTCAGCCTCAGCCTCTCAAACGGGCTTTCTCTCCAAAGGTGGTCCCCAAAACTGCAGTCTCACATCTTCTCTGTCCTGCCATCTGAAGAAAACTTTTCTCAGCTCCAGTTCAAAAAAATTGCAGGAGACTGTTCTGATTGGTCTGGTTTGGGTCACGTGCCCATTCCCTGGCCCAGCTTCCATGGCCAAGGGGAGGATGGCAGTCTCGTCCAAAACCCTGTTGACCTGACGGGGTTGGAGTTCTCCAAACAAAGGAAGGCTATCTCTAGAAGAAGGGGGAGGCTGGATGGACAGTAATACACATTCACAAAGAGGACTTTGAAAATACCTGTATTTTGTAAGAATAAACCATCTACCTGGATATCCTCAGTCTGAAAGCAGACTCTGCAGCCTGTTTTCTTGTTTGGTTGTCTACACCGACCAACGACCCAAATAATAACCATGGAGCCATTATGCTGTGGCCTGTGGAGGAAACATGCGGCAAGGACAATCATTCATAAATCCAGAACAGAGAATAAATCCTTCAGTTTGTAGACCAGCAGTCAGAGTGCTCAAACAACCACCCAGCCACATACCGATAAATTCCATGAGAGTTTCAAGAATGTCACAGAGAGGAGGCACCGTCAGAGAAAATAGAATTATTTACAGGCTGAAATTTGGGAAAGGTTAAGTTCTCTGATGTTCATCAGCCCCATCTCTCTCTCACTCTCTCTCTCTCTTTTTATGCCAGGAAGAGAAAGAGAGAGAGGGAGAGCACAAGCAGGGGGAGTGTCAGAGGAAAAGAAATAAGCAGATGCCCGGCTGAGCAAGGAGCCCAACATGGGACTCAATCCTAGGACCTGGAGATCATGACCTGAGGCGAAGCAGACACTCAAGCGACTGAGCCACCCGGGCGTCCCCATCATCCCCATCTCTTAAATAAAAAGATGAATACTTCCTCACGGTATTGAGAGGGTTGAATAATGCAACATAGATAAAAGGACTAAAAGAATTTGCTTCCTCCTCCCTGCCTTTTGAGGAGTTCATATGAATAATTAAGGAAAGTTTCTGGAAGATATAGGTCTAGAAAAATGCTTTGAGAGAAGTAGTGTCCTATTTCCCAATAAGCTGGCATTAAGGGGCGACCCATGAGGATGATTGATATTTTTTCATTTATTACAAAGTTGTTTTGGCACCTGTGCCTCGTCTGTTTACACCCCTGTGGCAATTATCCTTTGCAACCCCTCCCCTGGCACAGACCGCAGAGGGCATTGTTCAATTAGCTATTGTTTGATGTGTGTGAATTCCGCCCTAGCCAGTGACCTAGGGCACTTGATTTAACCTCTCGGAGCCTCATTCTCCGAGTTTGAAAAATGAGGTTAATAATGCTTTCTTCACAGAGTTCTTGTGAAGATGGAAGATTATGTATGAAAAGTGCCTCGTGTTGTGCCCAGCACGTACGAGTCCCATCACATAGCCCCTGCCTGTTTTCTGCTCCCCGGCTCCAGCCCTTACTAGAGCAGAGTCTAGCTGACATCTCTGCTCCACCAACGTGAGAAGCTTGAATTTCTGCTTTGCTCCCAGGTCCAGCATGGGGTACCTCTGTGGAGCATTAGGCTCCTCTGGGTCCCTGAAGTCACAAGATCCCCCTGGTCCTGGCCTTTATGTCTAGGCAGCGCTAGACTTTACGTCTAGTTTTTGCCTTGGATGATGGCAGCCAGCCCCTGGCTGGGATTCTGATCTAAACCCAGTGAAGCTTGATGTTATTTCCGGTGGACTCTTGAGTGTTTCCCTGGGAGATAAACGACGGAGTCTGCATTTGACATCTGATCTGGATCCTGTAATTCGGACTGTGGATTACATCCCCTTGGAGGGTCATCCCTACATTACCATTTTCTTGCCCCAGCTTCTTTTCCTTCTCCACAGACTGATCCACCTGAGGTTCCAGCACTGCCTAGTGACTCAGCACCGCCCCCCCAGTTTTAACAGTGAACCCTGACCTGAGGCGGTCAGGGCTGTGCACCATCTAGGTTTTTGATACTACGCTTGATCTTAGCTAAAAGGCCAAGAAGCAAATAATCACCTACATTTTTGAAAGACAGCTACAGTGGAATTGCTTAATCAGTCTCTTTACATACTATTTGGACTAAATTGTCCTCCATCAGAATTGATCAGATCAATTCATTCATCACCAAATGTCTTAGGTTAGGTTCTTTAGAAACAGACCCCAAGACAAGGATTCATGTCCAGGTGATATACTCAGGAAGCCCTCCCGAGAGAAAGCAGTAAGAGAATGAAGAGGAGGAGCAGAGAAGAGAAAGAGGACAACCCAGGGCAAGACCTGAGACCAGTTCACAGCCTCAGCCTGACGCCACAGGGGGCCCTGGGAGACAAATGACACCCCCGAGGTTATCTGAATGCAAACCAAGGGAGCTGAGCTCCCAATAACGGTACTGCTGGCCCTTAGAAACAAAAGAACACAGAGGCTGGGAGTGAGGCACAAGAAATGACAAAGGGGATCCAGGGAGATCGGGCAGAACCCCTACAGTGTCCTCTACTCCCAAGTCCCCTGGTGGAGGAGCCTATGTCCTGCTTTCACACCTTCAAAAAAAGGGCAATTTACTGTTTATGATTCATCACTTTCTAGCATTCAACAGGGCTAATATTAAGAAAATTCTTCTTGGGGTGCCTAGCTGGCTCAGTTGGTTAAGCATCTGCCTTCAGCTCAGGTCATGATCCCGGAGTCCTGGGATCAAGCCCTGCTTCTCCCTCTACCCCCTGCTCCTGCTTTCTCTCACTATCGCTGTCTCTCTCTCTCTAATAAATACATAAAATCTTTAAAAAAATTCTTCTTTATAGGGAATAAAATGTGTATCTCTGTAACTTCTAGTCATTGGCTCTAAACAATTAACCAACAATCTATCAAACTCATCAGATGTTTGTTGAGCACCTATTATGTGCCAGGAAATACACTAACCTCTGGTTCCTACCTGCGGAGGAACACAGAATAGGTCAAATTATTTAGCACAGCCAATAAGTATTTTGCTATAAATATCAAACATATTTAAACTAAATTATAAATACAAGAAGTTATAAATTATAAAATAAATTATAAATATAACAAGTTAATGCAGCTTAAAAGAGGGCACATCAAAATAGCCCAAAACTGTAAACAACTCATATGTCAATCAGCTGTGGACTGAATAAATTATAATACATTTATACCAACAAAATACTACGCAGAAATGAAAAATCACAAGCTACCACTTCCCTGAATTATATGGATGAAGCTTTCAGAATAATGTGGGTCACAAAAGCCTGGACAGAAAGAATATATCCTATATGATTCCATTACCAATAAAACTAATCTATAGTCAGAGGTCAGGCTAGTGGTTACTTCTGGGGCACAAGGGAACTGTTCTACAGCTTGATCTGGGTGGGGGTTAACTAGGTATACACATATGTAAAAATCCATCAAGCTGTGCGCATAACATACGCACTTGGCTGAAGGTCTGTATCTCAGTAAGAGTGTTTAAGTAAAAAAAGGGTACAAAAAAAGAAAAAGACAAGGCTGAGAAAGTAGATCCAGAAACGAGGGCAGTAACGCGGGCCATACTGACCTACGCACATGGTGTGTGGTTGATGAGGGGCTCTAACCCTTCCAGCAGCCACGTGAGCAGAACCGCCATCCTCCTCTCCCTGAATCGTTTTCTTCTCCACACGAAGTAGTCCCAGGTCCTACAGCAGTTCCCAGCGTTCATGTCTCTAAAATTTTCAATTTCCATTTTCTGTTTGTTACAATATGTCACTATCCCTCTGGAAATGCAGCAGTCAAAACCTCAATAGCGGAGGGCTGTGCTTGAAAATTCTCCACTACGTTTCTCCTTTTGATCCAGCAGCACAGCCCAAGATTACTTATGGGAACCATATGATAAGGTGTATTGTCTCGAGCCCTGTAACTGCTTACCTTCCTAACTCACTAAAAGGAATTTTTAAAAAGACACTGACTGATGAACTAAAATGCCCAAGTCACAATCTGAGCTAGAGACAAACCAGTTCTCCGTTCTGTCTTTAGGATACCCGGTGTTGATATTGCTTGTTGATCCACGTAGAGGACTTAAGTCTCGGTCATTAACCTCTGACAAAGCACTAATGAAACTGAACAGGATCGAGAGCAGCGTCTTTAAAACGTGTTACTGGATCTGTATTTTATTGGGTATAATTTTCAACCAGCTGTTTGAGGACCCCTGTGTCCAACGACTTTTTCTCTGTCTGCCTCCATTTCTTGCGGAAATCAAGAGATAGGACATTTATGGCACTTTTCTATTTCACACAACTAATAATTCTTCCCCTACACACTTTGGTTCTTAGTTAACCCATGCTGCCTCCTAGTGACCACTGCACTTTCTAGATGTTCTAAAATGTTAGCAAGTGGTCAGCGCTGGGAAATTCTGCTCCCAGTATGGTCTATATTAAAGGAAAAAGTCAACAATAAGAGACTTAATAGAAATCTGACCCTCTCCTAGAGAAAGTCATTCCTTCCGTGCTCCATGCTGAGAAGAAAGGATTTGGAAGTCCTTCTCAGATGGCGGCTTTCCATCTGACCCCAGCAGTCCCATCAAGTCTGATGGGAGAGGGGCCCGGTCATCACCGACAGAGGCCTCGGAGCAAGTTTCTATTCATGGAACATTTTCTCTGAGCCAGGCCCTGTGCTGAGTAACTTAACAGAGTCAAGTCCCACCTCTCCTACTTACAGCAAGGACCTTATGTTTCTTTTTCTCCATTTCTACCTCTAAAACAGGCATATTGATATCACCCTTACAGACTCGTTACAAGCATCCAGCACAGGCCCCTGCAGAGGGTGAGAGCCGGCTTTTTCCCTCTTTTATGTTTTCTAAAATTCTTATCCAGCAGCCAATTCTGCCTGGAGAAATATCTGTTGTATAAGAAAAACCCAATAATCATTTCAATAGATGCATAAAGGGTTTTTAATAAAGTCCAGCATCCTATTATTAAAAATAGGAGATGATGGGTGCCTGGGTGGGTTAGTCAGTTAAGCAGCTGCCTTCAGCTCCGGTCATGATCCCAGGGTCCTGGGATCCAGCCCCGCATTGGGCTCCCTGCTCAGACAGGAGACTACTTCTCCCTCTCCCTCTGCCTCCTGCTTCCCCTACTTGTGCACTCTCTCTCTGTCAAATGAATAAATAAAATCTTTTTTAAAAAAAATAGGAAATGAGAGCCAGAGACAACTCAGCACCTCTGGGATGGATGAGTGTGGTACCAGCGATTGGATCTCCTCTGTGCAAGGCATTTAGCAATTTGTAAAGAACTTTGCATATTTTATTTCATTTGAACCTCACAATAGCCTCGGAAGGGGCGGTAAAATAAAACATAATTACCATTCTTTCCATCTTACACATGATGAACCAAAGGCACAAGGCTTTTAAAAGACCTGCCCAAGGTTATGTTGGAACTGTGACTTCAGCACAGCTCAGCACTGGAAGAGACTGAGATTACATCCTGTGGGTAATTGGTATCATCGTCGGAGTCCCCTGGGGATCCCTGCTGGAGCCAGGTTTTCTTAGACATGTTCTAGGAGACTTAGGAAGCACCCTGAATGTTGAATCTCTAAGTCTTCAAATGAAACTAAGGTTAATTTTTAGTCTAAGAGCTGCAAGTGCAATGGGTACAGTATACAGGGTGATTCCCTAGTGCCCTGTGATAGGGCCGTAATAACACAACTGATGCATTTTCAGGGAAAACAATTCACTTATAATAGGATAGTAGACTGGGGGCTCTTCAGTTGTACAAACCACTCTGACTTGAAAGGCAGGGAACCTGGGTTCCAGTCCTGTCCCTATGAGTGCACTAGATGTGTGAATTTGGGCACGTGGCTTACCTTCTCTCAGTTATAGCTTCCTCATCGTGAAATGGTGAGCAATGCACGGGGTTGGTTCTATTAAGCAAGAAAATGTATGTAAAGGCTCCTGCCTAGTGCCTGACACATAGTAGGTATTCAACGATTAATTATTGGTATGCTTCCCTACTCCTCACTTTTCTCCGTCTCTGTGAGACTCGACTTCAGCGTCTACAAAATCAGAATCAGGGACAGATCAGTGGTTCTCAAAGTATGTGTCCTAGACGAGTAGCATCAGCATTGCCTGGGAACTCGTTAAAAAAGTCTTGGGCCCCACTCCAAACCTACTGAATCAGAAACTCGAGAGATGGGGCCGAGAAATCTGTTTCAACAAGCTGTGACATTCGAACTCCAAGACGGTCCCCAGCGATCCCCACTTTCTGGAATTCACACCCTTGTGTAGTCTTGTCCTACCTTGAACTAGAGTTGGTCTGTCTGATGACTAAAATACATCAGAAGTGACGGTATGTCTCTTCCAAGATTATATTACACAATACATTATGGCTTCCCCTTTGATTATCCTCTTGATCTTTCTTGGATCACTGGCTTCAGGATAGCCAGATGCCAGGTTTTTTAAGGACATTCGGGCAGCTTTAGGAGAGGCTCACGTGGTGGGGAGAAGAGACCTTACCGCCAGCCATGGGAGTAAGCGCTAGTCAAGCCTTCAGATGAACTGCAGTCCCTCCACAAAACACCGCGATTGTAGTCTCATCAGGGACCTCGAGCCAGAACTCTGTTGATAAGCCACCCTGGATTCCTGACCCTCAGAAAGTGTGTGAGATAGTAAATTTTTGTTGTTTTAAGCTGCTACATTTGGGGGGAATCTAGTATGGCAGGTGATTCTGAGGCACACTTAAGTTTGAGGCCCCCTGGGTAGATGCTTCCTAAGCCTCTTTCCAGCTCAGAAATTTTGGAATTTAGTGGTCAATGCTGGGATTTAAAAACCAAACAAGAAGTGTCTCAGTGTCCTTGCACCAAACAAAAGGACATTGGCTTCGAGGCACTGGTTTCAGTCCTCGCCATTGAAATTCAAGAAACACTTGGCAAAACTGGAGAAATTCCAGAAAAGGACCACTGAGAGAAGCTGCAGCCTAGAGCCACTGGCTTCGAGGACACAAAGGCTTCTGCTATTGGAAAACCTCAGAAATGCCAATCTGCAAAAGCACAAGGCACACAATCGGGACTGTGGGGATTTATTATCCAAGTGCAGGGAAAGCGACATGAATGGCAGCAAGACGCAATGGAGAAGACCCAGACCCCAGGGTCGGGCAGGCCAGGTTCTTCACCATAGAAGCCTCTCACATGCAGAAAATTAAATAATCTCTCTGAAGCTCAGCTGCTGCTTCTTCCGGAGAAAAGGGAACAAGACTATTTGCTTGGTAGCCCAAAGATGAGAATTCACGCTGATCTGTTTAAAGAACCTGCCACAAAGCAGAGTTTTAAGAAGCAATATTTATCCTTGGAAATGAACGCAAGCAAAGGTGGCCTTTCTGTGAGTGCCACTGCGTACATGTGGTCTGTGCTTTCGTGTTGTCAGGAGAAGCCTAAGCTGAACTTCCAACTAGAGTAAATGAACTGGGGAGTTGGTCAGGCAAATGACAGGTGTTTGAGCAACACCATATGTTTTCGACGTTGGCATCACAGAGTGAACATTCCAGCCTTGGGCACATGGTCCCTTGGTAGCCTCTCATCCCCGCCCCCCACCATGGAGCAGAATCCTGAAGGACTAGACCACCAGAGTGCCCAAGGGAGCAGCAGGACGTCTGATGACCCAGTGGGTGGGTGGCACAGGGTGGGGTGGGTGAAGTGATGAAAAAACAAGGATGAATTTGCTGCCTTGGGCCTGAATGTGTCCAACAGTGTTTGTATGGTGCTTCCCACCCCCCTCAGGCTTGGGTTGGAACTGAGAAATGACTCCTCTAACAGTCTGCACCCACTTTACCGGCAGCCCTTGTCCCCGAGTACATTACAGAGGTACCAAAAATCATCTGCAGGGAGTTGCAAGCAGCCCCCTTCCCTTCAGAAAGTATTCAAGATTGAAATAGGTAATCATCTCCGAACGTAGAGCACTCCTCTGTGCCACCTTCCATTTGCGACCTGCCTCACTCACAGCTGTCCCCTGACATGCCCTGGCTGCTTTCTGCTACAATGCTATTGTTTGGGAAAATATTCTCATCTGGTTCCGCGACTGTTGAAACTTGTCCGTAAATGATGAGCCATTTGCAGCAGTGCCACAGCCGAGGGAATTAGTCGCTATTAAAATCGTGTTCAAACCAGGGTGGTGCCAAGGTGCCGACATCTGGGGAAGCTGCCCGGAGGGCGTGGGCTCCCCAACAAAGACTTGAAGGTGACAGGATCTCAGCAAGGTTTCTAAATCACAGACAGACCATCTGAGCCCAGAGGTGGCCCGGAGACCACTCTCAAACCCATAGGGAGTGAAACCTCCAGGGTTTTAACACCAGAATTCACCAGAGCCAGACGTGGCCTGAAGAGTACAGGTCAAGTAGGGAAACATTGAGATGGAGACCAAGGCGAGAAGGAAGGCGAAGAAAAGCACGTCGATGACCCATTTTTCACTTTCTCCATGACATGCAACTCTTCCTAAACTCTTCACACTTATCCAAATAGCAATTAGTACACAAACTAGCATGTTCCTGCTTGTAACTGAAAGTTATAAATGGCTGTAAAGTCAGTTGTGTGTAAATGGCGGAGTGACATGTGTGTGACGCATCCCAGCAAGATGTGCCCACACTTTTAATTTTTGTCAAGTCTGGATTAGCCTGCCAGAGGGGACCATAGGCATGAATCATGCAAACAGCCGAGGACCTGAGTCTCTCCTGTTTTAGTCTGGGATGGATCTGAACACTGGTCCTTGGCACCAGGCTGATGCTTCCACTGGCACTTTTCTCCAGCCAGTGTTATTTTGTTTTTTTAGATTTTTATTGATTTATCTGACACAGAGAGAGAGCACAAGCAGGGGGAGCAGCAGGCAGAGGGAGAGAGAGAAGCAGGCTCCCCACTGAACAAGGAGCCTGATGTGGGGCTTGATCCCAGGACCTAGTTACCCCAAAACTCCATGGACTTTTCCCTAGATAAGTGGCCCTCAAACTTTTCTTTTACTGTCATACCTTCTAAAAGAATTTTGAAAAACCGTGTACCTATTTGCACATTTTTAATTTGACATCTGAAATATTTTATCCTGAGCTAAACAGCTGCAAATAATGCAACTTATGATACATTGTAAACATTCATTTTAAAAATCAAGCTGACACATAATTCTTTTTAATGTAGCCAGTGGAACAGAAGTGTCATAAACCTCAATTCCCACCACCATCCATTTTTAAAAACACATATGCAAATCTTCTTACTTATCTCATATTTAACATTGTGATTTTCTCTTCTTGAATGTTGACTTCCACTCCATTTCACATACTGTATTTTAGCCTAATAGGTTGTTCTAATCTACGATTTTTTATTGATGACTCAGTTCTTTTTTCTGCAACAAAACTAAGCATATACATTGAGGATTTTATTTGTTTTTATTTCCTGTGACCACAGTGTTAAATGTATTATCCAATAATCTTTTTTTTAAGTAAATAAAAAGGAGTCTAACTCCTATGAAATTCTTCTTACCTCTCTCATGCCATTTTTACTTTTAAAGAAAAGTAATCTTGGTTTCTTGGGAGGTAAATGGGAAGCTTATCATTTCCTTTTTCCTGAAATCCAAAATATGCAAATAAGACGTGGATCGAGACTAAGTGAATGAGAGTTCCCACCAGGCTCTGTGCCCTTACTGCAAATGGAGAAAATGCAGAGAAGCCTACCTCCTGGGGGATTAGTATTTTCCAGTATGCTTTCTAGGAATGTTGAGTGTCCTAATTCTATTGGACAGGGAGAGAAACAGAAACAGAGAGAGGGAGTAGAGCTTTGCCTTGAGTGAATTGGTATGAGAAAATGAGGTCTGACTGCTTTCAGTACTTCTCACCCACCCCCTTTGCTGTACCCAAACAGTCTTACTGTCAGAAGTAAGCTATTCCTTGACAATATTTGGGAGATGATTGAGAGATGTGGTTAAGTGAAAATGATCACCCCTCCACCACAGTCTACAATAAATCTGAACTTATAACATCCCCACGTGTTCCAACATCTATTTTTCTAAAGCCACACTTTTCTCTTAGTGAAAATCGTGTTAGGCAAGGAAAGAGCCCCAAAACAAATCAGTAGTGTCTCAATGAAAGGAGGCTTCCTAAACACCAATATTTAAATTGTCTGTTTGTTTGGAGTCCAGGAGGACTTTCCACTCTAGGGCAAAGCCCTATAGTAAGATTTGGGAAGGAGGGGGCGATAAGTGCTCCTTTCTTTTGTAAATAAGAGGCAAGAAGTTATGACCTGTGTTCAAATGCCAGAGAAAACTCCAAAGCCCAAATGCCCACATAAGTGTGCTTGCCAGCAGACCTCGAAGCAGCAAAACCATCGTTTCCGTCTTATCATGTTCCGCTCCCCTGCCATATTGAATCTCTTGTGGCTACTTCGGATTGGCAGAGCCTCAGTCTCCCACAGAACGTGAGCTGTTTGGAGTCTGGCAAATATAGAATTCTCTTCCTTTCGAGCTCTGCATTATCAGAAAGCATCTAGAAGAAGATTGTAATGGATACTGAGTGATCTGATCCTCAGTATCCACCCAACTGGAAAAGCCTATAAAGCAATGGAAAACTTAGACAAGCACCTCAAGAGACACACTGAACTTCCCACGCCCACTCCTGCTTCCCAAATGCCTCAGCATGCACCAACCTTGTTTTCTCTCCTGGGGTTCCTATCTCAGTGAAGGCACCAGCAGTCACCCGGAAAAGTCAGAATACCTGATTTTGTTCTTTCCCCCTCATCCCACCCAGCCCACCATTCTCCATTCCTGATAGCTTTCAGATCTGTTCCTTTCCCTCTTCCTCATGTTTCAGACCTTCATCCTCTTGGGGCGCCTAGGTGGCCAGTCAGCTGAGCGTCCAACTCTTGATTTCATCTCAAGGTCATGATCTCAGGGTCCTGGGAGCAAGCCCTGCATCAGGTTCCCTGTTCAGTGGAGAGTGTGCTTGTCTCCCTCTCCCTCTTCCCCTCCTCCTCTCCCTGCTCATGTGCGCTCTTGTGCCTTCTCTCTTTCTCTCTAAAATATAAAAAAGAACTTCGTCCTCTCTTACCTGACATTTATACTCAGTCTCTAATGTGCCTTTTTGCCACCAGTCTCTGGCCTCTGTACTGATGCCAAAGTAATATTAAGAAAAATACACTGATAATTATTCTAGAACTTTCCACCTCCTTGAGTAATGGTTCTCAAGCCTAGCTGCACATTAGGGTCATCTGAGGAGCTTTTAAGGTCCCAATGCTCAAGCCACTCACAAGACCAATGAAATCAGAATTTCTGGGTGGGGCTCTGACATCGATATTTTTTAAACTTCCCAAGCAATGCTCAGCCAAGGCTGAGAACTGCTATTGTATGCAGGAGATCATTCCCAGTCTAGCTCCAGAGTCAGAGGCTGTCACTCCTCACACCTAAGTTTCAGCCACAACATCTCTTGGTCCCCTAAACACACTCTGCCTCTCACCTCTCCAACTTTGCCTGGCATGCCCTGACATTGCCTGAAATTCCCTTCTTACTCTCTTGACCCAGAAACTCCATGGTTCCATGAATATGCTATCCCTCAAGGATGTGCTTTCCACACTTTGCGCATGTTATCATTATAGCAATTCTCACACCGTGTAATAACTGGGTTATTTGCACAATCACCCTACCCATTAGACCTGGGCTCATTGAGAACAGAGAACGTTCATCTCTGTGTCTCCAATGCCCCATACATTTCAGTTGATTCTCAGCACACATGGACTGAATGAGTCAGTAAATGAATGAATGAATGAATGAATGAGGCATGGATGAAGCTCTTGACTCCATGTGTTTCACCCACTCCTCCAATTCACCCTGCTGTACTAAGTATGTTAGTTATGGAAAAAGCCTACATCCAATTTTTTCTCTATCAAATATTTCCTTTCACATCTCTGGAACCACATGGTAACATTAAAACAAGTAACGAAAAGCACACAACACTGATGTGATATTAATATCCAATTCTTCCTTTCTAAGGTAAGGGGATATCTTCATTTTGGTCATATTTGAATGGTCAGATTCTCATCTCTTTTTAAATTATTATTTGGTAATCCTAACCTGGATCCATTACAGAAGAATGCCTACCTCTATCTAGAGGTGTATCAGGTCTTTGAAAAAATTACAGGGAATTCTCAGAGTCTTTGCTTGCAATTATTCAAGCACCTTCTATCTGTCATTCAATAACTCTGGTGATTCTGTTGCAGGTTCCCTATGGCATCTTTCTGCAATGCCAGAAGATAAGTGTATGCTTTCTCCTCCAAACTCTGCTGCCTTCATGCTCTTTCTTTCTGCACTTTCTCCCTCTTGCTCCTGCTCTTCACTGTGCCCACCCCACCTTTTCCCTGAGCACTCCTTTCTCTCCCTCTGTCTCTCCTCCCCCAGCACAGGTCAGAGGTTAGGTGAGGGTGAGCCTCGCTGGGAGAATTCTCCCCACCTCGCAGAAATAATTCACCCTGATTCCTGCCTTTAGTATGTGCTTAGACACTCAGTAATGGCCCTGAGGCTTTCCTGATGAACCATTTAGTGGCCATTAGGTAAGGGCTGCACTTAGAGACCTTGGTAAAGAACGTCTCCTGAATTTATCTCAGGAAGTGCAACCTCACTTTTGAGAAGCCCAATGGTAACCTCCCCCATTAGAGGACACTTTGGCATAACATTCTAGAACAAAGCTTTTTGTGATTTTTTTCTTCACTATAAAAAATAATATATCAACATTCCTTAAAACTGGAAAATACAGGAAAGTATACAGAAGAAAACAGAAATTCCATATAATCCTATGGGTAAGACAGAAACCACTATAACTGTTAAACTGGGTGCATTTTCTTCTATGCTTTTCCTATAAATATATATACACAGAGTAGTAGGGTTTTCCTGATATTTCACTAACATTGTAACATAAGCATTTTCCCACACTATTAAGATCACTTCATAAGCACAAATGTAATTGACATATAATATTCCATTTTATGCAAGTACCACAATTTCCCACTGTTCTGATACTATTAAAAATTTACGTTGTTTCCATGTTGACCATCAATGGCTTTGCGTGTTATTATTTACACACATTTCTCATAGTTTCCTTTAGCTAGATTCTTAGCAGTAGAATTACTTGCTCAAAGGGTATGAATATTTTAAAACAACTGATAAATATTACCAACTTGCTTTCCAAAACATTCCAGAAATTTATAATGTAAGCAGTGTGTGAAAGTGTTCATCTCACCAAACTCTTGGCCTGGCTTAACCTTGTATTATCATCAATAAAATAAATAGTGCATGAGCAAGTAAGTGGTAGAGATTTTTCTAATCGGTGATATATAGATAATCCTCTCTAAACCCTAGGGCAATGGAAGTTTAGCCATTTCTCCATGTTCTTTGTAAATGTGTTGATCAATATAGGATAAGCTAACATAGCAAATAAACCTCGAACATTCAGTGGTATGGCATACAAAATCTGTTTCTCCTACAATTTGATGTGGGTTGGATGACTCCTAAGGAGCTCCCCTCCAAAAGATGACTCAGAAAGCCAGAAGCCTTCTGTCTTGTAACTTGGCCTTCCCGAAGCCCTTTGCTTCCAGCCCTATGGATGGGAAAGAAAGAGCATGGGAAGGCACACCCACTTGTAGCTGCCCCAGACCAGAGTTTTACATCACCCTTCTCTTTCAGATCCCCAAAAGCACTAAGTCAAGCACCCATCTGGCATGAGAGCAAGGTAAGCCTTTGGGTTCCCTTTCCCAGCCTTTTCTGAAAATCTGCCAAGAAACACTCACCGGTTGGTAAGCCCACGTTAGTTGTCAGTTGTTAACTCAGCTACCTTGCTCCAGCCATGGCTGTACTCTGTGTGAGTGGTGACGGCTGGGTGGAGCTTCAGGTCCCTCCAGGATGCAGTCGTTCACCCCGCTCGTGGGCACACATCCATGCCTGCCCCCTGGACAAGAGCTTCCAGCATTGCGAGATGCAGGGCTGCAAACTAGGACTCCTGTTCAACTCTGCCTTCCTTTGCATCCATTATCAGACATGCTTTTTCCATAGAGAGGCCCCTTGTCAGCTAACATGCTGCTCGAGCAGAGCAGTCCCAGTGATTAAAGAAAACCTCTTTTCCAATCATTTCTGGGCAGGAAACAACTACAGGAGTCTGCTTCTATGCCCAGACTAGTGGGAGCTGTCCGAAGGTGCTAGAGTTCGAGCAGGGGCAGGATCGAGTGAGGATGGAATATAGGGGCTGGGCCATCGGACCAGAGATGGCAAACATGGAATAAATGTGTGGCCAACATTGCCCTCGCCTAGAGCAGACATGCTCAGTAGTCCTGGCTCCCTGGACTGCGAGGCCCTAGAATCCTTCCAACACAGGTTTCAACTACCTCCTTGCCGTCTCTGTACTCTATGAAACTCTACACTCAGGCTGCAGAGTTCTTAGCACATGAGGGGCACTCAATAAATATTGATTTAACAAAATAAAACCAAAGCTGGAATTTGATCCGAAGAGTAAACTTAACAATGATGGGTCCAATTTTAGGACACTGAAGGTCAAAATACTTTCCCGGAATTTGAGACAAATTCAGTGTCAAAAGCCAGGAAATCACAGAGGGTCAAAGCCCAGAAGCTGTCTGGAGTCATTTGAACTGCTTGCAACATCCAGCTGCTGTCCTTGCCTCTGATCTTGACCTTGCCCACCTGACACTGCTTTCTCCAGGCCGCAGCCCTGGGTCTCCACTTTGTTTAAAACCTTCTTTGATTTCCCATTGTTTTCAGGATAAAGACAAGATACTTCCTACAGCTTCCAAGGCTGCCAGACTCCGTCCCGGCGTCCCTCTCCAGACTCACCTCCACGCGTCCCTTGCTGAGCTAGGCTATTTCACACATGCCATCTCATCCAATCTTCACCAACGGCTAGGAACCTGTCTTGTTAGTCCAATGTTCAGGTGAGGAATTCTCACCTGATCCTCCAAGAGATTATGGGAATTTGCCAAAGTCACGGAGCTGCCAATTCTCCTGAGTGGAATTTCCAAGCCTATCTGGTTCTGAGATCTGTAGTCAGGAATATAGAGGCATTCATAATTCATTCAGGTTGATATGTTAGGCACTTTCTTTTCTTTTTTACCAAAACAACAAAACAAAACTGGCTATTGGCCCAGTGGAATTTATTCACACAGAGAGAGAGTCTGGTTCACTTTCTGCCCATTAAGTGGGCACAGGGTAGACAGAGCTTTCTAGTATGTGTAACTAGAGCTAACTTCCCAAAGAGGACAATGGACCAAAGTACTGTTTTCTTTTCTTTTCTTTTTTTTTTTTTTTGCTTCCTTACTTTTTTCTTTTTTGTTCAGAGTTATGCAAATCTTTGTGAGTGAAAAGAGGGAAATCCAGGAAAGTGTCCTATCGATGAGTCAGCCACTTGTGAGGGGGGCAGAGAATACACACAACAGTGACTTTCTTCTCTTCTCGACCCTCATCTCCAGCCCAGCCTCCCATAGATTTGGTTTCCAGTGACATTTGCTCCAACTGCAGAAGGAGGCCCTTCCTGTCAGACTGGAGCCGAGCTCAGAATGCGAATGCCCCAGGCCTGAAAAGCGCCTTTCACCAGAAACTCCTGAGCGGGAGCCTCTTTGGCCTTGACTCACAAGAGCGTCCATACACCGGAGGGCAGGCCTTCCCGGGCGCTGCCATCTGGCTCAGCCGCAGAGGCGACAGAAGCAGGACTCAAAGGCCCTACAGTGCTACACCGCTGGCCAGAAGCCCACGCTGACCCCATGAAAAGCAGCGTTTCTTTCTGCCCAGCAGGGCCCACTCTGGCTCTGCAGGCTGGAACCTGACGCCCGGTGGAGGGAGGTGGCAGGGAAGGGCGTGGAGCCCTCCTCGAGCGCTCACCACCGTGCTGGCTGGCGGGCTCCGAAGGTAAACAGTGCACCCTTTCCCAGAAGGGGTTTGGGTCTGTCGCAACACCTCAAAGCCATTCATCTCAGGAGAGAGGAGCAGCCGGTCTTTCAATTTTCCTTGTCCCAGAGGCCAGGTCTGTTTGCTTTTATAAACGCAAAGTGACTAACATGGAAACTTTTCGCGGGGCTGTCACTTGAGATGACGTTTCCTCTGCTCCTGGAGGGAGCTGGGTTTTGATCTGTGTGGGGAAGGGAAAGANNTGATTGAAAGCGAAGAGCTTCAGCTACTCCTGCAGAAGGTGGTCTGCCTCTGAGAGCCTCTCTTAAAGGTCAGTCAAGGCAGGGAGTGAGCCGCACAGAGAAGGTGTGTCTGGATACCAGGGCTCTGGACCGAAGTGCCAAGGAATTATACCTGGGTTTTTGGATCAGTTGTGGCTCACCACGCCCTGTGGCTGACAAACCGCCAGCTGTGGGCATCGTGAATGTTGCCAGAGCAAGAGAACTTTCATGGGTTGAGTCTTGAGATGCTTCTGCAAAGAATGGGTCATTTGAACATCCGTGCTGTCATTCTCTGAAGCAGGAACTGCTTCCAGAAGGAACTGCTCTTCCTATGTGAACTGCCGAAAATCTGCTAGAGTCCTTCATTCCCTTCGTGTGGAATTCATCCGTTCACTACATCAAAAAGAGTTTTATTCTTATTATGTATAATCTTACCAGTTGTCATACAGAATCAAAATCCATTGAGATACTTATCGAATCTTGACACTTATCTCCATGGCATTTACCTGGCTTCTCAATTTTAAGATAGCTGCAAATTTATTGAGTCTTGATTTTTGACATATCTATCCAAGTCATTTCTAAAAATGTTGGGCAGGACAGAGGTTAACTCCGAGGTATATGGAGGTTACTTGATAGCCTCCCATGTGTGATAGTAATTCAGATATCAGTCTCCCTTTTGTATAAGTCAACAGTAATTAACTCTTCTAAGTAGATTAGCATATCATCCAACCCATATTTGTTTCCAGATCTTTCCAGAATAACCTCAGAATATAAGGAGAGTTCTCTCAAATGCGTTGTTGAAATCAAGGTAGACCATCTCTACGGTATCCACTGATTTGCTAACTTTTTAGCCTGATGAGAAAAAGAAATAATTACTTCCTCAGCATCTATGCTTCATTTATTTGACAAAGTGTACTGAATGCCTCCTTATGTAAAGCACTGGGTAGGCCCTGGGGATAGAAGGGTGAAACTTGTAGTCCCAAATGGAGAGTGGAGCAGGGTGTCAGCAAGAGATCTAGATGGGAACTGGCTTCCTGAGAGCAAAGGGAACCAGGATGTGATCCCAGCCCCTGGTATTCTAAGCCTGGAGCTCCCTGACCAGAGGTAGCCATCTTTGTTCCAGAGGCTTTCACTGGCTGAAAATCTTCCTATCAACCTGCCAGTCCTTCTGGATCTGTAATACTTCTTCCAGACAGGCTCGCTGAAAGGCTCTCCCTTCTCAGAATCCACATCTTTAGGCCCCCATCCTGCCATTCACGTCTAGGAGATTGGCAGCTCCCTTGGCAGCCTGCACCACACTGGTCACAACCAGCATATAATTAACATTGTTTATCTGAAGGAAAAAAAGAGCACTTAGTCTTCTATGAATGGCTTGAAATCTGCTTTCCCAAAGACCAGGGCACAAATCGGTCACTTCCCAGCATTTACCTTCATGGGAGGCATAAGAACAAGCCCTCTCTAAAGCCCACCCCCTTTCTGGTTAATTGGCTACCCATCCAGTTTATCAGGGAAAGAAAAACAACATGGAACCATCCTTGATTTTATTTTCCCTTATCTGCCACTTCCAACTCTCCAGCAAGTCCTACCCATTCTCCCTTCAAATATACCAACCCTGATAATTTCTTACTGTTTCTACTGCTGCTTCAGGAGCTAGGCCAGCATCCTTTTTCTCTTAGTCTACTGTGACAGCCTCCAGAGTGATGTCCCCACTTCCACTCTCTCCTCCCACACCCCCTGCCCCCACCAGACTGGCCCTTTAGAAACATCAACCAGCTCAGGGCACTCTGCTGCTTAAAACTCCATTGTTTCCCTGGAACAGTTAGAAGAAAACAACTCCTCCCAAAGGTATTGTTTCTTTTGGGGCGTTCCAGGAGGAAAGAGTAACACGAATTCATTTTGAGCAAGCAAATGCCAGTGAACTTCAGAAAGGCAGAAGATAATGTGTTCCGTGACGGCTGGTGATAACCAGGAGATGGGGCTGTGTTCTTGTCACCTGAATCTGATGAGAAGGTGATACAGCCCCGCTCTTTGGCCCCTCATCTAAGCGGCACACGCGCCAATCCCCTGCCTGCAAACCCCCACGGCTGAGGTCGAGTGTCTGTCAGATGATCAGACTGGTGACCACCGAGATCTCACTGTGAGCTTGTAAGCTGACAGCGGGGACTGGGCCTCACTGCCCGGGGTGGTTCCCTTGCATCTCTAATTAAATATAACTGATTCTTTAAAATAGAAAGAAAGAAGTTGTAAGTAGCCTGTATTGGTTCGCTGTGGTTTTACTGTGGTAACAAAGTACCATGAACTGGGCGGCTAAAAACAACAGAAATGTATCGTCTCAGTTCTGAAGTCCGAAAGTCCAAGGTCAAGGTGTTGGCAGGGTGCGCCCTCGGAGGGCTATGAGGGAGAATGTGTCCCAGGCCTCTCTCCCAGCTCCTAGTGTTAGCTGGCAATTTATGGGGTTCCTTGGCCTGTAGAGGCTTCCCCGACGTCCCTGCCTCATCTTCACATGGGGTTCTCTCTGTGTGCATGTCTCCAAATAGCCTCTTTTTATAAGGACACTGGTCATACTGGATTAGGGCCCACCCTCAGGACCTCGTTTTGGCTGGATTCCCTCTCTAAGACTCCATCTCCAAATAAGGTCCCACTGTGAGATATAGGTGGTTAGAACTTCAACATATGAATTTTGAGGGAACAGAATTCACCCCATAACATGGCCTATCATCACACCAACATAAGTCTTGTTAACATAACAAATATGAGACCTTGGTTTTAAAAAAAAAAAAGTGGTACACAAATTGTGTGGATTCAAGAAAATAATGCACATAAAGGTTTGGTATCTAATAGGCACTTAACACACCTCAATTTCCTTCCATTCCTATCCCTCCAATATCACCAGCCAGTTCTTTCCCAGATAAAAGTGTTAAAAGGTAATTTTTTTAAAAAAGATAAAATCATATATACAAATATATGATGAACACATATTAAAGGTTTCATTTAACTCACTAATTATTAAGGGTGAGATGTAGCAAGTGGCTCAAAGGAGAATTCAAGAGTCACATGTGTGTAGGCAATAAGGAATATTACTACTCTAGCCACACAATTCAGTAGCATTTTAGAGATAAGAATCATTTGCACTGGGGCACCTGGGTGGCTCAGTCGTTAAGCGTCTGCCTTTGGCTCAGGGCGTGATCCTGGCATTATGGGATCGAGCCCCGCATCAGGCTCCTCCGCTATGAGCCTGCTTCTTCCTCTCCCACTCCCCCTGCTTGTGTTCCCTCTCTCACTGGCTGTTTCTATCTGTGTCAAATAAATAAATAAAATCTTTAAAATAAAAAAAGAATCATTTGCATTTACTTTTCTATGACCTAAAGATTTGTAAATTGGCTTAAATGTAAGGAAAAGTCGATATGCTCAAAATATGCACTAGATGGAACGATCAGTAAGTTTTCCCCCCATTTTAAAGCATTTTGACAACTTTTCTTGACAGAAGTAAATCTTGGACCAGTAAACCTTGCTTCCTTCTACTTTTCAAACAAGGAAATGGTCAGCAAAACTAAACTCATAAAGCTCCCATTTATGAAGCTGTTAAAAATGTTTTTAAAATTGGGCCAACATCTCAATTTGAAGAAACAAAAATAGTCATTAGACAGGTGGAGACATATTGGGGGAAGAAACCTCTCTAGGTGCCTGCTGATGTCAGAGTGCCTGCTGGTAGTCATCAACCCCTAGGAATGCAACTCTGAAAAACAGCAAAACAGTCTTATTTCTCAACACCCTTGCAAACCTCTCCTGCTGTCCTGTTCCTGAAGTGACAGCAAGCCCCATGAAGAAGAAACCTCATCTTTTTTCCCACTCTAAGGTTTCCTCTAGCCTCGCTCCTCCCACACTATAACTTGGAGTTTATTAGTTCCAGGAGGGCAGCGCTGGTGTCATATTCATTTTTGTATCCCTTGCGCCTGGCACAAAGTCTGGCAAATAGCAAAGCTCAGTTTATTAAATCAAATTGAACTGGATTGGATTGGATTGGATTGGGTTGGGTTGGGTTGGGTTGAATTGAATTTTGAGTTGAATTGAACTGAACTGAATTGGATTCCTGTTTTAGGTCCCAGCCTGTAAGAATCAGCTGCATTGCCAAAGTGGCCATCTTTTAGTCTCATTGCAAACTCAGCCTTCTTTCAATTGCTATCACTTAGCAGGCAATTATATAACACACCAGGACAAGAAAAAGGTAAATTGTTTCCCCTTTGACTACACTGAAGCATGTAAAGTTTGGAAAGCCATAGAGGTACCATTTAATGCAACAAAGGCTTGTTAAGTAACAATTCTCTTTTCTCCTTTGGTATCAGATCTTTAGTGTCTCTGTAAGTACCACCCTTCACACCGCAGAGGCTGAAAACTTTGTGGGAAAGGAACTCATGAATGAACGAGAGTCTGGACAGCCTAATAATGCCAATAATTAACCAGCAGTTGCAAAGTACTTTATGGTTTGCAAAGTACTATCCATACACATCATCTTATTTAATTCCTACAATCATCCCGTGAAGGGTGGATCATCATTCTCATTTTAAACACAAGAATATATAGGTCAATGAGGTGAAGCTCGATGGGTGGAGGATCTTCTAATTCCAGGACAAATTCTCTTTCCCCTACCTCACTCCTCTCTGGGAAAGATGAAAGCAGAGGGATGCTCACAGAATCATGGACACCCCAGGTGGCAATGACCTTGGTAAGATCTTTATTTTGGTTACTGTTGAAGCGACCAGCTAAGTAATGAGTACATACATTGATAATGGTTCCTCTTTCAGTCTTTGAGCATATACTCATCATGACCTACCCCTAACCCTCAGGTGTGCCATGTGAACGGAGTAGAGGGCTGGACGGAAAACAAGAGCTAAAGACCAACATCATATAAACCTTAATTTAATATTTGCTGGACCTTGTTCTGAGCACTTTACAAATACTAATTTAATTATTATAACCACCTTCTTTTACAGAGAAAGACAGAAAGGGAATAAAATAAAGGCTAGATCAGGGATCAGCAAGCTTCAATCAGTAGACTAAAAAGGCTCACTGCCTGTTTTTTTTCAATATAGTTTTATCAGAACACAGACACACACATTCCCTTATCTATTGTCTGGCTGCTTTCACATGGCAATGCCAGAAATGAATAGTCCTCACGGAGACCAGTTGGCTTACAAAACCTTAAATACTACCTGTCCCTTTACAGAAAAATTTTGCCCATCCCTGATTTAAATGAATACCTCTATTTAGCATATATATAATGAGGATATTTTGTTCCTGTGTCTGACTCTCCCAGGGGACTATACCCTTTCTGCATGCAGAGAGTGTGCCCTATGCATCTTTGCAGCTCCGCACCTAGCACAGGGCTGCCAGAGAGGGGGACTAGAAAAAAAAGGAATAAACTGTCAGGAACATCTGTGAAAGACTTTGAAATGACAAAAGCAATTATTCAATGTCCTTTCTAGCATACTCATAGGGGTCTGTGGCATTTTTAAAAAAATCTAACATTTATGTTACTGGATAAAAAGAGAGGAGGGTAGGACTGAAAGTGACTTCAAGAAATAATGGCTGAAAACACCCAAAATTTGGCAATAGACATGAACCCATAGATGCTAGGAGCTTAGTGAACCCCATTGGGATAAACTTCTGGGGGGAAAAACCAAACAAACAGAAAACAAGACACATAACAGTCAAACTGCTAAAAGGTAAAGACAAAGAAAAACTTTTGAAAACAGGGGGAGAAAAAACAAAATCTTATGAATAAGAGAAAAAGAATTCAAATTACAGTGGCTTTCTCATCAGAAACTATGAAGGCTAAAATAAAAGCACAGTATTTTTCAAGTGCTGACAGGAAAGAACTGTCAATCCATAATACTATACCCAGCAAAAATACCCCTTTAGAAATGAAGGGAAAATCAACACATTCTCAGTTGAAGGAAAACTAACAAATGTGTCACCATCATACTTACCCCAAAGAATGGCTAAAGGAAATTCTCTAAACAGAAAGGAAATAATAATAGAAGGAAACTTAGAACATCAAGAAGGAAGAAAGAATATGATTTTTCTCTGTATTTTGGGTAAATATGTAAGCAAAATATAGGTAAATACAATACACTTTGGATTTCTTCTTTAGTTTGCCAAATTATCTTTGATGGTCAAAGCAAAATCATAACACTGTCTGATACAGTCCTAAATATACTGGAGGAAATATTTAAAGCAATGATATTAGAAATAGGAAAAGGTAAAGGAAGGTAAAAGGAAGTAAGGTTTCTACATTTCACTTAAACTGGCAAAATAATGACACAATAGACTCCCCCGTTGGTTATATATATAATGTTATACCTAGACTGACCACCAAAAAAACTATTGAACAGGTGCACCCAAAAATAGTATAGATAAAATGGAATTTAAAGAAATGTCAAAGCAATCCACAGGAAGAAAGGAAAAGAAAACAAAAAATAGAAAAACAGAACAAAAAATAAAAAATAAAAAGGCAGACTTAAGCCCTAACATATTAATAGTAACATTAAATATAGTCTAAATACAACAATTAAAAGATAAAGATTAGCAGAGTAGGTTAAAAAACATGGCTCAACTATATGCTTCTAAAAGTAACTCACTCCAAAGAATGATATCAACAGGTTGAAAGTAAAAAGATGGGAAAAGGTTGTATTCGTTTTCTTTTGCTGCTGTGACAAACCACTACAAACTGAGCGGCTTAAAACAACACGAATTTCTTATCTTAAAAAATCTAATTTCATTTAAATTAAGAACTTCTATGCTAGAAAAGCCCCCTCTGAAGAGGATGAAAAGGCAAGTTACAGACTAGGAGGAAATATTTGCAAATCGCATCTCTGACAAGGGGCTAGTCTAAAATATATAAAGAACTCTCAAAACTCAAGAGTTAAAAAAAAATCCACTTAGAAAATGTGCAAAAGACATGAAGGGAGATTTCACTGAGGATGAGAGTCAGATGGAAAGTAAATACATGAAAAGATATTCAACATTATTAGCCATTAGGAAATTCAGATTAAAATCACGACAGGTATTCCAGAGAATTATGCTGAGTGAAAAAGGCAATCTCAAAAGGCTACATATTGTAGGATTTCATTTACATAAAATTCTTGACGTGACATAATTGCAGAAATAGAGAACAGATTCGTAGTTGCCAAGGAGGTGTGGGAGCAGAAGAGAAGTGCATGTGGCTTAAAAGGGCAACATGAGGGATCCTTGTAGGAATGGAATGTTCTGTATCTTGACTGTATCAATCTTAATATCCTGCTTGTGATATCACACTAGAGTTTTTGTAAGATGTTACCATTGAGGGAAACCAGGTAAAGGCACATGGGATCTTTCTGTTTTGTTTCTTACAATCGCATATAAATCTCATTCATTCATTGATGTATGCGTGTAATCGTATGCCTTGTCCAGACTCACACATTAGTTCACCATGGAGCTGGCTGTAGACATGGGTCTTCTCTTATCTTACGTTCTTCCCATTTTACCTACGGTAACGCAAAATGGGAAAGAACACAAGCTTTGGAATCAGACAGTTAGGCTGGCTCAGCAATACCATTTATTAGTGGTATGCCCTTGGATGGGTCCCTTCATCACTCTCTGCTTTATTTTTTTCCTCTGTTCCTATTTTGTAGGATTTTGCAAGACTTCAATGAGTTAGCACATGCAGTGCTCTTAAAATGACTAACACATAGTAGCCCACTAAATGTCACTTGACATTAGAATATTGCCCTCTACCAAATAAGTAGCACAATAGAAATAATAATAGAGTAATAATAGCTCATGCAAATATATGATATTTCTTCCATAAATCTCCAAACCATCATCAAACATCAATTAATATACATATATTGAAAAAAGACAGGGGTGTCCTACTGGTTCAGTTGGTAGTGCATGTGACTCTTGATCCCAGGGTTATAAGTTCAAGCCCCACAGTGGGTGTAGAGATTACTTAAAATTTTTAAGGAAAAAAAAAAAAAGAAAAAGGGCTAATGGGTAGCCCTTTATGATTCCTGTTTGAGGGAATAAAGCAGTGGTGTGTTTGGCTACAGCCTCAAATGTCTCAATGACAAAATTGGAACTAAAGGTAAAAGACCCTTTTCACCATGAACATTTTTAAGAAAATTTAAAAATTAGACTCCTCCCATACCGGCCACAAAGGGAAGCTGTGGAGTCCATTTATCATTTGTATCTTGTAATCCTCTCCCTTCTCTCAAGCTAGTAACCATATGTTGGGGTGTGCATGTGTTTTAATACAGCCAGATGGGTGAGGCATAACGACTGTAATCAGTTCCCTCCCTCAACAATGTCCCCATTTTTTCACCTGTCCACCACTCATGGATTAATTATGAGTCTTTTCTCCCCAACAGATGGTACCTGTGATCACATGATCATATCAGATCCACCAACAAAATAGGCAGATAAGTAGTCTCTCCAGCATTTCTAGTATAAATGTTCATCACCTGTGTATGCAAAGGGGTAGGACAGATGTGGTCTTTACCAGACTGCTCTTTGACTGGGTATTTCTGTGCCTGTTGACAAAGTTGATGAGGCAGTTCTAAGCAGCCCCATCAGGGAATGCCAGCTTAAATTAGACGATGCTAGATCTGACTTTCAAGGAGTTGCATCACCATTTTCAAGTGGGACACCAACATGGTCCCATCATTTGACATTACCTTCCTGGAGGCACTTGGCACAGTCATTGGTGGCTTATGTCAGGGATTTTTAAGAGTTTCAATTTCAAATGCGTGGTCAATCACACTAACTATCAAAGCCATAGAAACACCTACCTTTTGGCCTGCCTCTTGTGCCTCAAATTGGCATAAAAATCCTTTCTCAAACCATGTGTTCTGATTTGAGATTCAGAAAATAAAGTCACCACAGTTTAAGGCCCAAAAACTAGGAATAGTTGAGGCTAAATGTAAAAAGAAAGCTATTTCTTTTCAGCCATGACACCGCTAAAGAAGGCATATGACACTGCGTGCCGAGGAAAAGGACACATACGGTGGCTCGACTTGACATAAGAGCTACACTAGCTGCTTGTTCATGGAAAACCACTTGACAGATTGGTAAAACTACCATCATTCAGAGCTAGGTACTTGGCGGATAATTTCTTGAAAATTCATAAATGTAGTAAGCCTATCAATTCAAGAAAACCAGCTAACTTTTAAAAAATCATTATCAAAATTTGAGCTGTGAAATAAAAATTAGAAATTTTGGAAACCTTGTGTCTGCCACTATGGGACTTACATAATGTGAGGGGTGGGCACTGGGACCTGTGAATTTGAATGAGCTCCTCGACGGGGATGGATAAGAGGAGGGGAGAAAAAATACCTTCCGGGAAGGTAGAGAGAAAAGAGGCAGAGGGCAAAGGAGATTAAGGATGAAGGAAGGAGAAGAAGTGGGAGGAGAACCAAAGGAGGGTCAGGGAAGGCAAGAGAGGGCATCAGCACTGCTCTGTGAGGAAGACTTGGGTGCTGGGGGTGGGGGTGCTGGAGGGTGCTTGGAGGGGAGAGGCTGGCAGCCAGTGGAGACCTGAAGGGAGCCAGGAAGGCAGGCAGTAAGCATGGGAGATCATTGTGGAAAATTGTGGAGACATTTGGCTGTTGCATCAGAAACGGAATTGGGATGGTGGCCCGTAGAATAAGCAACATCAAGGGAGATGCTTGTTTGTCCTCACTGGTTACAGATCATGTGAGACCCAGAGCTAACGCCGACTTCAGATCTTTCTCTCCTTCAGGACCATATTCTTCTTGCGCTCAGAGCTGTGTCTCTTGCTTTTAATATTTTAAATGAATTTTGTAGCACCTGTTATTTCCAATTTTGAAATTGATTTATGGATTAGCCTTCCACTCCTTGGGTATATTCTGAGGAAGTAATTAATACTAACTGCAGTCTGAGGTTAGAACAGCAATATGGACCACATCTTCTTAATCCAGTCATCTGTTGAAGGGCATCTCTGCTCCTTCCACAATTTAGCTATTGTGAACAATGCTGCTATGAACATTGGGGTGCATATGGCCCTTCTCTTCACTACATTTGTATCTTTGGGGTAAATACCCAGTAGTGCAATTGCTGGATCATAGGGTAGCTCAATTTTTAACTTTTTAAGAGACCTCCACACTGTTTTCCAAAGTGGCTGTACCAACTTGCATTTCCACCAACAGTGTAAGAGGGATCCACTTTCTCCACATCCTCTCCAACATTTGTTGTTTCTTGCCTTGTCAATTTTTGCCATTCTAACTGGCACAAGGTGGTATCTCAATGTCGGGTTTTTTTTTTATTTTTTTATTATGTTATGTTAGTCACCATACAGTACATCCTTAGTTTTTGATGTAGTGTTCCATGATTCATTGTTTGCATATAACACCCAGTGCCCCATGCAATATGTGCCCTCCTTACTACCCATCACCAGTCTATCCCAATCCCCCACCCCCCTCCCCTCTGAAGCCCTCAGTTTGTTTCCCAGAGTCCATAGTCTCTCGTGGTTCACTCCCCCTTCTGTTTACCCCTCCTTCATTCTTCCCTTCCTTCTCCTACTGATCTCCCTGCTATTTCTTATGTTCTATAAATGAGTGAAACCGTATGATAATTGTTTTTCTCTGCTTGACTTATTTCACTTAGCATAATCTCCTCCAATCCCACCCATGTTGCTGCAAATGTTAGGTAATCGTTCCTTCTGATGGCTGAGTAATATTCCATTGTATATATGAACCACATCTTCTTTATCCATTCATCTGTTGAAGGGCATCTCGGCTCCTTCCACAATTTAGCTATTGTGGACAATGCTGCTATGAACATTTGCTGACCACCATCTTTTTTTTTAATGTTTTTTTATTATATTATGTTAGTCACCATACAGTACATCCCTCGTTTTTGATGTAAAGTTTGATGATTCATTAGTTGCGTATAACACCCAGTGTGCCATGCAATACGTGCCCTCCCCACCACCCATCACCAGCCTATCCCATTCCCCCACCGCCCCCCTCTGAAGCCCTCAGTTTGTTTCTCAGAGTCCATAGTCTCTTATGCTTCATTTCCCCTTCTGATTAACCCCCCTTTCTTTATCCCTTTCTTCTCCTACCGATCTTCCTAGTTCTTATGTTCCATAGATAAGAGAAACCATATGATAATTGTCTTTCTCTGCTTGACTTATTTCACTTATAATTATCTCCTCCAGTGCCATCCATTTTGCATTGATTTGAATTTCCCTGATGGCTAATGATTTTGAACATTTTTTCATGTGTCTGTTAGCCATTTGTATGTCATCATTGGAAAAGTGTCTGTTCATATCTTCTGCCCATTTTATGATTTGATTATTTGTTTTTCATGTATTGAGTTTGAGAAGTTCTTCGTAGATCTTGGATACCAGTCTTTTATCTGTAGTGTCATTTGCAAATATCTTCTCCCATTCCATGGGCTGCCTCTTGGTTTTTTTTGACTGTTTCCTTGGCTGTGCAGAAGATTTTTTATCTTGATGAAGTCCCACAAGTTCATTTTTTCTTTTGTTTCTCTTGCCTTTGGAGATGTGTCATGAAAAAGGTTGCTGTGGCCGATGTCAAAGAGGTTGCAGCCTATGTTCTCCTCTATGATTTTGATGGATTCCTGTCTCACATCGAGGTCTTTCATCCATTTGGAGTTTATCTTTGTGTAGGGTGTGAGAGAGTGGTCAAGTTTCATTCTTTTGCATGTAGCTGTCCAATTTTCCCAGCACCATTTATTGAAGAGGCTGTCTTTTTTCCACTGGGTGTTTTTACCTGCTTTGTCAAAGATTAGTTGCCCAAAGAGCCGAGGGTCCATTTCTGGGTTCTCTATTCTGTTCCATTGGTCTATGTGTCTGTTTTTGTGCCAGTACCATGCTTTCTTTGTGATCACAGCTTTGTAGTACAGCTCGAAATCCAGCATTGTGATGCCCCCAGCTTTGTTTTTCCTTTTCAACAATTCCTTGGTGATTTGGGGCCTTTTCTGGTTCTACACAAATTTAAGGGCTGTTCGTTCCAGCTCTTTGAAAAATGTCATCGGTATTTTGATCGGGATGGCATTGAAAGTGTAGATTGCTCTGGGTAGCATAGACATTTTAACTATGTATGGTTACTAACGTAACATAATAAAAATTATTATAAAAAAATGAAAATAAATAAATAAATAAAAATGTAAAAAAAAAAAAAGAAGAGCAATAAGTGTGATCCCACTAAACCTGGCTGCTTCTGCTTTAGATGGAAATAAAATGTCACTGCCTTCCAGTAGCCTTTTTTTTTTAAAGATTTTATTTATTTATTTGACAGAGATAGAGACAGCCAGCGAGAGAGGGAACACAAGCAGGGGGAGTGGGAGAGGAAGAAGCAGGCTCATAGCGGAGGAGCCTGATGTGGGGCTCGATCCCATAACACTGGGATCACGCCCTGAGCCGAAGGCAGACACTTAACTGCTGTGCCACCCAGGCGCCCCCTTCCAGTAGCCTTGATCGCTAATGTAGGCTCTCACTGAAACTCTCTACTGAGCTTTCTCATAAGGACCCTTATGAGTGGTGTCATGGGGGCTTCTCAAACCATTTGTACTGAAGGAGCAGGGTTTTAAAATCTCCAATACGGTATGGACTGATAACTTTAGTAAAATGCAATAAAAATGAGCAATTAGAAAAATGAAATTTAAAAATACATATAATACAGGTCCAATTTTTTTATTAGATTCAACAAATTCAGTTAAATTTCGATAGATTCATACAAATTAAATTCAATTAAATTTCAATAAATATCATCAGAACTAAAATAGCACAGGAAATAAGGGAAAACTACAAGAATTAAGCAACACTGAAATTGTGCACATAGTGATTAACAAAGAAAATCATTATTACACTTGGAAGTTTAGTCATTCTGTAATTGTAACTAAATAAGCAAAATAGCAATATTACCCATATTTTTACTCATATTAAACTTCTCTACTCTTACCTTAGATGAACAACATAACCGTGTAAATACTTGCCTTTTTAATGTAAAAAATGAGTTTGCTTCTTCTTCATTAATCTAATTAATCTAGGTTAGATTGACAACACATTTCTCAAGGGGATAATGTATACCTAAACTCTTTGTGTTTTTTGTTTTACTAGCACTCATAATAGAAAAATCATTCTGCCAGAGGTCTGTTGACAATGTAGGAGAAGAGATGTAAGGCAATTTCAGGGAACACGTGGTGTTTGTTTTTAATTCCACGTAAAATTAGAGAAGCAAAGATGTATTTTCAAAATTCATCTTCGGTCCTTCAGCAGTTGCAAGTTCCAACAAAATTTCCCTTAGAATTGAGGTTAAATTTCAATTACCTTTTGATAAAAGAAGCGGATGATAAATCTATGAAATGCCTTTGCATAGGCCTTCACTTGATAGGAAGTATCATTTGAAAACATACTTTCCGACTGGACAAGTGTTCGGTGAGAACTTCACAGGTGTGTGGTAATGGATCAGCACCCGGAGGATGGTTGTTATTCCATTATGGAACATGCCCTAAAAACCTGTGGAAACTTCATCTTCCAAGCTTCTAACTGTTTGTAATGCCCTTCGATCTTTTTTTTTTAAATATTTTATTTATTTATTCGACAGAGATAGAGACAACCAGCGAGAGAGGGAACACAAGCAGGGGGAGTGGGAGAGGAAGAAGCAGGCTCATAGCGGAAGAGCCTGATGTGGGGCTCGATCCCAGATCGCCGGGATCACGCCCTGAGCCGAAGGCAGACGCTTAACCGCTGTGCCACCCAGGCGCCCCTAATGCCCTTCGATCTTATCTACCATTGAAAAAAATCTGCTGCATTATCTCCTTGCATGGGCGTATCATGATGACCAAAATTGTCAAAATATCAAATGAATACGCAAGTCTGGTTACCCAAGTCACATCTTTTAAAAGTTGGCCCAAATGACTTCCAATAGTGCAGAAACACTAAGAGTTCATTTTTATAATCTTACATTTTCTCCAATTTTTATACACTTTTGAGCTACAGTTGATAAAATAACATTGGAATATCGCACGCTGTAACGTGGCCCTTCTGCGAGAGACTAGCGCATGGCTTGCCCTGCTCTGGGCTCAACAAGGCGTTGGGTATCGCAGCAATGTCAAATTTCCATACAAGTTTCTAAATGCTTGCTCTCAATTTTTGCAATTAGTGTAGCCCAGACAGACAACAAATAGCTCACAACCAGCCTGTGTAGCCCTGGTTTAGACATCAAAACCCTCTTCAAATCCTCTCTAATCCTCTTTCTGTCTTTCCAAAACTCCACTCTCTCGTTTTCTTCTCTCACAACCCCGTTCTCTGATATTTGTGCCCTTGGGGCAATGCCAGCCACCTGCTTGGGAAACTGCTCCTCATACCTTCAGGTTCATAGGTCTACTTCCTCCCAGCTCAGCACAGCAAAACTGTGGTCCTCTGCACCTGTGGCGGGGGTGGGGGGAGAGATGTGGGGTGTGCAGGGTTGGATTACATGGCTTGGGGGGAGAGAACCATACATACAAACACAATTTGGCCTTTCTGTCCTTATAACAACATTATTTATCATAGAACAGAAGGAGAAACATTTGATCACATCTTGATCAATCTTTTGTCAATGACCATATCTTTGGCTCAGTCTTGTATTTGAGTACTGATTTTTTCGTTTTTTGTTTTTTTCTTAACTTCTGCAAGGGGTTCTTTGTAAATTGTTGCTATCATTCTTGGAAAACATACATGACCCAATTCTATCAGCCTGTCATTTCCTAGCATATCACATAGCACATGGTTGGCATTCAAAAATGTTCAAATCCGCAGGGGAAAAAAAATGTTCATCTTTGGTAACCAAAGAAATACTGGTTTTAAGCAACTCAAGGTGCCATTTTTTCATCTCCAAATTATTAACTATGTCAAGCCCCCATATCACTTACTGCTGTGGAGGATGAGTGAGGCTAGTTCCTTCCCCCAGAGACTGGGACCAGCAGTGTAGACAGGAGCAAACATTCACACTTCAGAACCTCTTCAGATTTCCACAAATATTTACTAAATGCCCATTTATCCTCTTCTCATGGAATGGAATTCACGACCACCCCAATCCCAATTATGAGCTAAATGTAACCTGATCTCCAGTCAGCAGCGAGTTGGCTTTCTGTATCCCATAATGCTTCTAGTCACAAACTTCACGCTATTTTGACATGATGCAATTTTAAATGAGGTCAAGAGAGTTTGGCATCTTTTGTTTCCTTGATTTACCATTAAATCTATGACAGGCAGAAAAGTGGTCAGAGTAACCCGTCAAAAATGCTCCACCGGAATCTGGAGACCAGCCGTACATGTCCTGGTGATGAAAGTTGTTGGTTAAATATTGCTCAATGTTCTCCTTTGGGATCCTTGCAAAACAAGAAAGCCCCAGTTTCTGTGAAGAAATTATAAGTAGCAATAGAGGCATCTTTCAGCCAAAGCAATTAAGAAAGTCATTTCTGGAATTCTGGCTTTCTTCTTGGAAGAGGAGTTGAAAGACCGCATTTCATGAATAACTTTGTAAAGTCTGCCCTCTACTGTTCTCTATAGTCATTGTAGCCGATATCCACAGATTCATTTCATGTTTTAAAGGACATCCTGACGATATTATCTACCATTTATTTACAAACAGCTTCAACTATGCCAGGAAATGAGTAGATGCTTTATGTGCTTGGCCCATTCAATACTTCCTACAGCCTCATAACGTAAGTAAAGTGTTGTTATTTCTACTTTACATTTGAGGAAACGTGCTCAGAGAGGTTAAGTGACCTTGCCACGGACACACAGCTGACCAGTTAAAGTTCCTAGAGTGTAACCCTGGTTGTCTAATGTGAAAATTAACAGCTTTTCCTCTCCGTCACGGTGCCTCCAACTTGCTTATAACCTGACAATTTATTAAGCAGATATTTCCATATATTCATTGATACCTGTTATCATTTCAGAGAGCCATTTCAGACACACATTCAAACACAAAATTGATCACAGCGTATACTAAAGACGGCCATTCAGTTGCTAACTCAATGCTGCTTTGGGACTTTGCAAACGTGCCTTCTAGTCCTGTCTACCCCTCCCTGGTCAGCTGGGTGAGCAGGCCACAGCGTCCAAGTGCAGCCAGTGAATTGCATCCCAGGCCTGCGGTCATGTCCGAGGCATGTCTGGCTCCACAGGGCGTGAATGTGTAAATACCGGGGGCTGGCGTTGCTGGAGGAACTCAGTGGAACCACAGAAGACAGGAACCAGGCAATGCTCAGGCAATGTACTTCCAGCCACTGCTCGATTGCCAGAGGAGAGCCAGCGAAGTCTGACCGAGGCCAGCCGTGCACAGTTCTTCACCTGACCGATGGGCCCATGCCACTGGAAACCAGTGGGGTCCCTGAATGGCTATCAAAGAGCAGCTGGGAGTTCTCCTCAGAAGGGAGAGAGGGAGAAGAAGAGGGAGAAGGGTCGGGGCAGCTTTCATGTGATTTAGGAACCTCGAGGATCCTGCTTTGTGTCCCTGTAAATGACAGGGGTGTCGCTTACGTGTGTTCCGTCTTCACCTGGTAAATGAGGACATTTGATTGTCTTTGGTACTTGGTTGGCATGTCACCCTAGAAACAATGTTAGGTCCCAGTCACCCACAAAATTCATTTTCTATTGAATGTTATTCTTGATTGAATGTATCTAGCATATCCCACTGTGGTGACTGAAGTATATGCAAAACGTTTCTGGAAAAACCCACCCGAGGTTCCAACCCCAGACCTTAGGTCCTCCTGTGTCATCTGTTCCCCTCCCACATCTGCGGGGCGGGAATGGCAGGGACTCCCCAGCTCTAGGCCAGAGCTAACATGGGGTGGCAGGGGCTGCAGCCATGTGAGGGCAGGAGGGTGCCGAGCAAGGACAAGGTGGGTGCAGCTGGAGGCCAGGCTTTTTGACAGCGTTGCTCCCAGCAGAGCAAATTCTACGTCCTGGTTGGAATTCTGGTCCTCCCTTTCTTTCCATCCTCTGGTTTTCATCTGGCCCAATCCCGGGGCCTGGCCAAGTCGGGTGAGCACGGAGGCAGCGGGTTCGATTGTTCAGGTCCGGGAAAAAGCTGTTACCCTCCACCCAACAGGTTAAATAAAGAGACTTTAGGGAAGGGATTATTTAGGAAGGTTAATGGAAACCACAAACATGGTGAAGCACCTGGAGTAGGAAGAGAAGGGACCACTGCCGCTGTAGGCTGGAGGGACAGGGAAGGGAGAAGGTCCTAGATCCAGAAAGAATGCTGCAGGAAAGGGACCTTGGAGCAGAGCTGTGGCTGTCAGCCCAGAGACACAGCCAGTCCACGCCTGCAGAAGGAGACTCAGGTGAATGAGTAACCCAGCCTCGCTCCCTTCCTGCCCTCTGGCCTCTGGCATTGGCCAAACCCAGCTGGAAACCAGAAAGCAAAGGAGCCCTTTGACTCAATCCACAAAGGCCAGCCTCAAAGAGCACAGAGCGGCGTGGAGACGGGCTTAAAGTAGATCTGCACTGGGCCATGTGAAAACTTTCGAGTACAGGGTCCTTCCTCTCCCTGTAGCACTAACTTGTCAGGTGGTGTGGTGGACGGCCTCACGACAGAGGGCTGGTACTCAAAGCAACCGATCCAAATGCTGGCTCCATCGCTTTCTATCCTTGTGATGTTGATCGAATCCCTTAACCACACTAAATGTCCATTTTCTCATCTGTATAATGGGAATGTGGTCCCCTCCCATCCCATCTCACCCAAGTACGTGTGCTGGGTTTTGGGTTTTTTCCAAGCTACAACCACCCTTCAGCCTATTAAGAAAACCGTCCTCTATTGCAAAGGGGGTGCTCGCATGGACCGCCATTAGGATGGAGGCCAGCGAGGTTGTGTGTCATGGGCAGACATACTTCTCTTGGGTGACCTTCAAGAAGATCCTTGCTTGTCCGCACAGAGAACATCTGCAGTGGCTTCACAGCATGGCTGATGGAACAAGCTTATGTCGATAGGGAAGGATAAGGGGAATCCGCAGAGACGCTGGCTGGGCTTCCACACAACTCCCTCATGCGGACGCAGACCGAGGTTTGGCTGTTGTTCACTGAAGAAGCCACAGCTCCCTACCTGGCTCCAAGTCTCGTCTCCAAAGTGCCCCAACCCTACTTCTTCCAAGGACGCTCTCTCTCTGCAGATCCCTGGGGACAGGTATGAATGGGGTGGGGCGGGGAGGGATTATTTTTTAAAAATCTATTGTTACAGAACAAACTGACTTTCAAGATCTTATCATCTACATCTGTAAAAGGTCTATCAACCGATGAATGAATAAATGCAGTGTTTATATCTGCACAATGGAATGTGATTCAGCAATAAAAGGGAAGGAAGTACTGATGCATGCTGCAGCATGGATGAGCCCAAGCATGTGCTGCCAAGTGAAAGAAGCCAGTCACAAAGGAACTAGCGACATGGAATTCTATTTCTACAAAATGTCCAGAATAGGAACGTTTATACATCTATAGAGAAGGAAAGTAGGTTAGTGGTTGCCTAGGGCAGATATGTGGGTGGGGGGAGGGGGCGATAGGCGGAAATGGAGAGTGACTGCTTTTGGGGGTGATAAAAATGTTCTAAAATTCATTGTGGGGATGATTCACAACTCTGTGAATATACTAAAAACCACTGAAGTTTACACTTTAATTAATCTCAATAAAGTTGTTATAAAGAAAGAACGTTCTGGAAGTAGACAGTGAATATAATTAATACCACTGAATTATATGCTTAAAGTGGTTACACTGGCAATTTTTGTGTTCTATTTATTTTTCCACAATTTAAGCATTTTTTAAAAGTGTTCAAACAGCAATATGAAAAATAGCCCACATTGGAAACAACAACACAGATGTGGACGAAAATATTGAGGAATATCTATACTACACATCCTTGCTACATTCATGCTGGACGTGAATAAAAGTGCTACTTGTATCAACGTGACTGAACCTCACAAAAATAATGCTGAAAAAGAGAAGTCCAACAAGAAAGTGACATACTTCACCATTCCATTTTTATAAAATGCAAAAGCAGCCCAAACTAAACTATGCTGTTAGGGATTGGGGTGGCGGGTGCCTTGGAGGAGTAGGGCTGTTCCAGGAGGGACCAGGAAGGTGACTTCTGGATACTGGTAATATTTCCTTTCTTTATCTGAGTGATGATTACACAGATATGCTCACTTTGTGAAAATCCATCAGGCTGTACACGTATATGATTTTTGTAATTTTCTCTAAGTATGCTGGATTTCAAGTCTTTTAATTTATTTTTTTGAGTCTTAAATGTCACAGTCCCCCAGATAATTTTAAAGCACAGCCAGGACTGAAACATTTATCTCCAGTAACTTCATGAGGACCCACCAAAAGACAGCTCCAAATTCTCCTAAAACTCTTTTCTTTTCACAGAGCAATCCTCTCCCCCAAGCCGCCCCCCCGCCCCGTTTCTCTTTGCTGCTAAAGCTCTTCCTGTTTGATTCTTCTGTGCAAAGCTTCTGCATTTATAGCCAAACAAATCCATTAAGGTGTGTCCCTAACAAAAAGAGTGTTTACCCCTTAATGGGCTTCTGCCACCTTTCTAGGTTGACAAGCTCAAACTACAGCAACGCATTTTTCTTCCCATTGCATGTATGAAGTTCTTAACACAATGACCAGCACATAATAAACATCCAATAAATAAGGAAGGAAGGTCTGAGACGAGAACACTGGAAAAATGGGACCAAAGACGTAGGGCCAGAACGAGCTGATGAAGTTCAAGAGCTGAAGGAACCAGGCTGTAGGAGGGAAGGAAAAGGAGTAGGAGGTTAGCAGGTCATCTTACTAGTGTCTGCTTCCCCTGAAGTCCAGGAAAGAGTAAAAAGTGACTCCTTTGTTCCTCTTCCTGTGTTGACTATGGGGGGAAATCACAGGGACTGTGTGATCATGTAACCATTGCTTAAAACTGCCAGCTTCTGTCAACACAAGAGGCACAATACACAATGGGGACAGACAGTCTCTTCAACACCTGTGCTGGGAAAACTGGACAGCTACATGCAGAAGAACGAAACTGACCACTTTCTCACACCATCCACAAGAATAAACTCAAAATGGATGAAAGACCTAAATGTGAGACCTGAAACCATAAAAGTCCTAGAAGAGAGGACAGGCAGTAATTTCTCTCACATGGGCTGTAACAACATTTTTCTAGATATGTGTGTCCTGAGGCAAGGGAAACAGAAGCAAAAATAAACTATTGGGACTTCATTGAAATAAAAGTCTTCTGCACAGTGAAGGAAACAACCAACAAAACTAGAAGACAGCCTCCTGAACAGGAGAGGATATGTGCAAATGACATATCTGATAACAGGTTAGTATCTCAAATATATAAAAAAGCTTCTACAACTCACCAGCCAAAAAACAAATAATCTGATTTAAAAATGGGCAGAAGACATGAACAGACATTTCTCCAAAGAAGACATACAGAGAGCCAACAGACACGTGAAAAAATGCTCAACATCCCTCATCAGGGAAATGTAAATCAAAACCACAAGGAGATACCACCTCACACCAGTCAGAATGGCTAAAATCAAAAACATAAGAATCAACAAGTGTTGGGGAAGATGTGGAGAAAGGGGAACCCTCGTGCACTCGTGGTGGGAACGCAAACTGGTGCAGCCACTGTGGAAACAGTATGTATGGATTTTCCTTTAAAAGTTAAAAATAGAACTACCCTATGATCTAGTAATCACAGTACTGGGTATTTACCCAAAAACCCACAAAACCCTAATTTGAAAGGATTATATGCACCCTTATGTTTATCGCAGCATTATTTATAATAGCCAAAATATGGAAGCAACCTAAGTGTCCATCGATAGCTGAATGGACAAAGAGGATGTGGTATATTTAAATAATGGAATAGTACTCAACCATAAAAAAGAATGAAATCTTACCATTTCCAACAACATGGATGGAGCTAGAGAGTATTACACTGAGTGAAATAAGTCGGTCAGAAAAAGATAAATACCATATGATTTCATTCATATGTGGAATTTAAGAAACAAAACAAATAAGCGTGGGGCGAAAAGTGAGAGGGAAAAACCAAGAAATAAACTCTCAACTGTAGAGAACAAACTGAAGGTCACCAGAGGGGGGGGGGGGGGGGGATGGGTGAAACAGGTGATGGGGGTTAAAGAGTAATGTATAGAACTGTTGGATCATTGTTTTATACCTGAAACTAATATAACATGGTATGTTAACTATACTGGAATTAAAAGACTTAATGAAATAAAAATTTTTTAAATGAGGATAAAATCAATTTATTCATGGAAAAAAAAAAAAAAAAAAACCAAACCACCCTGCCAGGCTCTGGACAGGCACATGACCCTGCATGCAAAGTGTTTGCAAGTGACAGAGCTCCACTTCTCTCCACTGCCTGGTCCTTCCTGTTCTCAGGCTTGTTCGGCTAAATTTTGAAAAAGGCTCTGGCAGAGACTGCGTGTGCACACCGGTATCCACACTCCCCTCTTCCTCCTGGGCATACGCCGAAACTACACTTCCCAGCCTGCCTTGCAGTTAAGGGAGGCCTGGTGACTTGCACAATCGAATGTGAGCAAAAGGGAGACCACTCACAGGTCCCCCGAACACCCCCTACGTGCTACTTACTCTCTTGCGCCATCTGCTGGCTGCACGAAGAGGGTGCCAACAGCCCTGGCAGGGTGCAGACTAAGGATGAAGAGCCGTGTTCATTATGTAAAATGTTTGGGGCTGTTTGTCTCTGCTTCTAATTCAGAGACTGCGGTGACGTCTGTGTCTTTCCCCATCCTGGAGTCTCTTCCCAGTCTCCACTTCCCTTTAGAACTCCAGGCTCTCCAACTCCTCCCATTTTCCTTCTGGCCCATTCAGGTAACTAATCGAGCATAACATCTAGGGCAATGAGGTGAGATGAGAGTGGAAATCCGTTCCAGACGTGTAAATGAGGCTTCCTGGCCTAGAAATTCTACTCATGGGAATTTTTCCTGAGAAGATTAATCAACAGAAGCAAAAAGATGTTCATTGAAGCGGTAAGCATACTAACAAAATAATTAGAACCTGCCTAAATATTCAGCCGTGGGGGAAAAGGTTAGTAAATTATGATCAATTCACTCAACTAAAGGTAATGAAGTAATTAAACATGACAATTAGGAAGTCTGTATAACAAGATGGAAATTTTATTAACGCGCTGTTAAGTGCAAAACGCAGATCATAAATTGTGTTTTCACAATAGTTAGCATAATAGTAATACGTAAAATTACATATGCCTGTGGATAAGACAAGCAGGAACAAGAAAATCAAAACAACTTGATTTGTCAGGTTGCTTCAAATACGGGTGTGCTTTTTCTTTCATTTCTGTACCTGGTAATGCATTCATAATGGTTTTTATGCATAAAATTAAATTAAGCTTTTTCCCAAAAGGATCTTAGTAATGGGTTGGATGAAGTGATTATCGAATCATAGTAATTCATGAAGCATTAGTTTCCTTGTAGGTATTTACAGATTTAAACATGTTTCAAACTGATAGAAAGCCTGAGGTCTATCTTTGGGTGGAGAGACCCGTTGTTTCTGTTTTTGCTTCTTGGAAATAAAGCACGGTTTTAGGTCATTGGGGCAGAAATAAGGCTCAAGGATCATTCATTTGCCTGCACTACTCTAGCGAGCACTCAATAACGCAGGAAAAACAAAAAACTTAAGTCCTAAGTTCTCAGTCCAGCCAATAAGACTTTTCAAGCTAGCCACTTGCTACTGGTCAGGGAACCAGAAATACCATTCTGGATATCTTAAGCGGAAGGGATTCTGTCCAGAGAATTTGATGCTTGCAGAACAGTCAAAAGGGACTAAAAGAACAAAAGCCAGGGGAAGCCATGGCTGGCTCTGAGACTTCCTTCTGGATCTCAGAAGCAGGAAATCACAGCAGGCAGAGGAAACCAGCAATGCTCCAGCTGGCTGCAGCCCCAGGGTCAGTGATCCCCAGAGGCAAGCCCGGACCTCTGCAATGGCTCACATCTGCTAGAGCCGCATGCCTGCTCGGGACTGCCAGAGAAACAACACAACGGCCTCCACCTACTTTCCACATTCCAAATCTTGCGCAAGTTCCTCTGATGAGTGGAATCTGACAAAGAACCCTGGCAAGGGATTCTGGAATATTCTAGTACCTAGGCTTCCAGCCCTCACGCTACAGGGTAGAGTAGCTAAAATGGGGAACGGCGGTCAGCTGCCAATAGACAATCAAGCCTAACTGTCCTGGCAGTAAGAAGAACTCAACCTGCAACCCCTCCAGCCCATGAGCGGTGCAAAGAAAGCTTTCCTGACCTTCAGGACCTTAAACTAAAAGCCCTTTACTTAGATCTCAGACAGGAAATAGGGTCTAGCCTCCCATTTTCCTTCTCTCCTATTAGTGCAGGGCTAAACTTATGGTCAGAATTTCCACGGCTGTTGGGTCTTCCCATGAAGCCAAGAGTGGATGCAAAGACCAGTGTTCTTCTGTGGACCTACCCTGGCTGGCCGGTCACCATGAGGTCACAGACCTCAGTGAGCTCAGGACTTGAATGGAAAAGCAAGATTTGGTCTGACCCGTTATCTCTCAGACGGTTGAGAAATGCCAACCACAATGACTCCACTCCTGGCTTTATTTGAACAAGTGGTTATTCGTTGGAATCTGCACTTTCTAAAAACCAGAGATGGATGGGCTGGGGGTGTATCTGGTTAGTCAGCGCATAGCCCAGATTGTGCTCAGTGGTGATGGCCACTGCCCCAGATTGTGCTTATGTTTGATTCCCTTCCTGGAAATGCTCAGACGCTTTGTCCATAAAAGTAAAGCAATACCATCATCATAGCTAATATTTCTGAGAGCTGACTTATGCAAGGTAAAGTGCTGAGTATTTTACGTGTGTTTTATCTCATTAATTTTGGAAACAACCTTAAGATAGGCACTATTGTTAGATCCGTTTGAGAAAACGGACACTTCCACCATTCGCCCACGATCCTACAGCAGGCAGCAGAGGGCCACCGTGGAGTTTCACTGATCTCCTTCGAGTTTGTGCAACAGGACTTTTTGGGCTTCTTTTCACTTCCCCCCATACATTTGCCTAACAGGGGGCTTTCCAAAGCATAAGACAATGGGAGCTTAAGGTTCACTAACACTATCCACTGATACATTCAGGAAAACAAGAATAGGTTGCTAGCAGTAAGATGCCATTTCTGTGCACAGTGAGGGAAGGGTAGGGTAATTCCTCGGTTCATCTCATCTTATTCTAGACTAGGAACTCCGGGAGGGAGACAAGAACCGAGCCTCCATTCAGCCAAGTTAAATACAAGGGTAATTGTGATAAACTTCATGCCCTTGAGTCCATCCAGACTCAGCAGAATTTGGAAGCAATTCCTAGTGGGCTGGAAATGCAGGTGTTACAACATGAAATCTGCTCAGCACAGTCCTTGATGTCCTGAAGCCCCCCACTGAGCACGCAGGCACTATGGGGGGGGTGCGTATGCGGTGCCACTGTATTCTTTGCTCCTCTCCCCACTCTGCCCACATGCACACGCATATGTACCTCCCCAGCCCTGAAGGGGGCCGGCCCGAGACCTTGGGGTGGAGGGGCTGCATTACATCACTCCAGCAGGTGACATTCACACCCCAGTCCATGGACGTGGTGCCCCCGTGAGTCGTGTAGTCCACAGCCTGGGGCTGCCAGGGTGGATTCATTCAGGGAGGCATCCAGACGGCTAGCCAGACCAGCAGCCACATGCAAGCATTCGTCCTTCTCGTCTGTCTGGGACAGTTCATCGTGGATGTGTCCAGAATCCTTCCCGGAACGACACCCACAGAGAAGACAGGATCATCCCAAGGAAGAGCCCTGTGCCAGCGAGGACAGCTCTGGGGAGGGGTAGCTGGCTGATCCAATGTCCCAGGAGAACTGATGACAGGCAACTCAGTAGTCTCCTCCTGACCAGGGTAGAAGAGCCAACAGTGGCACCCACAAACTCAGCGACAGCTGGGACCCCGTGGAAGCTACATGTGGAATGGCTGATGTCTTTTCTTCCTGGGTCAGCGACAGGCCACCAATGGCGTTTGCTCTGCCTTACCTGAAAACATGAGGCCTTTCTTTGCTCAAAGGTCTCCAAGCTAAGCTATGTGCCCCAGACACAGCTTCGGAAAGGCCATCAGCGCTATTCATCATGGAGACAACTCCTCCTGGCTGCCCCAGGGTGACATTCATGTTCTGAACCAGAATGAGGTTCTGGGGGGCTTATGGGAGGGGGAGGGGTACACCAGTAGGGGTTAGAACAGGGGGCTCAGGCCTGGAGCCATGAGCACTACAAGAAGGGGAGTGGGCAGGGAGAGCTTCCAGGAGGCGTGAGTTCCGTGGTGCAGGGCCAAGCCTGGCCCTGGCGGAGACATGGGGTGCAGACACTTGCCTCTTGCACCTCTGTCCCCAGCGCACCCTGCACGCAGCCTGTGCCCCAGTCCAAACGTGCCACAGTCTCTCCTGCTTCCCCTTCATGTTCTTCCACTGAGTGCCTTTGCCCCTCATCTGCCTGCTCTGCTGCTTCCAGCTTCTGAAGGCTTTCCTGATACTCCCCCACCGCCCCCCAGCCCTGTAAAGGCTTCCTGCTCCGGGTCCCCACGGCACCAGCCGCAGACCCCACCACCGGCAGCTATCATATCGCTGTAATGATTGTAAATGCCTGTCTCCCCTGCTAATCCCCGAGCTCCCTGGGGTGAGGGCCGCGTTCTATTCATCTTTCCACCCTTCTCAGGGAGCCTGACATAATAGGCGTTCAAAAAGTCAAGTGAATGAATTCAAGAAAAAATTTCCTTGGATTCAGCTGAAAAGGCAATTTGCAGTAATTTGAATTGTGCAATTTCCATTGTGTCGTCTTTGAAAAACAGTTTCACTTTTCCTCCTACTACAGATGACTCATTCCTGGGGCAGATAACGCGTTTCTGAGGCACAGAACTTCACTACATCAAATCTTTTGAAAACCTGTTTATGAGTGTTCTTTAAGACAAGAACATGACGAGCTTTCGTACTCCTTCACCTCGGTGTTGAGTGATGGACACTAGAGGTGTTTTGGAACCTCTTTGACTCCTGCAAAGCATCCAAAGAGGACGGGGGTGGGTGGGTGATAAAAATAACAATACTCACATTAGCTACACGTACCGAGTGCTTAATAAACGGTGGTGAATGTTGGACATTTGGCTGAGTGATTGGTGGTCCCCGAGCTCATTCAATCCACATATAGAAGCCGATGAAGTGGGCACGAGTGTCCCCTCCAGACGAGGAAACTGAGAATCAAACAATGTAAGTACCTCACAGGAAAGTGGTGGAGACAGGATTTGAACTCGGGTCTGCCTCCAGCGTGGCACTGTTTACCAAGGACACCCCTATTCCTTCTAGACTGAGTAGAGAAGGCACACACTGGACTTGGATGCTGACTCGTGGCAACACAACACTCCTGCCCAGGCATTCCTGGTGGACACAGGTGAAGACAAACGTCTGCCCCACGTGTAGCTCACACGGTAACCAGCCAGCTCCATCCAGCCGCCCCTCTCTGGCCACCCATACATAGGGCATAAAGGCCCTTTTCTGCTAGGAGCTAAGATTCTAGCTCGCTGCTTAATGACAATGTGCTGCTCCTTGTCCCAGCGGCACCATGGCAACAAGTAGCATTGGCACAAGAATCAAAAGGGAGAAGCGTTGCCTAGCAACAGAGTAGTAGAGAGAGGTTTAGGATTCTGGAGGCCTGAGTTCTAGTTCTGGGCCTCACTACCTGGGGCACTGTGGGCAAGACCCCAACTCCTCTGAGCTTCGGTTCATTTATAAAACGGAACAATACCAGCAGCGTTAGAAGGTGGTGACTACGAGACCGTGTGAAAAGCAGATCACTCCACGCCTTTAGGATTATTGTCAGGATCCTTCTTTCAGGGAGTAAAACACGCACATGGATTAAACCAGACAGGGAAAGATTTGCAGGACTCGCTAGCTTACGTGACTTGCTTCAGCTGCGTTACAAGGAGTACACATTGGTAGAAACATTTTAAAAGGCCATTAAGTAATACCAGATAAAAGTTTAAGTGTAGTTACCCTCTGACTCAGCAACTGCCCTCCTAGGAAATCCCTACACATGTCCATAAAGATAGACATACAAGCCGAAAAACTGGGAACCACCTCAAATGTCCACTAAGGAGGGCTAGGAGAGATCAACGCAAATGAACACTGTGCAGAAGATAAAAGAATGAGGTAGGTCTGGAGTCACCAGCGTGGAGAGACGTGTAAAATAAAACGTTGAGAGAAACGAAAGGAAGTCATAGACACACACAAATAGCCATCCACAAATATGCACATAAAAAGACATCTCTAAAAGCCTGAAAGGGGAGCGCCTGGGTGGCTCAGTCGGTTAAGGGTCTGCCTTTTGGCTCAGGTCATGATCCCGGGGTTCTGGGATTGAGTCCCGCATCCTGCTCCTTGCTCAGCGAGAGCCTGCTTCTCCCTCTGCCTGCTGCTGCTCCCCCCGCTTGTGCGCACTCTTTCTATCTCTGACGAAAAAAAAAAAAAAAAGCCTAAAAGGATCTATAACAAACTGCTAATAGCAGTTATCACCTTCTTGCTGCTCTCAGAACGAGCTGCAGGTATTTGGCCTCCCCAGTTTTGCAACTTGCCAGGTTTTGGTTTGTGGTTTTTTTTTTTTTTTTTAAGATTTATTTATTTTAGAAAGAGAGCACGAGAGTAGGAGCAAGAGGGGCAGAGGGAGAGAATCGCGAGCAGACGCCATGCTGAGCTCAGTGCGCGACATGGGGCTCGGTCTCCAGACCCCAGCCGAAACCAGGAGTCATGGGCTTAAGCCGCTGCGCCACCCAGCTGCCCCCGCCAATCTGGTCTGCCCGAAATAGTAATCTGTCCCACCTGCGAGCCCCCGCGCTTCGCCCAGAGCGCAGGCACATCACATCTCCTCTCTGAAAGCCCTCCGGGTTCCACGGGTGCCATGCGGCACTCTACGTTTCCCTGCGGTTCGTGTTCTCTCTACCATGACATTGGCATTTTAATTATTCGTTTGCGTGCCTGACACTCCCACTAGACTATGACATCCTTGGGGAGAAAAATCCCGTCTCATTCATCTTTGTTACCGCAGGGCCTGCTCAGAGCCTAACAGCTGACTGAATCAAAACAATTACCCAAAACATCGCCAGAAATAAGAACAACGGGTGGAAGCTCTGAGCCCGTTTTTCCAAAGGCAACCTCCCAAGCTTGCCTTCGTTCCATCCATATCTCAGAAGGTGTGCTGTTGGAGGAAAGAAGAAAGTCACGCACAAGGAGGGAACTGGGTAGAAATTGCTTGCAACAAAAATCCTCCGGAGGCGTGGACGTCGTCAAGCCATTCCCCAATCTGGACAGAAGGTGGCGCAAGTGACCAAGATTTCTTCGACCACCTCCAAAGGAAGCCGTAAGGTAAGGTTTTGGAGAATCTGGGAAGGTGGGAGCTTGATCCTGAGCCTCTCTTTTCCCTCCTCTACTGTGGCACAAGACATAAAAGCGGGTATCAGTGGCCTCCTCTAGGATTTCAGCTCCTAGATATCTGGCTTTGCCACCTCGTGTTCTAGTTTCTTCAATCCACCCCTCACTATGGCCACTTCTGTTCTTTGAAAACCCATTCTTTGTTGGGGGGAAATGAGCATTTCCATTTCCACCAGTGGCTGTGAATATATTTTAAAAACCCATTAGAAGGGCAATTTTGCAGTGCGTATGAAAAGGAGAACACAGCCTGGAGGAGACAAGCAATAACTCTAGAGTTACTTAAAATATTACTCTGCAATTATGGATGGGATGTTTATCGTTATCTGAAGTTCCTTTTCTGGAGGCAATTATTTTAATGGTAGACAAGCACATAAACAAATTACTCCTGAATATAGTAAATTTTCAATTAATATCTTAATTAGGATAAGGTAGCTATTTTGGTAGATTTGGGAGTTATTATAATTTTAGGTAGTAGATTTATTTATGGGAAATATAGGCATGCAAGAACATAATGGCTAGATGGGCTAATTGAATACCATACTGTTGCTGAGGAGGGTGGTTATTTCGTTATTGTGCAGAGTACGTTTTTTCCTTCAACAAACATTTATTAAGCACTGAGTGTTTATGCAAAAATACTGGTGGAGTGACTACCCCATGCTAGGCACGGTGTCAGGTGCTGGGAATAAAATATGTAACGAATTCTCTGCCCTTGTGGAACTTTCAATCTAGTAAATGAGAAAAAAATAAATACATGTGTGGCAAATGGTTACAACTGCTATGTAAAAGAATAAGGCTACAAAAAATAGTGATTAAAGCTGTTGTTTTTAATTGGGTGTTCTTGTTCTATATTATGTGCTAGAGATTTAATGTTGATCAAAATCAGATATGCCTCCTTCCCCCCACGAAACCTTAATGAGAGTGGGAGAGAGCCACTACTCAAATCATGAGAAGTGTCTCATAACTGTCTATTGCTATTAGTGCCATAAAGAAGTACACACATGATATTATGAAACTTTATTAAAGGGAAATTTGCCTTTGTTGGGAGGTCAGGGGAGATTTCCCCCAGGAACCGATGCCTGCACTAATATGTGAAGTGGAAGTAGAAGTTAACTAAGCCAAGGGTATGGAGGATGTTCCAGGCATACGGAACTGCTGTGCAAGGGCCCTGGGGCAACGGGGAACAAGGGAGAATGAGGAAGGGAAAGAAGGCTAGAAGGAGAGAATGAATGAGATGAGGGGAAAGGGGAAAGGAAACCTGAGGCCACATTCATGATTTTGTCATTGTCCTAAAAAGATGGAAAGTCATCATGAGTTTTAAGCAGAGGCTGATGTAGATGACTATTTCATGAAGATGCCTATAGGAGCTCTGTGAAGATGACTGGAGAGACTCAGATTAAATATAGGAGAGTCCATGCTATAGCAATAGGCCTTGCCAATGGTACTGTGGACTTGAACTAGGGCATTGAGTTGGAGATGAAGAGCAGTAGATGGAGTTGAGAAACTTTGACAAGGGAAAAGAAACACTCCTTGGTGATAAATTGCAGATAGGGTATGTAAGGTAAGGAGATACCAAGAATGACTCTTGGGTTTCTGGCTTGTACACCTAGGTGGACAGTGGTGCTGCTCTCCTAGAGAACACCAAAAGGACCAGGCATGTTGGGGAGATGAGATTTGGCTTAGGGACGGTTCAAGTTGCCTTGGAGACTTCCACATGGAAATACCAAGTCAAAAGTTGGTTCTATGGGCCAGGGATTCAGAGAAGAGGCTGAGGGTGGAGATAGAAATGTCCATATTCTCCACAGAGAGCTGAAGCTGTGGGTGAGGATGTGATCACCTGGAAAGAGATTGTAGAGAGAGAAGGGGACAAGGACATCAGGACCTGACAGTGAGAATGAGAAGGGTAGACCTACAGAGGATACGGGGAAACCAGGAAAACAGTTTGTCTTTAAAGCCAAGTGAAGGGTGTTTCCAGAAGGAGCAAATGGTCAACAGTGTCAGTCACTGCTGAGAGGGCAAGTAAGATGAGGCTGGGCAAATGTCCCTTGGATGTGATGACATGGTGGTCACCGGTGACCTAAACTAGAGCTGTTTTGGTGGCATGCAGGGCCAGTACCCTGCTTGGAATGGCTGAGGGGAGAGAGGGAAATAAGAATAATGGAGACATTAAGTAGAGGCAACTCTTTGGAGGAACTTAACTGGGAAGGAAAAGAAAGACACAGGTGGGGCTGCAGTGTTGGATGAGCCATCCACGCAGATACTGAGGTCAACCAGGTCGAAAGCAGAGATGGGAGAGTAAAAGAAGGCAATAAGGCAGGTGCCCACATCTTCAGTGGATGAAAGGGATGATGGTGGCTGGAAGATGGTGGCAACATGGCGGGGAGTCCCGGGAGCAGTGTTGCTCAACAGCATGGCCCTCAAAGGGTAGAGAAACAATACTGTGGGAACAGTGTTTGGGAACAAGGACAGCAACAACACCTTCCAGCCCTGGGACTGGGTGTGGAGGATGGACAACCATGACTGGAGAGGAGTGCAAGGTATGTGGTATCCTCAGGGCAAGTCGGCCTGCATTATGAGGGACTGGGAAGGAACACTGGGAGAGAAAGTGGGAGATCACCTGTGGTTTGGTGGAACAAGCAATTGCAGAGGGCTCGGTCGTAAGAGTCTGGGAGGTCAGGAGCCAGGTCAAAGGCAAGGAGGCCCAGGACATGGTGGAAAGAATGGACCATTAGCAAAAGGATGGCTGGATTACTTACTCTTGGGTTACTGACTGAGTAAAAGAGGGATGACTAGCAAGGAGGATTTTGTATCAACGACCTTTTTGAGGAGAGTGGGCACAAGGTCTACTGATCGCAGTTGGGGTGGTCTCTTACTCCTCGAAACTCAGAGAGCATCAAGCTAGATGGGCTAATAACAGCCACAGCATTGCTGACTACACACTGTGGTCTGGGGAGGGATCTGCAAGATAAGATACTGCTCAAACTCTTACAAGAAAAAACTCCACCTTAAACCTTATCATCTCACAAATCACGGCTCATTTGTTTCTTAGCTTTGCTTCCTGCCAGATTTGTATTGACTTTTCATGTACCTGTAATGTACACATAGTTTGAGATTATCATTTTTTCTCTTGTCACATTACATCAAGTATTTTCTACGTTGTTCCATCTTGATCACAGTTAACCTTCAACCTGGTGGAAATAATGATTGCTCTCACCTAGGGGTATTTTTTGGCATGAATATATAAAGCACCCTGCCCCCAACACATGCATGTGCCCCCCCCCCCACATACACGCCTAAGTAATAAATTCCATATGCTGACATGCACCCCTCATGCGTTAGCCACAGCCCACTAATGTACTTCGAGATCGGTTGACCCTTTCTCATTTTTTTTTGTTTAACATTTGGAACAATTAACAGCAAAGCCATGTGCAACCCCACCCCTTTCTCGTCTACTCTGGAAAACACGCAAGTGAGTGAAAACGACATTGTTATAAGAATAACCTTGAATGCACTCCAATTTATAACAAAAGCAGCTCATTCGAGAACTTTGGTGCTTATACTATTAATAGTGCAAATCCCTTGCTACACAGGCCGGCCGCAAGCGCAGCGGGCCAGCGAATCCCGCCCTGTGTTGAGGGCTGCGGGCCGACTGGGGAAGACAGACACTGATTCAGGGCGACGGGAGTGTGGGCAGCACCCCACAGCGGGTTACAGAGAGCGCATGTCTCCTTGTAGGAAGTCGTGTTTGAACTACCGCTTGAAGGAGGTTTGCCACTCAGACCAGGAGGGCAGGCCTTTCTCAGGGGAAGGAATAACGCCAACAAGGGCTCAGTGGCCTGGATGCGTGCTGCCCTGTTAGGGACGGGTGCACTCTGCAGTCGCTGGAACGCCTGGAGACGGTTTGAGAGCCGTAGTAGGTTTATTGAGATACAACCGACAAAAATTGGAGATACTTAAGCTGTGCAGTGTGCTGTGTTGATACACATTATGACATGGTCACTACGATCGAGCCAGTTACCATACCCATCTCCTCACATAGTTACCTTTTCTTTCCCTGTGGTGAGAACACTCGAGGTCTAGCCTCTTAAGAAATTTCAAGTATCCAATGTAGAATTGTTAACCATGGTCACCACGGCGTGCATTAGACCTCCAGGAATTCTTCGTCTTGTGACTGAAGGTTCGTCCTCCGACCAACATCACCCCACACTGCCCCCCACCTTCCCCCTTCCCCTGCTCCCAAGAAACCCGTGGCAACCCCACTCTACTCTGTGAGTCCCACTGTTTCAGATTCCACATACAAGTGAGATCATACCGTATTTGTCTTTCTCTGGCTTAGTTTACTTAGCATGATGCCCTCCGGGTTCACCCATGTGGTCACAAATGCCAGAACTCCCTCCTTTCTTCAGGCCGAATGGTACTCCATTGTACGTATATACCGCATGTCCTTCATCCATTCACCCACTGATGGACATTTGGGTTGTTTCCATGTCTTGGCTGCTGTGAATAACGAACATGGGAGTGCAGATGTCTCTTCAAGATCCTGATGCATCTCCTTTGGGTGTACACCCAGACTGAAACTGCAGGATCATATGGCAGGCTTTAAACAGAAGATGATGCTATATGAGTCCACGTTGGTTTAGAAAGCTCCAGTAGAAAGATTGTGGGGGAGAGAGCACAGAGCGGAGAAGCTGGGGACCGGGGTAGGAGAGCTGGGTGGGGAGAGCGGGGCAGTGGGGGGTGAAGGAGCAGGCAGCCAGACAAACGTGGAAGTGACTATTCTCAGCACTCCGAGCATTGGAAGGCAGGCAAGGGCCCGACCGTCAGCTTTCTGTAGGATCTCCGTCTCAGCCAGGCTGGTCCAGCGGGTGACTGCACCCTGTCTGTAGTTGGCAACATGTCATTATATTACCAAAAATCACCCCATGCCTGGGAACAGGGTCGTGCAGTCCATGAGGTCTCCTAAAGTGAAGGGTTTGGCGAGGATTTTTTGGGGGGTGGGGGGGGAATAATAAACAAAAACATGTGAGGAATAGAGATTCCTCCAAACAAGCCTGCTTGGCTGGTTAATTGAATCCCACGGACTCCAGTTCGAATCTGTGCTCTGCCCCTCACCAGCTTTGTGACCTTGAGCAAATGACAAAACTGGCTTGACCCTCAGTTTCTTCTTCTAGAAAGTGGATAATAATTCCTACCTTGGAGGACCATGGGGAAGATTCAACGGGATAAAACATGAGGAGGCTCCTGCCCCCGTGCCTTAGTAAGCCTCCGTCCTCTCCCTCCCCACCCCCCACCCCACGTCCTCATCCAGTGTGGCCCTGCACGGGGTTAACCACACAGCCCAACAGCCACCAACCAGGAAGGGAACAGCAAGGGGCTTGGAGGAAGAAGCCAGTCGGTGTACTTCTAGGCAGAAAGGGAAGTAGAATGAGATGCTACCCATTAAAGCTGACTAATTCCACTGGAATTATGTGCAGGACAAAGGAGATTAATTCAGTAAACTCTCTGGAGTGCTTCAAAGACACCCTGTGTGTGCAGTGAGTCCCCTTCCAGAGCAGGGGCGGGATGGCTGTGGGTGTGACAAGGGGTTTTGCAACAATGCTCTGAATTCCGGGCAACGGGAGCAGCTTCCCCGCGCCAGGCACCAAGGGCAGGGCGGCTTGGACCGAGCAGGCTTCCTGCCGCGCTCCAGCTGCACGCTGCAGCCCCGGGTCTGGGGAGACTCCCCAGGTCTGTGGCCCCTCTGGATCGAGTGACGGCCCAGGGCTGACTCACAGCCCCCGCCGAGAGGCTGGCAGCTAGCTCAGAGCAGACCGGCCGGCGGCCCAAGGGTGAGCTCATTAACCACAGGAATCATGAGCCGTGCCGTGTCACCGAGGCCCACCGTGTCTGTGGGGCAGAGAGACCCCGTCCCTGTGACTGCACCTTGCTCTCCTTAAAGACCACTGGCTCTGGGGGCGGGGGGAGGGGGGGAGGACCACTTGTCCCTGTATCCCTGGGTGGTCCTGACATCCTGTCTTTTTATCTTCCATAAAGACAATTCATAAAATGGCTAATGACGGATGATGTCATTTTTGTGCCGTGGCGAGAAGTTCACATGACTACATTCATAAAGCAGAACTCAGTGCTCCGTCCGATGCTGTGACCCTATTTGGGGTTTGGAAAATATGGTTCCTATCAGTATGCTAAACTGAGGACTTCCTGTCTGGGATAGAAAAATCCACCAGGCATGGCTTGATTAACCTAAGAAAAGTACCTCCAGCAGGCCTGCCTACCCTGCAGAAATTCTGTCTCCTCCTTTTTTTTTTCTTGAGAAAGGCAGACTGCCACGTACAGTGCCTCATTTGGAAGTGTCTGCGGTCTTGGAAGCTTGACTACCCTACGTTCTCCTGCAAATGAACCTCGAGAGTTTGTTTGGAGGGTCTAGCAGGGGAGCCCAGCTACTCGCATACCCTTGACTGAAGAACAGTCCTTCTTTATCGGGAAGGTCGTCCCCTTCAACGGAGCGAGCGGCTTCGGGAGGGGCTCACATGGAGCGGTGAGGCAGGAAGGGGACACCTGCCTGGCCAGCCAGATCAGCCGAAGCAACCGAGGCAATCGATGGGGTGGCAGATGTTGCAGCCAGATCGCCCTCACATCCCCTTCCTGAGGCCCACAGCAATAGAGAAACCCAGAACACACACACACACACACACACACACACACAATGTCTATAAAACCAAATACCATCCTTCCACAAAAAAGAAATCTATTGGAGTTCTCATTCATCTTGTTGGTCAACTTGGGTCATGGAATAATAGAGGAGATTTTTGGTGTCCCTTACAAACAACCGAACACCAGCAAATATTTCCTCTTGGGTGTGGGTGATTTTAAGGAACCCACACTCATCAGAGTTCGCTGTTCCAAGGAAGTATGTCGGGATTTCAGGGCGTGAGTCCATCACTGGCTTATGTACCTGGGCTCCGGGAAGCTCTTTCTACTCAAGGATTCCCCATCAGCTTGTGCTGTTCTGGAGTTTCACATTTGTGAAGGTTCCTTTGATTTAGAGGTTTTACTCTCCGAGTCCTCTTTCAAAATATTTACATAATGTAATCTTTGCATTACCAGCGCCAGCCAAGCTCACGAGATAGCTGATTGCTACATCTTGTTGGATTTATTTTCCTCTATTTCCTTCATGACTTTCTTTCCTGTTTCCCCCCTTCATTTCTTCTTCCATTCCTCCCTCCCTTCTTCCCTCCTTCCTCTACTTCAGCCATTTATTTATGCCATAAATAGCTAATAAGCACACACCATGTGCTGGAAGGGAGTATGGAACCATATATAAGAGTCTGGAAACATGGGTCCAAGGCCCTTTGCTTTCTTCCTCCATGACTTAGACATGGCTTAAAATCCAATTCCCCGGGACACCCGACTGGCTCAGTCAGAAAAGCATGTGACTCTAGTTCTCAGGGTTGTGAGTTCGAGCTTCACGTTGGATGTAGAGATTACTTAAAAATAAACATAAAAAAATCTTTAAAAAAAAGCAATGGGTGGGGGGATGGGGTAACTGGGTGATGGGCGTTAAGGAGGGCACTTGTAATGAGCGCTGGGTGTTATATACAACTGATAAATCACTAAACACTACCTCTGAAACTAATAATACACTATATGTTAATTAAATTGAATTTAAGTAAAAAATTTAAAAAATAAAAATAAAAACAAAACCCAGTTTTGTCATCAGCCAAAAGGGAACAGTAATGAGACCTACCTCATTGTTGAAGGATTATATGACCTACTACTTTGCTCCATGTCTGGCTCTTCCCAAATGTTCCTTACATGTTATCATTGTTAGAAAATAATACAGAGTGTAGGCTGTGTAGTTCAACCACTCGGACTCAAATCCTGGCCCCTAGCTACCAGCAACGTGAGTCTGGGCAAGTAACTTCCCTGTGCCTTAGTCTCCTCATCTCTAAAATGGGGCTACTAGTAGACACCTACTTTATCAGGCTTTGAAAAGACTTCTTGAGATAACATTTGTAAGATACGTAAGACAGTGTACTTGGCAATATATTAATTAATATTATTGTTGCTGCTATTGGAGGTTCCAGATATAAGAAAATGAGAAATAAGAATGACACTTTAGCAGGAAAGCCAGGCATAGAAATGAATAACGACAACATGGTGGGATTGGTAAAAAGGCAGAAGTTCATACACAGCACAGGGCTAAGCTTTAACTTTTGGAGAGAAGGATGAAGAAACTTCACCAAGGAACTGCCCAAACAAGAAGTGAATGGGACACATGCAAAACCTCTTTAGAAGCCCCTTCCTTTATTTTCCTCATCTTCTCAAATTTATTCATCAGTTTCATCTCAAGTCCGAGTACCTTGGGACCGTTTTCCAAGTTGCCTACAACCTGGTCCAACTCTATTTTGCAACTCTATTTTGGCAGCCCACCCTACAGTTGAACATCCCCCTTATTGTCCTTCAATCGAAACTTCTGACTTTGACCCTGCAGTTCCCATTTCTAAAACACCCTCCCTCTCCCATCCACCCAGGGATAAACCCTACTTGACCTTCAAAACCCAGCAAAACTCCACCTGCTCTTTGAAAACCTCTGCCTCCTTTGCACTTTTCAGACCCCCAACTTGGGCCTTGCCCCCTCCCTTCACTGTCCTCTCAGCCAGGCTTCTCACCTGCCTTCCCCAGGTAACTGTCCATTCACGGGATCCCCATTTCTGACACTTTGCACCCCACTCCTGCTCCCCAATTCCATCCAACACCCAAGTCCTGCCCATTCTTCCTCCACAGTGACATGACACCAGCTGCTTCTGTTCCTCCCTAACGGCCAGCCTTTCCGCCTCACACCCTTCCAGGTGCTTCCACTGGCCTCTGAGCTGAGCTCCTGACTCCTGGTTCCTATTCCCAATCTCTCCTGCACGCTGTTGCCTCCCCAGACTAACTGGGGCACAGGAAAGGGAAGAAAGACCTAATTTTCCCTGTCTACTCTTTAGGATCTTTCAAAGTTTGCGTCATGAGCACAGATTATCTATTCATAAAAGAAGGCAAGAAATTTTAAAATAAATGAATAAATTGAATATATTCAATGAATAAATTGAAATAAATGAATATATTCTTCATCCATTTTGTCCCAATGGAGTTAGCAACTCCTGGGAATCTCCCCAGCCTAGGGTCCAGAATCTCCTGGCTCTGCCTTGTAATGTTTTCTTTCCTGGAAGGCATGGACAGGGGGGCACCATAGCCATGTCAAGCAGGTCTATGGGCTCTCCCCAGAGTAGGGCTGCGGATAGGCTTTGACAGAAGAGAACCAGTAATGCCAGCAAATGCTCTGTTGGAAGTCCCTCTGTGTTTAGAAATCCTGTTTGCTTGACTTTTCAGTTTTTGGGAAACAGGAAGAAACTTTTTCATCCCCATCCAGATAAGGCAAGAGAAAGCCATGTCACAATGAGTTGGTGATTCCCACTCTCTACCAGGGAAGCCCTGCCAGGGCTGGGGTCCAAGCTGAGGGCAGGAAGCCGTGGGTACAGCTGGGTAGTAGCTGGCATGGATCTTCATAGGAAATAAAGAGTGAGTGAGACCCTTTGATCCATCCGCTCCTTGATACTCACATTCCTGTTTCTTTGTAATCCAAAGGCTCTTGAGAGGCAGCCACGGTTTTGCAGATCCTAAACACACTGGCTAAAGCAGGGACATCATTGGTAGCTCTTCATAAAACCCGCACGACGTTAAGCTCACAGCGACTGAGCTGCCGCGGGTCTCCGTCCCCAGGGCGGAGTGCTGCGATGTTTACTGGCAGCCGATGGGCAGTACCCTGGTGCTGGCATGGGAGGTAAAGGGCCCCCTTCCGCCCCACACTGAGGCCCAGCTCTTGCCAGACCCCACATCCCACCTCCAGCCACAGCAGAGCCCCAGGCTCACCTCTAACACTGGACCCATGTTCAAACTCCCGAGGCAGCACACTCCTGCCAAACTACAGGCAAGAGAGGATAGAGAGTGCAGGATCGAGTCATTGAAGAGGACAGAAAGGTCAGAGGCGGGACTGAGCTGCAACCGTGGAGAAAACGTTCCTCTAGCACGTGCGCTCCCCTCTGCCCCGGTCGTTTGCAGCTGGTGGTTTATCTCCAGTCTTCTCCCTGACTTGCCGGCTCACATTTGTCGGATTCCAGGTCAGAGACTTCAGCCAGTTACAAGCAATTATCACTGCATTGAGGGAAGCTTTGATCCAATTAATGGGTCATTCGAAAGGGCCCTTTGGCTTCTAAACCAGGTTTTCTTTTCCCACTGCTGAATGCTTAAAATAATTTTTTAAAACAAGTCCAAGTAGCAGCTCCTGTGGAAATGTGAGAGTTGAAGAGAGCGGAGGGAGGGACTGCCTCCGTCCTGAGACCTCAGGGCTCATCACATAGCCGGGAACCCAGAGGTCAAAAGGCAGGAGCCAGGCTCCTCCAACAGGTGTGCCCACATCTTCTTCCCTAAGGCAAAACATTTCAAATTAGTGTTTGTTTTCTTTCTCAATCAAGGGCTTTGCGTTTTAAAGTGAAGTGCCTTCTACTGAAAGGAATTTTATAATCCAATTCAAGGGGATTTCAGTTCCTGAAAGAGGATTAGGAGCCATTGGGTAAATGACAAGTGCCAGCATATTTCCTATCAAGAGCCTCTTAAGATTTTTTCCCTGTCTGGGAGCTCTGCTCTCTTTGCTCTAAGAAGCTCAGAAGAGACACATTAAAGACTTGGGTAGTTTTCTCTCCAGAGTACGTCTTCCTCCTTCTTCTGCTCTTTGCCTCACATCATCTCCAAAGTCCATGCTGCCTTTTTCTATTTAGAGGCCAAGCAAAAATGTCTGGAAAATGAAGACCAAAATTATACCCAATCTCTGAGCCCCTGGGCACAGGTAGCAAAATGAACGAGATCTGGATTTCGTCTGTTCTGATGGCCATGTCTCTGCTGGGCCACACGCCTCATCCGGGAAAAGGGCACGATGAGAACATTCTTTGTCCCCAAACGGCAGCAGTGTTTTTTAGGCTGTCTCCTCCAGCAGGAACTATGGAACAAGGTGCAAAGGGACCTCACCAGCAGGACCCAGGCAGCCGGAGCCGGCTCCCCCGGAGCCTCCCGCCCCAGCCTGGCTCTGCCCCAGGGCTGGGGCTCCTATGGCATTCTTCTGTGAGATGTGTCAGCTGGAAGGAAGGGGGAGCAGACAGCCCTTTCCAACCTCCCTCTGACTCACAGGACAAAAGAGGCTAATTGTTCCTCTCGTGGATGAGCACGCAGGCATTACAGAAAGCGCCCTTTTGAACCGGAGAATTGGAAGTCAGACTCAGCAACACCCAGGTCTTGCTTCTTGCTCCTCCACTTCGTAGCATTCACTCCCCCAAGCTTCCCATCTTCCACCTGTAACGGGGGAAGAGGAATTGTACCGATTTAACTGGCCATTATCAGGATTAAAGGAAATATGGTACAGGATAGAGCCAGACTGAACACATGTCTGCTAAAAGGGGAATCATCAGTTATGTTCCAATGGGCAGATTCAGGAATAACAAACCCAGTTTGCACCATTCAGAGACGCTTTTATTTCACTTTATTGTTATGGTTTCTTTTTTTTTTTAATCTCATGCACACGCAGGTTGTGTTGTGCAGAGTTCTTTTTTTTTTTTTAAGATTTTTTTATTTATTTATTAGACAGAGATAGAGACAGCCAGTGAGAGAGGGAACACAAGCAGGGGGAGTGGGAGAGGAAGAAGCAGGCTCATAGCGGAGGAGCCTGACGTGGGGCTCGATCCCATAACGCTGGGATCACGCCCTGAGCCAAAGGCAGACGCTTAACCGCTGTGCCACCCAGGCGCCCCTATTGTTATGGTTTCTAACTCCTTTGTTATAGGATCCCATCAGGCCTTTCGGTGTCAGCCTTCTCCCCGCCCCACGCCAGACGGGCTCTGAGCTGAGGATGCTCAGGGTAAAGTGCTCCTCCCTCCCGGTGCCTGGCCTGGAGCTCAGCTGCAAGCAGGATCTCTCTCTCCTTGTGCAGAAACCCTGAAGCAAGTCCCTCCCTCTGCCCGCAGCTGAGGTGGGAAATGTCCCCACGTTAACAGCGGAATGATTACATTTTTACTCACATGTTTTTTTCCCTTGGTGTATCTCCACCAACGCTTTTTGAAAAGAACATTTTAAAAAAATGCGTTTCTGCTGTAATTCCCTTGCCTCGTCTTTCCTTCTCCCCTTTCCCCAGCTTTTTTGCTTGTTGGTTGGTTTGGTTTGGTTATTATTCTAGTACAATAATAGTCCCAGTTACTAGAAGGGGTGTGAATGGGACACGCTTCCTTATTACCAGGGCAAATCGTTAAAGAAGAAATTGTTTATCATGTGTTTTTTCTGGCACATTTACTGAGCTGTGACAGTCTTCAGGTTACTCTGCTCAGGAAAGGAAGGTGAATATGGCGAGGCCAGCTCCAAGGAGCCCAAAGGTTAGGGCAGGAACTCTGACCCCCGGATTCAGGGATCGGGGGGTGGATTCATAGTGTCCATGACCTTCTGAAATTATAGACAAAATTGTTTATGCATATGCACATGGTACATTTTTCAGGGGGGAAAGCCATAGCCCTTACCAGATTGTCAAAGGTATGCCAAATTTAAGAGAAGTGGGGGCAGGGAGGGGCAGCTAAGGACCACTGATCTAGAAGGAGGCAGCAAGCGACAAGTGAGGGGATCATTAAGATGCAGTTTTGTAATTTCTTGCCGTCTCCTTCGACTGACTGATTCTCTCTCTCCCCACATCCAATCTGTCAGGAAATCCTAGTGGCTCTACCTTGAAAACATGTCACAAATTCATCCTTTCCTCACCACCGCACGGCGACCACCCTGGTCCCTGCCGTCAAGTCCGTGGCGGTATTGCCTCCACCCTCGTCCCTATAGTCTATTCTCAACACAGAAGCCAGCCTGATGCTTTTAAAGAACAAAGCAGATTATGTCACTCTTCTGCACAAAACGCATCAAACGCGATTCTGCCCATGCAGAATAATTCCAAAACCCTTATTCTGTTCCTAAAGAACCAATATGCTATGCCCCTCTCTCTGCTCCTTCTCTGACCTTAACTCTGCCGCGTTCCTTTTCATTCAGTCCTCGTCAGCCTCCTTCACTTCCTGCTACTCCTCATAGATCCCTCATAAATGCCACAGGGCATTTGCATACCATGTCCTCTGCCTACAACACTCCTCCCCCGGATGTCAGCCTCGCTTACTCCTCCACTTCATTCAAATCTCTGCTCAAAGGTCACTTGAGCAGAAATGTCTTTCATGACCAACCTAGCTCAAACAGCACCCTGCTTTGTCTCAACCTTTATTTTCTCTTTCCTCTGACATTAAACTGTATGTTTATTTATATATTGGGTACGCGCGCACACACACACACACACACACAGAGGAGAATTTGAGCTCTTTGACAGCAGGGAATTTGTCCGGTTCCTCACTCTATCCCAGCCCCTGGCACCGTGGCTGGTGTATAGAAGCCGCTCAATAAACATTTGCTGAATGAATAAATGAATGAATTATGCATAAGTGCAGAGACAGTGAAGTAGGTCAGAATGGCTTTATCTACAGAATGCTACAGGAACACATGGAAGAAGAATCCACTAAATCTGATTTCACCAGGTGGCTCTAGTGGGGGTGGGGCTCTAGATGGAGACCATCGGCCTGGTGGATGGCAGTGCAGGGGAGACCTAAACAGCTCCCCCACACAGGCGGAACTCCACTGCCCTGCATCTCCTTCCTTATCTCTGTTGTCCTCCAGTCTGAGGACTGAGAGCACACACTTGTCAGACTCCAACAGTCCTCCAAGCCTCCAGACTCCAGCCCACAGGCCACTGCTCGGGCTCCTTCTCTCCTCTCTAGCTTCATCATGCGTTCCTTACCACCTCATGGTTTAGGCTCTAGTCCCTCTCTATTATGTTATTCTTTCCCCCTGGAACATTCTGGAACATTCTTCCACTTTACTCCACTCCTCTAGCCTGGTCCAGCTAATGTTTATTCATCTTTCAACTGCCAGATTAGATGCTGCTTCCTCTGGGAAGCCTTCCCTGATGCCCTCCTAGGGCCCTCTTGACTTCCCCATCTTAGCATCACACCAGCCCGTGGTGTTGCACTTGCCTGGTGATCTCTGTCTCCTCCAAAAGCCTCCAATAGCCTGTAAGCCCACAAAGGCAGGGGCCACACATCTCATGCTTCTGGTTACAGAGTAGTCTTCTCTCCATACCTGTGGTTTCCTCCTCATGTTCCCACGCAAGTGCTAAGCCCAACCTTGAAGCCTAGTGTCACCTCCCACATGCAGTTGTAGGCATGTCCCCATCTGCCTGCCTCCCCTCCAGGCACCTTTTGTCCCTCATGTCTCAGAGTTAAGGTGGAAGAAGATGAGGATGGGGAGTGGGAGAGGCTCCCAAACAGCCTCTGAGTCACCAAACTTAAGAGGACTGACACTCGGAGCTCCCGCTCCACCTCCCAAGGGGAATGAGAGTGGGCTGGCAGCTGTTAGGTCTCTCCGATTTTATTTCCATGAATTGGGTTAATCTTTCACTCACTGGCAAAGCAGAATCCATAGGATCTAAAGTATGAAGCAGAGTTTGGGTTCTGAATCATTCCTTGGGAGAGATTTGTTTCTTACGATGGCTTTTCCAGATCTGAGACAACATCATCTTCCCTTTTATTCTTCCCAGGTAAGTCTCTAAGGGGTCCTACTGGGCAAATAGATAACCAATAACATAGTTTCTGGACCCTGCAGAGAAAATCTCTCCCTAATTTTTGCAGGGAGGCATTTCACTATGAAGGGCTTGTTGGGGAAAAAAGGTACGGGGGACATAGGGATATGAGTACCTAGTGCATTTGGGCACTTGTTACATTTTAGCAGAAAACAGCAGCAAGGAAGATGCTGTTTTGGGCTGGGGAGGACATTTGGGGAAGAATTGGGGGAAGTAGGAGGGTACACAGAGACAATGACACAGAGAGCAAAGAAAAAGGAACTGGGTGGAGACTTATGAGTCACTGAAATTAACAGGGGCCCTTGGATTCTGGCTGATCTTCACCTTTTGTATGCATATCTTGGGTTAGACATTCATTCAACAAACATTACCTGACCGCCTACATGGTGCTGTGGACTGTGCCGGGTGCTGACCAGAGGTGGCAGTGGCATCTGTGGCTGGAGATGCTTTCGGTACAGGCTGAGCACAGGACTTAACCGCTGGGGGCTCTGCTTAAAGAACACAGAGGTTGCAATCTGAGAGATACAGTTCAAATCCTGGCTCCGCTACTTTGTGTCTACGTGGTCCCGAGCCAATTGGCAATCCCAGGTTCCTAAATTGTGAAATGGAAATGGTAATACTTATTTCAGCATGTTGCTGTGAAGCATAAACAAGGGGACAGCACATGGGAGGATTTCCACAAATGCTTGCTTCTATTATTCATTCCTTTTTCATTTAATAAATATTTATCGAGGACTTTATAACCCTTTACTGTTATTCTGGTCCGTACTCTTGCTTGTTCTCAAAATTCCATCATCATTTGTCTCCATTATCTCAACATCTCCTTGAAGACAGGAAAGGACAAGGACACATTGGCAATTTGGAGTAACAGCATATACTGACTCGTCTCAACGGGCATTCTACCTGCCAAATAGTTTGATTTTTTTCCCCCAAAAGGAGAAAATCTATCTTTCACTAAATCATTGGGCAGGATGCCTTCTTCCTCAACCGACAGCTGATGTCGCTGGCAGTGGTTCCGTGTAAGCGGCTGCCAGGTGACCACCGAGGGCGGCTGAGCAGTGGTTAGCACAGGCTGACGTGGTGGCCAGGCAGGCTTGGCAGGCGTCACCTGCTTGGAACCCTCTGCTGCTGGCAGAGGCCACCAGGCTGGGCAAGATGAAACGTCCAGACAAGACTCAGGTTTGTCCCATTGTCATCCAAGGCCCAAAGAGCCACAACACTGATCTGGCTTCATTGAAAAAGGGTGCTCAGGGACAACCCTATGCACACTTTGCATACACACACACACACACACACACACACACACACATACTCTCTCACACACACAATCAGAGCCAACATGGTTTTTTCTAAGCACAGAAACTCGGCAATGAACCTAGAGTGGACCCTGGCTTTAAAAAAAAATCATGCTAGGGGTGCCCGGGGAGGTCATGATTCTGGAGTCCTGGGATAGATGAAGACCCCCCCCCCCACCCCCGGGGAGGTCAGGCTCTCTGCTCAGCAGGGAGCCTGTTCCTCCCTCTCCCTCTGCCTGTCCTTCTTAGGTACTCTCTCTCTCTTTCTCTCTGTCAAATAAATAAAATAAGAAGTCTTTTTTAAAAATGCTATAAAAAGCATTCCTGATGCAATTGACCATTGGAACATTTGAATATAGGTAAGATGTTAGATGATATTAAACATTTAAGGTTACGTGCTTACGTGCACAAAGGGTATTGTGGGAGGTTGGCCTCATTGGGAAGTGTAGACTGAATACTTAGAGATAAAGTGTCATGAAGTCTAGAAATTAACTTCAAAAAGTATAGAAAATAGGTATATGATAGATAGATAGATTATAGATATAGATAGGCAGATAGGTAAACCAACAGATAATGCAAATATGGCACACTGTTTATAATTATTGACTCCAAGTCCAGGTTTATTGGTCTATTCTTTCAGCTTTTCTTTACATTTGAAAATTTTCATAATGAGAAAGAGGGGTAAAAAGAATCATAAGGATTAGCTGCAAAAATACTGAAAAGCCAGAGTTTCTCATCATCTTGACTTGTGCATGGGTTATTAGCATGAATACGGGTAAGAAAAGCATAAAGAAATATTTTGGGGGACACTTTGCTGACAATAGGGGAAGTGGAAGAGCCACGTAAAACAACATGGTGAACATCTTTAAAGAACTTTATCCTATTCAGCTTCTCCTCTTAGATGTTCTCACACAGGCTTTACAAATGGCCCAGTGAATGGAGTAGGTATTATTCTCCAATTTTTATAGTTAAGAAACCTATAACTCAGGGAATTGAAGTCAGTTATCCAAAGTCATGTGACATGTGACAGAGCCAGGACAAAGCCCAGAACTCCTACTTTTAAATCTTGTGCTCTTTTCTCGACATCGTGAATCTTACCCTAGGCTCTCCCAAAATGGACCTTGAGACAGGGATGCGAGTACAGTGGGTGTATTTGAGAGGTTCTGGGGCCAGCAGCGGGGCAGTGGGGAAGGGACACAGCAAGGACAAGGGCAGCCCATAGAGAGTGCATATTGAGCCAGTGACCACCGCAGGAAAAAAAATCCAGGAAACAATAGAAAACACATGCCTCATAAGTATCCCACAAAGGAGGGAGGGAGCTGGGATATTTATGCCCCAGTTACCAAGAAGCCTTGCTTGATAGCTGCTCCCAGGAGTGTTCGTTCCCCAGCACTTCTAGCCTGCTGCAATTCTGGGCGGGGGAGGGGGGCCCTCAGACACACAGACACAGAGTGGTTGGCCCATGCCCCCTGCCTCCGACAGATTGGACAGATATAAATCACAGACAGACACTGTCTGCTAGCAGCTCCATGCTTTAAGGGAGCCTAGCCTCGGCTGATGCCTTCCTCTCTGTACCTGCCAAGCACAAGACCTAGAGATCATCTTAGACTCCAACACAGTCCTTCCCAGCCCGTTTAGGGTGAGGTAAGATTTAACAGCACCATTCATTGAGATGGAGCCACATTTGGGAATCGCACCGGAAGAGCAAGGCAGCAGCTCCCGCCCAGGGGGCGTGGACTTGCAGACGCATGACGTGTCCGCGGCGTTGCTGGCTTGTAAGTTACTTCAAGCTCTGGAAGACTAAGAATAAACCACTCAGAGGGAGAAGTTCAGCAGCTGTTTACTGGAGTGTAAAAGCAAATGAATGGGGCTCATCATACATTCAGACACCACATCAAGCCCCTCATTATGCTTGCTTAGTGTTTGAAGACAACCCAGAGACGGGTAACGGGCTGGAATGGATATGGGACCCGGTGGCATGAACCGGCATCCCTTTCACATTCATTATGCACGCTGCAGGCGGTGCTCTGAGCAAGCAGACACATCCAGCTGCAAAACGCTTACAAATGGGAAAATACTGGGCAACAAGGACTTATTTAAAATCTGTTTTTAAGATTTTAACAGCCATGATAGCTGCAGTTACAGAACTCAAATATTTCACCCACGGCTCTGCAACCAGGCTGCTGTCATTCTTCCACGTGTCCTTCCAGAGCGATAGAAGTCTCTCGGGGAACAAATGCAGAAGGACAGACAGTACATGTTACATGAAGGCCAGAGAGAGGCAGGTCACCCAAAGGACACAGGGTGTCCGCTTGTTTTGGGGAGGAACTGGTCAGCCTGGGAAGGGCAGACAAAGGACAGTGGCACAAGGGAGCCCCAGCCACTGTGACCAGCCCCCTTTCAGGGGACACAGAGCTTTAGTCAATGGATTCTGAGTGTTTCCAGTTCTGCCGGCAAAACGATGTCTGTGATGAAATCAGGATATCTTAGCTGGATACTAATAGATACATAATTTCTTTGACTCTTTTCTTCTGGTTCCCTGTTTACAAAACAACCTTATGACTGACGTCTCCCTGCAGATCCGTCACATAAAGACAATGCCCCAAGGCCACTGACTATTTCTGATCCCCACAGTAACAATCTCTGAGAAGGAAACAAGATAGTCACTTTTTTTTAATGCTAGCAATTACATAGGACTCACTGTGTGCCCAGCGTTGTTCTAAGACTAGGAGATTTACCTAGGTCTACTCATTTTAATCTTCATGACAACTGTAGGAGGTAGTTACTACCCATTTTGCAGATGCGTAAGACAGAGTATCATTAACGTGCCCGATGACGCATGGCTAGCAAAGAGGCAGAGGCAGAACGTGAGCCCAGACAGCTGCGCATCAGAGCCCGTGCTCTTAACCCCCATGCTATATTTCCTCTCTCGTTGGATTTGGGGGTTTTATTCATTTGTTTTTAGTGATTAATATATACAAAATTTACCATCTTAACCCATTTCAGTGTCCAGCTCAGTGGCATTAAGCACATTCACATTGTTGTGCAGCCATCCCCACCATCCAGCCCCAGAACTGTCCTGTCCTCCTGCACCGACACTCTGGACCCGTTCAACAATAACTCCCCATTCCCTCTCCCCCCAGCCCCTGCTATCCTCTATTCTACTTGGTATTTTTATGAATTTGCCTATTCTGAGTACCTCGTTTAAGTGGAATACTATAATGTTTATCATTTTGTGTCTGCTTTATTTCACTTAGCATGTTTTCAAGTTCATCCATGCTGTAGCATGAATCAGAATCCCACTCCTTTTTAAGGCTAAACAGTATTCCACTGCGTATATAGACCACATTTTGCTTGTTCATTCCTCCATCAATGGACGTTTGGGTTGTTTCTCTCATTAGGGTTTTGTAAAAATATTTTTTAACAGATTTTATTTATTTATTTGACAGAGAGATAGAGAGAGAGCAGAAGCAGGAGGAGCAGCAGAGGGAGAGGGAGAAGCAGGATCCCTACAGAACAGGGGAGTCTCATTAGGGTTTAACGCTCCCTGTGATTTACTCCTACATCATTGCTGTGTTTTGCTGTGGCTCCCTCTGCTCTTTGCCTCTGTGAAGAGAAAGCATCACATGCTGGGACAGATATCTCTGTTCTCAAAAATCTTAGTACATCGGCACTGTAGTGCCCACTGCAGGCTTTTGTTAATTTAGAGTAAGGATAGATCCTTAGGGTCTGACATCCCTGAGCATTGACAAGACTGAGTCTCCAGGTCTTGAAACTGAAGAGCCCCAAGTCCACACTGAGACAAAGATATACAGGTGCAGATCCAGGGGTTCCCCATGACAAACCGGTATGTGCATCTTTCCTGGGCACCTTTTTGTTTATATCACATTCATTTCCTAAACTGCAACATAGTCTTTGTATATTTAGCTGCTGTGTATGCAACACCTATCTTGTGTCAAGTACCATTATCGGGGCTTTTGAAATTTATCTCGCTTAATCTTGGCAACAAACCTGCAATAATAAAAATTAGTACCCCCATTTAATAGATAAGAGGGGTTAAATAACTTGCCTGAGATCACACAGCTAATACCAGATGGCTATATGCTACTCTATCGGGTAGCTGAACCATAATTTAGTTAACCGTTGACAATTTTCATTGAATAAAAGTTTCTGTTACTTTAAGTAACTCTGTACATAAAGATATTTTTTCATCTTTTACACATGGCTTTCACTTTCTTTGGTGCTTGTTTCTTAGGAAGTATTTCCAGAAGTATGATTACTGAATCAAATAGTATGAATATTTTTGTGGGTCTCGATTGCTGAAATATTTTCCAAAAGGCCAAGAAAGATGGCCATTCTACGATTTTACGCCAAGGATCCAGTATTGGTGAAATTGCAAAGCAGGGAGGCAAACATTGGAAACTTTCCATCTCTGCTCTCTGGCTTCTAGTTTGTTGTGGGTTTTTTTGTTTTTAATCCAACATCCTCAGTCTGACCTTAAAATTCTCAATTGGTCCCATAGCACCAAGTTCTACTTTCTCAGGTAATGTCTTAGATCCCCAAGCCATTCTTTCTCCTGTCCCCCTCTTCTGCCTAACACCCACCCACCCTCACCTCCCGCAAACCTCCTTTTTTGTCAGGGCTCATAACTGTTATAAATAAAGGAGCCCTTGGATGAATTTACACCAAGCAATTAAGGAGCGATTACAACACCCAGCGGTAATGAGTAATTTGTTTTTAAGATATAGTGCCTAGGGAATTTGTTTTAAGGAATAACAGGGCAGGTGCATGGGATGGGATGTTTGAGGATGTTCCTAGAGGTGTTGTCGTCAACAGCAGCTGGTTGGGCAACCTAAACACCCAACAACACTGGACTGTTAAATGAATTATGATAAGCCTTACCAGAGAATACCATAGAACTTCTAAAAATGATGATGTACGCATGCACTATTGATTTGAAATGGTGATATTACACGGGGGGGGGGGCAAATCACAAAACATCGAATATAATCATAACTTGGGAAAGGAAGTAAACACATCCATACATTTCAACACATATGTGTACATGTGTATAAATAAGTATATGCATAGGTACATTTATGTGTGTATATATCATATCATATATATTATCAACGACCCCAAAAAACCCCTGGAAGCATAGACACCAAAATGTTTTCTTTAGGAAAGTGGGAGTGAGGATAATTTTTTTCCCCCTAAGCCTATTTTCTAATTAAGATGTATTATTTATGTCATCTTTAAAAAAATGTTTTTGGGGAGTTTCTTAGAGTTGGCACTGCCTTGGAGAGAATGAGCATGGAAGGGCATATTTCAAGTGGTGTGGGAGGGAGAGAAGGTGGGGAGTGGGAGGTTATTTTGGGGGGGGACCGGAGGCTTGGGACCCTCCAATGCACAGTGTTCATTTTGGCATCTGCACCTGCTTCTCAGCCTGGCCTCTCCTTAGCGTGCAGTGATGGAAGAAGTGGCTTGCACTAATTTGCCCCTCTCTGAGTGGCTATAAAAAGCAAGTCGATTTAGGATTCCATGGATCTCTACCTACTCGAACATATGCTGAACATTTCTGTTGTGTGCTTTTGTTAAAAATGCTTTTTAAATGAGCTTGTGCCCATATGCCCCAGGAACCTAAAATGTGGCTAGGTAGGCTGGTACAAGTCATGTTTCTTTAATTCACTTCCGTGGGTTTCTAATGAGCTCAGCTGACTACAGCAGCGTTGCACAGGCCCAGCCACTGTGCAAACCCAGGAATGAGGACCTTCTTTTATCTCCCCGGAACCCCCCGGAGAAGGAAAGGAGGAATGGAGAGGAGACTTACACTGCTGATCAGTTTACTAAGCACTTGTTTTAAACATGGTTTAGGTGTTTGCATTTTTGGTTCTGTCTGTTTTTGCATATTCTGGAACATGCCAGGCATCGGTGCCTAGGGCCTTCAGTACAGTATTAAGAACATGGGCCCAAACTTAGAGTTAAGCTTGAATCCCTGTCTTGTAACTCACCAGCTGGGTGATTTCGGACAGTTTACTGAATTTATTCTGTCCTCTTTCCTCATCCGTAAAATGGGATTAATACCACCTCTCTCCTAGGGTCACCGTGGAGATGGAATAGATAGTGCCTGAGAGACACCTGGCATAGACCCAGGCATACAGTAAGAGCTCAACAAATAGGACGGCTCTCGCTCTAGTTACGGACGTCTCAGCAATCGCACCACAGCGAAAGAGTGTGTGGTGGAGAACGGTCAGATTTTGCAGGAAGATACGCCAGGGACACTTGCTACGCACATGGGGGAGTCGGGGAGCACAGGAAGAAGTGACATCAGAGTTAGGAACTGAAGAATTGGTGGGAGAAGGAGGGCGAAAGGGAGGGGCACATGGAGGAGAAAGGGCAAAGGTCACGGAAGTGCAGCTGTTCCCATAGCAGGCTCCCGACTTACATTCCTCCACATCCATGCAGCAACCCTATGAGGCAGACAGTATTGTTATTGCCATTTTATTGAGGAGAACGGAGGCACAGAGAAGTTAATTCACTTTCCCTGCATCACACAGCTCGTCAGTGATGGAGCCATTGTGCCTTCGTAGGGAGAGACCCTCCACCGTCTCTTCACACTAGGCATAGCCCTGGAGCCTCTGTAGGCGGGGGCCCTCATTCGCCAATCTCCCTCATTTAAGAAGCATGCCCTGGGTTAGCCTCTGAGGCCACAGAGATGATTACAACATGACCACTGTCCTTACCGAGCCCACAGCCAGACAAAGAAGGAAAACATCTCGATAAGCCCGAATGCCTGACGGACTGAGACAAGGAGTAAGTAGGAACTAAGAAAGTCCTCAAGGACTTCAAGGGTTAACCTACTTGAGGGAGAGGGATGATTTTCGAGAGCTGGACAGTGGGCCAGAAGGAGCAGTCTGAGTAGAACGACTGGACCGAGGTGTGGGGGGCGCATCCACGCATGGCATGGGGTCGACCTGGCAGTCCAGCATTCTGGCTGAAGACTAGGAAGAGATGAACAGAGGGAAACGACACGCTAGAGAGGCAGTGTGGGGCCACATCACAGAGGGTCACAGATGCCCAACTAAGGAGGCGGGATTTTCTTCTGAAGCCAACGGGAGCCATTAAAGGTTGTTGAGGAATCAGGGGACCTGATTTGTTCTGGATGCTAGGAAGCCTACAGATAGAGGGCTTGGGCTCGTGAATGGACTGTGGAGGGCAGCAGAGAAGCTCTCCCCAAGGTACAGTGGTTAGGACTCTGGGCTCAGATATGGAAGTGAGAGAGAATGAGCTGAGGGGACCCAAGGCCTCTACTTCCCCTGCCTGTGTAGCATGGAGCCTGAACTCTGTTTGTGTTCACAAACGGGGGTAGACGCTCAATGGGCCCTTGGAAATTCTGCTCTGGAGGCCAGGCAAGGGGGTCAGGCTAAGGGTGACTAGGAAAATGGAAAGCGAACCACAGACCTCTCCCTGCCACCCAGTGAGTCCCCCTTGCCCAGGGCCTGTCATCTCAGCTTCTCACACTCGTTACTGTGCTTAGTTCTTGTGGGACAGAGAGCAGGTGGAAAGGGATTCATAATTACTGTTTTCTGCACCAGGAGCGTTGTTCTGTTTGTACCCCAAGACACATGGCAACTTCCCAATAAATACTTTTTAAGGGTTTGGCTGACTGGGTTATTGGTTGCTGGAAGATTCTAACAAATAATTAAGCAAACTCCTATCATTTTTGAGGTCCCTGAATATTAACCCACTTAATATTCCTGCCTTAAAAACAAGTTTCCGTAATCATCACTATAATGGCACGAGAACACCCAGCTATTACTCTGAATAGTCCCCTGCCAAGACCACTAGATAAATAGATTTGGATGATTTGCCTAAGACCATAAAGTGAGATAAAAGATACACCTTGTCCTATGTTCAGGTTAGCGGGCTGCACCCCCACATACTATTCATCCTCCAAACCACTGTCTGTATGATCTGAATTCCCACTGGGAAAAAAAAAGTCATTAACGATGAGCACCTCTTTCCTAGAAAGGCTATGGAAACATCTTGAAACAGAAATTCTCCTTCTTAAGTTAACTTCTTAGATCACTCAGCGGTTCTTCCATTCCAATTTTATTGGAGAGGCACCCAAACAGGTTTTAAAACTGTCAGTTCTTGATTAAATTGAACAGCAGCCATCAATTTAATTCTAGAAATAACGATTTTTGGAGCCAGAGAGAGGTATCTCTCCACCCTTTCGGAGGGTCTCTGTCAGATCTTTTGGCAAGAGGTCTAGAGGAGCGCTTCTTAAACTTGCACATGCCCAGGAGTCTCACTAAAAAGCAAATTCAGATACAGGAAGTCTGTACTGGAGCCTGAGACTCTGCATTTCTAACAGGCTCCCAGGTGGTGGGCAAAGATATAAAAGACACAGAGCAAGGGGCGCCTGGGTGGCGCAGTCGTTAGGCGTCTGCCTTCGGCTCCGGGTGTGATCCTGGCGTCATGGGATCGAGCCCCACATCGGGCTCCCTGCTCTGCTGGGAGCCTGCTTCTTCCTCTCCCACTTCCCCTGCTTGTGTTCCCTCTCTCTGGCTGTCTCTCTCTGTCAAGTAAATAAATAAAATCTTTAAAAAAAAATAAAATAAAATAAAAGACACAGAGCGAATCACAGATGCATCCCACATTCTCCTTAAAGCTTTGTGGGGGACCACAAAGGCAGCTGGGTGTCGGGGAAAAGGACAAAAGCTTTAGAGCTGGACAAATTCAGTTTCAAATCTCAATTTCTCCATCCACTAGCTTCTCTGAATCTCTATTTCTTTCCTTCTCTCTCTCTCTCTCTCTTGAATTAAATATGACAACACACACAAAGAGTATAGTACAGTGCCTGACTCGGAGGAATTGTTGAATGAATGGTAGTTGACGATACTGCTTTGGAAAAGAAGGTCATCAGGAGGAGAAACCATTCTTTTCCCCATTGATTCCCTCCTGGAAGTTTGAGGAAAGGAGAATGTGTGGTCACAGTGTGCCCACAATTATTTTGTTTGAGCACCTGTTCTCAGCATTCTGGAACTCCTTCTCTCTCCTCCCCATCCCAAAAACACCTTGCCCTGCTCACATGATCTCTATTTGCTCTAGGGCAGCAGTGTGTGCTGTCAAAACCCCAAGCCCCCAGAGAGAGCAGGCTAAATATTGCAGGGGAGGGAACGGAGGGCTGGCAGGAACTGGCACAGCTTCATGCACGCCTCTCTCCTCAGCCCGTCCCCAAAGGCTCACGCTGTGCACACGTCCCATGCCCGTGTGATCCGGGGAAGGACAGAAACACCCCTCAGCCTTGGTTGCATTCTGCCTGGTTCTTCCACCTCCGTGTCATCCCACGAAGACCCAACCAAGTCGCAGGACTGATCCGTGTTGTGTGTGCGTGCGAATGTAAGCTCCCCGAAGGCCAGACTTCGTGCCTGTTTTTCCCACGGCTCTCTCATCAGAGCCTCGCCAAGTGCCACACAGTAGGTGCTCGGGAAATAGTTTTTAAACACCTGAGTGAGTGTTATTCTGCAGGGGCAGCCGTGATGAAATGGCAGGTGCATGGAATACGGAACTGCACTGGCTGGCGCCCCACCCCCACCACTCTCAGCGGGCGTGACTCGCGTGTGTGCCACTCCGAGCAAAAAGCTCATCTTGTGGAGCCTCAGTTTCTTCCCCTGTAGACTGAGAAAAATGCCTACCCGCCCCAGAGTTCAGTAAATATTGGATATGAAAGTGCCTGACGCACGGCACATGATCAGTTGCTAGAAGCTGGGTAGCCAGCCCTCCTCTGTATCATTTGATATTACCATGCTTTTAAATCACACAAACATTTAAAAATAGATGAAATGCAAAGATCTTTTGGAAGGTCTCCAAGCTAGAAAAATAGCCTTTGTTCGCTGGAGGTTTAAATTATGCCTATATATGTATAGACACCTAAGAATGCATATGAATGTGACACTGACAGATGCAGAGCATGCGGAAATGCCAAGCACTCTGTAATAAATCTGCTCTGGAGGAGGAGAGCGACGTTGGCTGGAGATTTTTATCCATTTGAAAATGTTACCATTCACCCAGGGAAAGCCAGCGAGCGGCAGGGGGACGGCTGGATCCCAGTGCCCTGGCATTTCGTTGCCGGCTGACACCATCAATGAATTTAGAGGCCAGAAGAGATGGTCACATTGATTCATACGGTGCTGAATTAAGAACATGGCATATTACAAAGAGGGAGAGAGCTGTCAAAGCCGAGGTTTCCGGTATTTTTCTTTTGTCACAGACTATTCCAGAATAAAGGGTAAGCGTGGAAATACCAGTGGCGTGGAGCTCTGGCTGTGAAGAACCCAAGTGCCCACTTCACGATAATAGCTTAATAGCCACTTAGTGCTTTTCATGTGCCGAGCATTGGGCTAAGCACTCTACTTGGAAAACCTGATCGAGTCCCCCATAAAATCGCTGTGAGATAAAAGACCCTCCGCCTCACAGATGAGCTGATGGAGTGGTAGAGGGGAGAGGTGACTTGCCCAGGTCACAGAGTCAGCGAGAGGCAAAAGGAGGGCTCCGGTCCAGGTCTGTGTGATGGCAGAGCCCAGCCTGACATCATTGGAAGGTTGAGGGGTGGGGCTGGACGGGGCAGGAGGAGGACGGAAGCTTCTGCTTGAGCTGGCAGCTCTATAGAGTTAAGAGTTTCAGAGTCAGACTACACATGATATCTGCCACTTAGTAGCTCCATGGTTTGGGGCGTATTACCTACTTAGCCTTCCTCATCTGAAACATGAGGGTCTTCATCTAATAGTAACAACTAACTTTATATTCTGTGTCAAGAACTCACTCTTCAAATATTTGATACATAGTATTTCTTAAAGTGCTCACAACCGCTCTTATAAAGGAGGTACTATGATTACTCCCATTTTCTAGAAACAAACTAATCACGATGAGGCACAGGGCTTAGCATACAGTAAGAGCTCAATAAACGATGGTTATTACCAGGGTGCAGCACTGCCTTCCTGCTTACTTTGTGCAAACTCTCCTTCATCAGGACCACACCGCCAAGCCCATCTGAACCCCTGATTTCCTCCCTCCCTTCCTTCCCACCGTGCCTCTCCCACTGTAGAACCAGCCTATCCCAGAAAATCAGAGATAAAATTTTGCCGATACTCCCTCTAGTGGTGGTCTTCTACCCGCCCCCCAACTTTATTTTCTAGAAACATCAAAATGTAATTCCTTAGCATTTACACTGTAGAGGAAAGATTCCACCAATTGAGGGAGTAACATATACATGCTGATGCTAAAATAAGGCTGATCACGAGAATCGGTTTGCAAACACTGAAAGCATTCAAAGAAAGTTTCAGGGACTACTGCTAATAACAGGTAACATTTACGGAGAGCTTGCAGAATGCCAGACACCTTACTGAGTTTGACTTTTTTTAGTCCCTACAATCAATCTTAAATTAGACACAATGATTGTCCTTACTTTACAGGGGCGGTGACTGAGACAGAGAGTGTAAATGACTTGCTCAAGGTCATAGCGTCCGAAGCTAGGGGAGCTGGCATTGTAATTCAGTGCTCTGACTTCACTACTGGACTCTGGGCCTTTGTGCTCAAAGAACCCTGACTCCAGCAAGGCAAACTGGCTGGTTTCCGAGCCTGTTTATACCATGTTGCTAAAATAAGAGGTTGCAATTAATGATCTCTGAGAATCACAGATCTTCAGAGAAGTGGCTTCTCTTATTTACCTCTCTACCTAGAGGGTTGAGATTACAATGTCTGATTTTACAGATTTGGAAAAGGAGATACAGTTCTCCAAGGAAGTAGAAAGCAGAGCCAGAATTGTTTGCTCTGACCCCAAACTCATGCCCTCTCCCCGGAAGAGGCTGCCTCTCCAAGTTCAGGATCAGGGCCATCTGTGATTCCAGTCATCCTTCTTTATCCAACACATCCATTTCTGGAATCTTTTTGAATTCTGGATGAATCTGGATTCCATCCTGGAATCATTTTTGTGATTCCAGTCATCCTTCTTTATCTAACTCACACGTTTCTTTCCGGACTCTACTTCTGAGCTAGGCATGTTCATGAAAACTGAAATCAAAATTTCTGTATTTTTCTGCAGGATCTGGGGTTTTATTGATTGGTGTCTAACTCTAGAAATCCACAGAAAAATGGCCTGGCTTTGGGTCCGCTTTCAGGATAGCTCATATGGCAAAGAGAAGAATGTATTATTAAAAGATGTATATTAGATGTAAACAATAGTCCTAGCATCACATTGTCCGGATAATGTATTATTCAAAGATTTGTGAATGACCTTTTTTTTTTTAGTACCTCAGCTCTTTTATGAACATTAACATAAACAAACGAAAGAGACCAGCAATCTCAAAATCCAAATTCTATGTCAAAAAAATATTGTAAACCCATATGATAGCTAGTATGTGGAATTTATGAGGCTCTCTGGCTTATAAAAATATTTAAAATATCCAAATATTTGTATTTTTGTATGAAATATTCCTTCCCTGCCTTTTTTCTGTTTAGGAAAGTTTCTTACTAGAAATGAATGTTGAATGCCTATTTAAAGGAAAAGAAAATTTGATGAAGAAAACAACCTTAAATCCCAGCATGCTAACACAACTATTTTAATGTTTGCACATTCTCTTTCATCTGTGGTCTGCATTTAGACACATTTTAAATATCTACGAACCTAATATTTTGTGTTCTTAGATTTTTTTGTGCTTAACAAAGCACAAGCATTTTATGTATTTCTATGTGGCTTTTATTATTACTGTTGGCAGTGACTTTAGACAATTTCAGAGACTGATATACTCTATTTTTCTAAACCATTCTCCTCACTAACGGATATTTTCTATATTCTACTATTCTAGATCTGTGCTATCCGATAGGTAACCACTGGCCACATGTAACCACTGAGCACTTGAAACGTGTCTAGTCTGGGTTAAGATGTAATTTGAGTATAAAATATGCACCAGATTTCTAAGACTTAGGATAAGAAAAAGTAATGTAAGTGTTTATATTGATTATTGATGCTGTAATTATATTATTGAATATATTGGGTTAAAGAAAGTAAATTATTTTTTTCTTTTTTATTTTTCTTTTTATTTTTTTATTATAATAATATTTTTTACTGTATTATGTTAGTCACCATACAGTACATCCCTGGTTTTTGATGTAAAGTTCGATGATTCATTAGTTGCGTATAACACCCAGTGCACCATACAATACGTGTAAAGAAAGTAAATTATTAAAATTAATTTCATGTTAAAAAAATCTTTGAATATGATTCCTAGAAAATCTTATTTTTATTTTTTTAGAGAGAGAGAAAACAAGAGCACGTGCGAGGCTGGGGAAGAGGGGCAGTGGGAGAGGGAGAGGGAGAGAGAATCCCAAGCAGGCCCCACACCCAGAGTGGTGCTTGACATGGGGCTTGATCTTACGACCCTGAGATCACGATTTGAGCTGAAATCAAGAGTCAGACACTTAACCAGCTGAGCCCCCAGGTGCCCCATTTCCTAGAAAATTTTAAATTACATATGTGGTTTGCATTACATTGGACAGGACTGGGCTGGATAACAATTAGGTGAACAACTGCCTTCCTAGAGATTTCGGCATCTGATGAGTTATTTCCCCCAATCTACAGTCAGTGGGTGAGCTTATTAAACAGAAGTAGACTTTGTTCGGAGTTGAGCAAGTTATTAAACCTCTAAGGGCCTCAATTTCCTTACCTATGAAATGGAAATAGCACTATCTCCTGAGGTGGTTTTCAGGATTAAGTGAATTTATATATGTTCAGTACTTAGTAAATATTAAGAACTATAAAACTGTTACATGTTATTACGACGATAAAGATTATTTTAAACTGTAATTCTTTGATTACTACTCAGGAAAAATGTTTACCAGGATAAGTGTTTAATATTTGTTTTTTCTATGTAAATTTTTTCTTTGTGTCCTTAGGTTACTGATCTATTGAGATCTTGGTCTTTTTCCTTTAAAATTTGAATACTTCTTTGTATATGTATCACATGCTTCAATATTTCATCATCCTTGGTACAAATCTTTTTTCAGTTTGTTGTCTACCTTTTAATTTCATGTCACTGTTTTTTGTTTGTTCAGGGGGAGTTTTTTAAAAGATTTTATTTATATATTTGACAGAGAGAGACAGAAATAGTGAGAGAGATAGCGGGAGAGAGCAGGAGCAGGGAGGAGAGGGAGAAGCAGACTCCCCGCTGAGCAGGGAGCCCAGTGCGGGTGCGGGGCTCCATCCAGGACCCTGGGATCATGACCTGAGCTGAAGGCAGACACTTAACCCACTGAGCCACCCGGGTGCCCCTCATGCCACTGTTTTAAATATGTTTCACATTCAATATAGTCCTTAATTATTATTATTTTTTTAATTTTAATTTTTTTTAAAGAGATCATTTTTTAAGATTTTATTTATTTATTTACTTGAGAGAGAGACAGAGAGAGCACGAGCACAGAGGGAGAGGGAGAGGGAGAAGCAGACTCCCCACTGAGCAGAGAGCCCAGCTCGGGGCTCCATCCCAGGACCCTGAGGTCATGACGCTTCACCAACTGAGCCGCCCAGGCGCCTAGTCCTTAATTTTTAAAAATGTAATTCCTCCTTTACTTCAAGACTGTGAAAGTTACCCCTCAGCAAGGGATATACCTTATATATCTTTATCATCTGTTGGCTCTTTCTACATTTTGAGGTTGGTTAATTCGTTTAGCTGAGGTTGGATTTTACTAAGGTTTTTAGACTTGGACATAGCAGAGGAAACTCTTCCATTTTGGGAGCGTTCCCAGGATGTTATGGTGACTTCATCTGGGGGAGGGGGGTCCTATGAAGACAGAATTGTTTGCTTCTATATTCAAATGGGTCTCTGTGAAGCCCTTGCTGCGTGGAAAAGTACCTACAGGTAAAACTAGGCAGCGCTGGGTTCGAATTCTCACTGCTTACTAGCTGTGTGTTTGGAGGCAAAGCACTTAACCATCTGGGAGCCTCATTCTGTATTACTGGAGATTAAATGCATATGAAAATGCTTAGCGTAGAGCAGCCAAAAATCAAATTCAACTTTTAAATTCTTTATTTTAATGCAATATTCAAGATTATCTCATTTTTTTAGTGAGTCAGAAAAGGGAGTGGTTCTATATTAAACTTTTCCTTGTTAATCACATTTGGCTAGATGTACAAGAAATTAGCTACCCCATGAAAGATGACTAGGATATGCCTGCTGTCTGTTTAGGAGGACAAAGTGGTGCCTTTCCTTCTGTTCCACTCCTTATATTAGGCTTTTACTTGCAGTAGTTCCTTAAAACAAACCTATGAGGAAGACAGAGCAGTTTACTCTTTCCCCTCCCTCCCTTTCCCTCCCTCCCCTCCTCTCCCTCCCCTCCTTACCCTTTCGCTCCCTCCCCTCCTTACCCTTCCCCAATCATGCTGGATGCATGACTGGGGAAGAAGGGATGTGGTGGTTGAAATGCTTTTTAGCCAGCTCTTGAATTTTTGTGGGCTATTCAAGGCAATGCCTTGCAGGGAACACCAACAAGGAACTGGTGGTCTTTGAAGAGAAGAAATCAGACAATTAGCCTTCCTTCCAGCAACCCCCCCCCCAAAGAGCTTTGCAAGGCAAGTCAGTGTTCAAAGCTGAACTTTGGATCTTTACCTCCCTCCCCTCCTTACCCTTTCCTTCCCTCCCCTCCTCTCCCCTCTCCTCCCCTTCCCTCCCCTCCTTTCCCTTCCCCTCCCCTCCCTTCCCTCCCCATCCTTTTCTTTGGAAAAGAAAACAGGCCCAGGAACGTTTAGTAACTTGCCCAGTGTGGCACAGCAGTGGTGTCTCTGACAAGGCACAAGCAGTGTCCCAGTCCCATGCACTTCCCAATGCAAGTTGCACCCTCTAGGTATACAACTGATTGAACTCGATAATTTCTGGTCCCTTCCCAACCGATTAACATAGTTATTAAGATCTCAGGTCTTGGATTCCGAAAGACCTGGCGGGGTCCAAATCCCAACTGTACCACTTACAAGCTGTGTGACCTTGTACTGGTCAATTAACCTCCCTCAACCTCAGTTTTCTCATCTGTAGCGTGGAGCTGATCATTTCACTGAACTTACCAGGTTTCAGGGATTATGACAAGACAGGGCTCCATAAAGCACGTAACTGAGCACCTGGCAGCTAGCGAGTGCTCAAAGCTAGTCAGTGGAAAAAGGAAAAACCGCACAATGTCTAGAGGTCGTTGGGTTTAGAGGTCCGAACTCAAATTGGAGTTAGGGTATCCAAATCCTTGACCCATGAACTAGTGTATAATATCATGGAGGCTTCTGGAGGTTTTCCAGTGCTGTGTTTTTGGCCCTTGTTGGCATTTCAGACACATGGAGACATCCATGCCAACTCTGTGGGCAGCTGCCATGTTCCTTACCCATCCCCGCTCCAAAGAGCATGATCGGATATAAGCTGAGAGGTGACAGGAACTTCCCATAGACATACAATGATTAGTGTTAGTTTCTCTAGGGCGGGCATGCCCGAGGGGCGGCTGCAAGGCACTAGAACCTGACTCTATCCTACTGTCGAACTAGACGGTCAGCAGTTGCAATCTGCTGATCCTCCCCCACCGCTCCCCGGGCTGCATTTGCCTCTTTTGCCTCAGTGTACCCAAAGTGCCTTTCTCATGGAACTTCTCACATTGGGTTGCAGTGGTCTATACTGATGTGGCTGACCTCCTGGGGGCACCACTGCTCTCACCAAGGACCTTGAGCGCAGACCCCACATTCTGGGTGCGGGTAGAAGGGACGCCAACTCCAGCAGCAGGGAGCATGAAGGGGGACTCCATGAGGACCTGGTGGGAAGGCTGAGGAAAGGGTTGCATCACACACCACAAAAAGGGAGATCTAAAGCTCGGCTTTGAAAATGCACTTGCCTTGCAAAGCTCTTTCCCCGAGGGGTGGGGGGGAGTGGCTGATAGTCTGATTTCTTCTCTTCACAGACCACCAGTTCCTTGTTGGTGTTCCCAGCAAGGCATTGCCTTGAATAGCCCGCAAAAACTCAAGAGCTGGCTAAAAAACATTTCAACCACCACTCCCATTCTTCCCCAGTCATGCATCCAGCATCAAAGCCCCATCCTTGAGCATCTCATCAAAGCATCTCCCAACAGATCTTGGGCCCTTCTGCAGGCCAGCATGCAGATTCTGTTAAGGAAATAATGTTCACTCAGCAATGACTCTTTTGATCTTCATGCTGCTTCAAGCGTGCTTGACTACGAGCTCTTTAATAGGAGCCGACATTCAGCCCATGCTCACGATGCCAGCCTCTGCTCCAAGTGCTAGAGAAGGAGCTTTTCATTTGTTCTCATGGCAAAACTGGATGATAAAAGTCCGTCGTTACCCTGGTCTTGGAGATGAAAACCCAAGGTGCGGTAAAGTTAAGTCACTCGTCTAAGGTCACACAGCAAGTGGCAGGCCTGGCTTTCCAACCCAACCGGGCTGGCTCCAGGGCCCAGGTTCTTAAGCAATGTTCCGTGAGGGAAAAGGCTGGATTGTTCTCAGGGCCCTGGCCCCAGCCCCAGCCCCTTAGAGGAGGAAGCCCCTCGCAATGAGGTGTGTTGACTATTTGCCCAGGAGCCGGATTTGGTGGGTCTTACTTCCTTTCTTCTATTTCGGAATACCTATTCCCCTCCCTTCCATTTTGTCCCTTAATTTAACTATAAAAATCACATATCCAATCAGCTGTCATCTGCGGGGCTCTGTGCATGGCAGGGTCCATGCCCTTGTGTGTAAAGGTCACTGCAGGCGAGCAAGACACAGAATCCGGTCAAGTATAGCACGACACCAAAAGTGCACTGAGAGGCATTTGAATACAGAGGTGACCCCGCAGGTGAGGGAGTGGTCGGCTCTCTGCAGGGAGAGGCAAGAAGCAGTCCCGGGCATAAACGAAAACTGAGCTGGATTGTGAAGGAGATGAGGATGTGAAAGAAAATAACTCAAAGCTAGAAAGCTACGGTGTCTCTCGGAAACCCGAGTTCGGCTGCTCGCCCAGTGTTGGCTGGAGAGGAAGGCTGCTTTATTCAGCAGGTCAGCATCCTGGGGAGAGGGCGCACTGACATGCAAAGAGCATCTCTGAGATTTCCGGTTAAGGATCAAGCGGGGATTTTTAAAGGGGAAATTCAGGGTAGGAGCTGACATACATATTGATGAAAAGGGCGGGGGAAACTTATGACTATTCATGAGGAAAGGTGGAGCATGCGCATTGAGCAAACATAATGTAACATACATCCCATGTTCACTTTGGAGTGGAGACAGCTTCAGAAAGAGGCAAAATTCAGCCCCTGACGTCAGGAGGTTATCTCAGGACAAGGGGAAGGGGCTCTGAGCATGCTCTGAGAGCCGGTAGAAACTGGATGGGGTCTTGGGCTCATTATCCCAGGTAAGGACTGCAGGGCCTTGCTTGTTCCTAGGCTGGAACTGATCAGTTGACCCTGAGTCCAGACTTCTACAGAGACGGCTCGTGGGTTTGTTTAGTCAGGTCTAAAAGACACAACAGCTGATTGGGGAAACAGTTCCCTGCAAAACAAGCTTTGCACTTTCTGCTGGTTTCAGGAGGCTGGGGTGGCTCAGTTGGTTAAGTGTCTGCCTTCCGCTCGGGTCATGATCCCAGGGTCCTGGGATCGAGTCCCGCATTGGGCTCCTTGATCTGCAGGGAACTTGCCTCTACCTGCCAGTACCCTGCTTGAGCTCTCTCTTTTTCTCTAACAAATAAATATATAAAATCTAAAAGAAAACAAAAAAAACCTTTCTGCTGGTTTCAACCTCATTAACTCTATGGGGCATGGTTTCAACACCATCAGTCCCCAGTCCTGTTCTGATGAATAATATATATGGAGTGAAACAAGGAGACCCACCAGTAGGTGGAATTCAGGAGGGGTTAGCTAGGAGAAGCTTTGATTCCCAGCTAACAGCCTGACAATCCCCCCAAGGGAGTCAGGGAGTCAGAGAGGGGCCGAGTCCTTCTTTCCTTCTGGAGAGAGCTGACCGAGGACACCATGGAGAACAGATGGCTCGGCAGACCTTTTGGGAGGCTCTTAGAACGGTCCATAAGAGGAAGAGACAGTGGTCTGGATTCGGGGGGGAAGTGAGTGTTTGAGGGTGTCTGAATGAGCTGTGGAAGTTTCGGCATCATGGATTCCCCTCGTCTTTGTTTTGGTGACAGCATTCTTGTTTAACCTTATCGATAGAGATCTTCTTGATTAATTCTCTCAGTTCTTTTGACTTGAGCCAAGACTCCCTGATTTGTCAAACTGAGAAATCCATGTCACTCTCTGGGTATATTATCCCCAGTCCAACAGAAGTGAGAAGCCAGTATGGCTTCAAGATTTCTTTTCATCTATCTTTTCCCAGCCTCTTTCTCAGAAAGACAGAATTCAGGAGCTCTGGTCTCAGAATCACAATTCTGTGCTGAGATCTTAGAAAACGAAGCTTGAGAAAGTGTGGCACAGCACAGTGATTTTCCAGCGGGACTGTCTTCACTGGACCATGTTCTCTGACCAGCTAATTACCTTCCACGAAGGTCAGGGATGCATCGAACTGACTGTCAGGAAGCCCCGGCAACATGTGGGCATTGGGAGGGGATGGGAGCGCTGTTTTCCTCGAGTTCTGATCATATATAACCACACAGATGGGAGAGGAGACGTTGTATCCCCAATACCCATGCAGCCCACTTATTGGTGGGGCCACTCCATAAATATTTGCCAGACGAATGAATGAATAAATGAAGTGAAGAACAGAAGTGGGACAGCTGGTCCATGGCAAAATAAAGTTGTGCTTGCTTAAATTGTGGCCCTTCAAACTGGTCTCACCACGTTGGGGACATTGAGGCAGCTAAGCCAGTCCATTATCCAGTCTTCTTAAAGAGAGATTCAGATACTGGAACCACAGGCTATAGCCCCAGAATCTGGTGCCTGATAATGACGCTGTAAACCCCTGAAACAGAAGCTGTTAAAACTCCACGTTCAGAGCTGAGTCTTCTCTCTGCCTTCCGTTCTCCCTAGAACAATCCATTGGAGTTACCATTCTAAAATAGAGATCTGGTTGAAACTCTACCCCCTGTGTTTTCTGGCTGGAAACAACACCGCCTCACGTGTCTAGGAAAGTGGGAACTAACGTTCACCGAGAGACTGCAGTGCGCTCTGACTGTGTCAGGAGTCTACCCTTCACCTTGTTTCATCCTAACGACACCCCTAGGAGGTGGGCATTGCGTCCCCATCTTCCAAACATGGATGCTGGGACTCAGAGGTAAGGTAACTTGATCTCAGTCACGTGGCCAGTAAGTAATGGAACTTGGATTCAAAACCAGGTTTGACACACTCCAAACCCCCAGGTTTTTTTCCTCCTGCTGCACAGCCAGAAATCTTTCCACTGCACCAAGCTGTCCAGAAGCCGTTGTAGAGCTACAGGCCCTTTATGAGCTGACTCCAGCCCACATTTCCAGCCTTGGCTCCTTCACTCTACGCCCCTCTCTCCCTGAGCTCTTGCCACAACTAGCCACAAAGCATAGGAGTGGCTGTGTTCTCCCAGGTCTCAGAACTTTCACAGGGCTGTTGGTCTCTCTTGTCTATATACCTTCCCCCCTTCCTCCACCTGGCACACTCCTATTCGTCCTTCAAGATCCAGCTCAAATATCCCCTCTCTGTGAAAGTTTCTCTGATCACTCTCCCCCAGCTAGGCAGTTGGTGGTCCCCTGCCCAGGCGTCCCATTGTCCTTCGTGTCCACATCTGTCACTCAAGCAATTCTCCCATCCCTTCTTGTCTGGCCTCCCTTTGGCCAGGCTTCCATGTTTAAGAATCTACTGCAGGAAGATTCCATGTGCTGCCAGTCCTCCAGCTAGGCGGATGCCACCCCCTCTCTGTGCAAAACGCTCACACAGCATTCCCTACAATGAAATCAGGCAATTGTTTTAAAATGAAATCCTTCCTGGGCGGAATTAACCGTCAGGTGAGCTGTGGTTCTATTTGCAGTGCAGTATGTGAGTGTGTGGTGGCTTTTCCCATTTTGCACAAGGCACTACATTCATCTTTTTTTTTTTTATTATGACTAAGTGGAATCTATGAAATGTATGGGCTACGGAACCTTGACATTAAATTAGCCTCGCATTGTCCCTTCTCCTCCCACTCCTGTTCTATGAATAGTAGACTGTGCAGAGAGCAGGACAAATGGATCAAAAGTGACACCGCCTTACCGGAGAGACCGAAGCCCAGGCTTACGGAATAGCTGGCTATGGGCTTGTGATCGCACACAAACCCCTGCATCATTCATCTTCTGCTGACCTTGTTCTCTTGGCTGGAATACTGTGCTGCCATCTGCACACCTGAGTGAGCTGGTCACGAAGATCAAAACTGTGATTGCTATGATAATAACAAATAGCTTTTGTTAATTGCTTTCTACATTCCAGGAAACGTTCATATGCTTTGTTCTGCTGCCACCACCCCAAGTTTGGGAATATACGGCTTTGTGATTAAAAACAGGTTCTGGAATCAAACAGATGTGGGTTTAAATCCTGACTCTCCACTTCTTAGCTGGGTGACCCTGGGCAAGTCACTCGACCTCTCTAATCCTCATGTATGTGAAATGAGGGTACTAAGCACGTACCTCCTTGAGTTGTTGTGAGAACTCATTGCACAGAAGAGCTAGTCGCCTTTTATCATCTCACTGTCCCACTGATACAGGGATAGAAACTGCCTGTGGGTCCCCAGCTAGTAAATGGTAAAGCTGGGGTTGAGGCTTGGATCTGTGTCTTTCAAACACAGCTCTCTCCCATGCAGCTACCGCAGTCCTGCACAGTGGTTCAGAGCACAGCCCGCTGGGGTTCAAGTGCTGGCTCTGTGACTCACAGAGATTTGTGATCTTAGGCAAGTGACTTACCCTCTTCTCTGTGCCTCGTCTCCCCGCTTGAAAACTGGCTGCGACGGGTTTGTTGGGACCATTCAATGCCCTGTCATAGGTACAGCTCTTACCTTAGTATCTGAAAAGCAGTGAATGCTACGTAAGCATTTGCTATTACGATGACTTTCTTAATCTTCCAAACATTGGGTCTGGTTGGACTCTGATTGCAATAGTCGGGGTGAGTGATGGTGGAAGTTGGGGCGGTTGCTCTGGACAACCTGCTTTTCTAAGATATCTATCAGCTTCCTAATTCTCCTCCAAGATACACATTCCCGGTTACTTCAACTGCTCCTAAGGATACTGTCATCAAAACCTCGACCCATGCTTTGGGTGCTTCGTCCCCTGGAGCTGGGTTCCTCAAGCTTGGCACCGTTGACATTCGGTCTGGGAAGTTCTTTGTTGCAGACAATGGGGGGCCAGCCTGGGTAGTACAGGATGTTTAACGACAGCTCAGGATCCTACACTGGATGTCAGTAGTAGCTCCTCCCCGTGTGACAACCAAAAATGTCTCCAGACATTGCCAAATGTCTCCTGAAGGTCAACATCACCCCTGGCTGTGAATCGCTGCTCTAGCTGGTGGCCCCCAGAACTGACAAAATTCGCGGGCTAGAGTCTGGGAGCCGGTTGTGCGGCCCTGACCATCTTTTAAGGCAGCCGCAGGTGACTTCAGCTCCTTTGGCAGGCAAGCAGCCCCATTCTCTCACTGAACTTGCTCACTGCTAAGACCCTTGAGTCTTTTTCACAGGTGCTGCTGCCTGTGCAGAAGGATTTTTGGCCTTCGGTGCATCTCCCTCTCAGAAATGTATGAGAGACAAGTATTATGACCCAGCCTGTGTAGGATTACCGGGGAACCCTCTATAAAAACCGCCCTCCCCCCCTTCCCCTGGCCCAGAAGCAGTCACCATCACTGTTCTCCATCCTCCCTTGTCTGCAAGGCCTGGTTCAAATGCCACAACCTTAGGAGGTTCCCCCGCTCCTTCATAAAACCCACCTCTCCTAGCTTGGTCTCCATGGTGCTTTGTTTGCATCCTACGGGCTGTTTCTCCCAAAAGATGATCAGCTCTTTGAGAGCGAGGGTTTGCTCAGTGAATCATACTTTTCCATTCATCAGTTAGTGCACAACCTATCCCAATGAATGTTCTTTGAATGGAGTTCTATCCTGGCCTGCTCATAAACCCTCAACATCTCCTTGTGTCCTAAGTCATTAACATTCAACAATCCTCCTTGGCATTCAACACCTTCCACACATTAGTCTCCAACAAGTCTCCAGATACATCCTCCAATGTAGTCGACACACTCTGCTTCCATCCAGGAACGAGTCTGCCTGATAGCCCACAAATAGCTACTTCCCTAACCCGAACCACCTACCTCATCTTCAAATCCTCGTCATCTCTTCTGGCACAGCTCGGCTCGTATTTAACTGCTTCAAATCCATTTTGGAATGAGGCAGGAGACAAAATGCAAACCCTGTTTTCACTGCAGAGCTTTTCCAAAGGCAGAATACTAGAGGGATGGATACAAGCTAATCAATCAGATAGGCATGGGTTCAGATCCCACATCTGCAGATTTTGTAACAGTGTGACTTCGAGAAGATCACTTCACCTTGCTACCTCGGTCTCCTCATCTGAAGGGGGCTATCAGATCAGTGCCTAGGTATATATCGGAAGCATAGGTAGTAGAGAGAAGTGAGGTACTGCAGTAAATTGTTCAGCCTATAGAGCGCAGCACATGACAATCGCCCCAGAAACATCACCTGCTACTAGCTCTTCCCTGACCAATCCATCTTCTACAGATCGCCCCTCTGAATCCCTACAGTCTATAGAGTGTGTTACCTGAGGGATCCCTCCCATTTTATACAGTCTTATATTATTCATTTAGATGAACCTAGGACATGGTTGTCTCCCCAGATAGAGAGCTTAAATACTCTGGAGCCAGCACTTCATTCATTTGACAAATGCCTGGGGTGTCTCCCCATGCGCATTGGACTGGGCAGTGTGGATACAAAGTGCAGTTGGACCCTGACCCCCGGAAACGTATAAATTCATGAGAAAGATAAGATGCGTATAATAAAGAGTTATAGCCACGCAGAGAGTGATTAGTGTCATTGGAAAAGTATAAAAGTCCAAAGGCAAGAAGAATCCCCTTTGCCTGAACCATCAGGAAAAATTGAGGAAGTCTGGCTCTTACAGAGTTGAGGGAAGGTGAGAGAATGCTTTTTGGGAAGATGGAATTGGTTGTGCAAATGTTGGAGGTGGGAAGGCAAGAAGCTTCTATGCAGAACTGAGTAGTGCAGTGTGACTTGAACTTGGGCTAGGTGAAAGGCAGCAGTGGGAGATAAGGTGGGAAGGCAGGAGGGGCCTCAAATCCAAGGCTGAAGAAGTTGTACTTCTTTTGTATGGGGTGAGGAACAACTGAAGGCTTGAGCAAAGGAAGGGCTTACTCAGACGTGTGCAACTGAAAGAGAAATCCAGAAGGATCAGGAAGATCATTAATGCGACCCCAGCAGTCATTCAGGTATGAGGGAGGGGGGTAATTTAGGGCAGTAGCTGTGAGGTTGGGGGAGGGGGATGGATGCGGGCAAAACCCTGTGAGTGTGGTGAGGACTTGGATTACTATGTGGTCTTCACTCTGCTCCCACAGTCTGTTCTTCACAAGCACCAGACAGATCCTCTGATCTTTATGTATAAGATCATGGCACTTTTCTGAGCGAAACCCTCTGAAGGCTTCTCACCTCACTTAGAATTAAATTCCAATCCCCTCTTCATACCTTTCAGCAGTCTGTAGTCTGTAAGCGCCGCTTCTTTGGCTTCATCTCTGTACTTTCAACCTGTCACTTGATGCATTCCAGCTACTGATCTTTTTGCTGCATCGCAAGCATGCTCTCACCTCTGGGCCTTTGCATTTGCTATTTCCTCTGCTCAAATCTACCTTCTCAAAGAGACCTTCTCTGATGAAAATAAGCGGCGTTCCCACCCCATCACTTTCTGTGTGCTTTACTTTTATTATACACTTATCATTTACTGACATTATAATATACATTGATGTGTTTACTGTTGGTCCATGGAATGTAAGTTTTACCAGTTCCCTGCTGTAGCCTCAGAGTAAATGAATGAGTAAAATAAGGGGAGGGTTAGTCAAGGAGACATACACGTTTCCAATCTGGGAAAATGGGGGTGCAGGGGAACTGCTATTGACCAAGATGGGAAACACAGGAGAAGGAAGGATTTTGGAAAGGAAAATGAGGTCAGTTTCCAACATTTACATATGTGGAACCAGCAAGACACCCTAGTAATAACCCTAGGAGGTAGCTGGGAAAAGACTAGAATTCAGGAGGCTATTAGGATTCAGGAAGAAGCCATAGAGAGGTGATTACTTAACCATAAGACTGAATGAGCCAAGAGAAGGTCAGAACACCAAAGACCCATCTACAAGGGGCATCCAAAGTGGGGAAACAAGCAGGGGAAGAGATGTTGTCAATAGCTGCCCATTGCTCTTGGGAGTAAATCTCCAGCCCTCTCCACGTGTCCATAAGACCCTGAATGACCTGGTTCTTTATTCATGGTTTTGACCTCATCTCCCACCTTGCTGCCCACACTCCACCTACACGGGCCTTCTTTTGATTTCTTGAATTTTCCAAGCTCCTTCTCACCTCAGAGTCTTTGAAGTTTTCCTTCCTTTTCCCGGAAGCAACCCTTCCAAACTATCCACTCCTCACCCAGCTAGCACTTTTTCATCCTGCAGAGCTCAGCTTAAAAATCACTTCCTTAATTTGTCTTTCCTTGACTTCCTCTCCCCCCTTCCTCCCTGTTATTTGCTTTCATAACACTCTGCAAATACATAAATGCACACACACACACACACACACACGTGCATAACAGGGGGCTGATACAGAGAATATATATGACTGTCTCATGTCTGCCGTCTTAAACCATACACTTCAGGGGCCAGAGGTCCATGACAATGCCTGTGGGGCTCACCACTGTGTCCCCAGCACCTAGCACAGTTTTGGTACATAGCAGATGCTCAATAAAAACATGTTGAATGAATAAGCTGAAAGTAGCGAAAGATGTGGGAGGAAGAGCAACAACATAGGGTGGCATGGCGTGAAGGTGGTGTTTTCAAGCAGAAGCAGGACATTGGCACTGTCCAGGGCTGCGGCTGAGTGTGGCAGGCTGAGACCAAGGAGCGCCAAGAATCAAGGGCCTAGATTAGCACGGCTTTAAGAATTCAATTTAAATATGGCGATGAGGGAGGGACAAGAAGGGGTGAGACCTAACAGTAAAGGGTGAAGGAGGCAGTGATGGTGCTAAGTTTATTACCGGAAGAAATCAGGAAAATACTTTATTATTTTAGGCTGAGGAGGTTCTGCAAAGCAAGACATAAAACTTACAAGCCATAAAGCAGAAGGTGATCATATTTACAGACATAAAAATGCAAACCTTAAAAAAATGAGCACCTTCCACATGACAAGAGACATTATAGTTAAAGGCAAGCTAAAAATTTTGAAGAAATATGTTGAACCTCCATAACAAAAGTTTATATGCATGCTATTTATTTGTTTATTTATTTATTTGGTGGGGGAAGAGAAAGAGAGTGAGAGCACAGTGAGGGCAGAGGGGGAGGGAGAATGTCACAGACTCCCCACTGAGTGTGGAGCCTGATGTGGGACTCGATCTCACAACCCATGAGATCATGACCTGAGCTGAAACCAAGAGTTGGAAGCTTAACTGACTGAGCCACCCAGGTGCCCCTATATGCTTACTATTTAAAAAACCAAGTAGTCATCAAATTCATAGAGACAGAAAAGAGAAGGATGATTGCCCAGGGCTGGGGGTTGGGGGAAAGGGAGAATTCAGTTTTGCAAGATGTTTTCATCTTAAAAGAGCCCTGGAGCTGGATGGTGGGGATGGCTGCACAAGGAAGCCCATGCACTTAATGCCACTGAGCTGGACCCTTAAAACTGGTTAAGATGGCAGATTTTATGCTGTGTGTATTTTGCTATAATTAAAAAAAAACACTAGAAATGAGTAAAAAAATGAAACTGAACAGTCTAATTGGCAAATGAGCAATGGATATAAACAGTAGTGTACAGGTCAACAACACTGTGGTGATTAAAATCTATTCAACTTCAATAGTTGAGGACAGGAAAAGTTTGACCAGTAAGACAAGAAAGATAAAGCACAGTGACAATACCAAGCATGGCTGTGAAGATTCAGATATTCTCACACATGGGGCACTGCTACTCTAGCAGACAATTGGGCTATAGCTATCAAAACACAAAATGGGAGGCCATTCGATACAACGACTCCACTCTTAGGAATATATTCCAGAGAAATAGCCACTCAGATGTGTTAAGGGGATTTAGCTCAGGACTGCTTGTAATTCACAAAAATAGGAAGCACCTAAATTGTTGTGAAAAGACTGGTTTTTTAAATGATGGTACAAGCACACATGGGCCAACAATCAGCCATTGAAAAATCAAGGCGGCTCTCTCTATTCTCATGTGGAAAGAAAAATAAGACCTGGTCATTGAAAAATGTCACGACAGGATATTATTATATGATCTGTTTTTTACTTCCTTAAAGTATACAATGGTCCCCCTTTTAAAATTTATTTAAAAGAAAAGATTTAATGTATGATTATAAATGCAGAGAAAAGAACTTCATGGTACCATGAGAAACATGAGAAGGGGAAGGAAGAATTTCGCTTTTGACTTTACACACCTCTATGATGTTTGTTCAAGGTTTTCTAAAAGCACCTTCAAGTTTCTGTACTAAAAAAGAAACAATCATGGGAAACTGTGGAAGAAAGTCAAAGTTGGGGGAGCCCAGCAGCAGGAGTCACTAACAGCTGAGAGAGAGTGTCACAATGGAGAGGGCATATGAGAAGGTGTTAGGAAGTGAGCAGGAGTGTGTTAAGTGGAGACAGTGATGAGGGAGGTGGGCTTCTGGGAAGCAAGTTGGGGGAAGTGGAGGGAGGAGGGCAGGGAGCTGAGTGGGCAGGGAAAGGCGCCCGTCCAGGAAACTAACCAGCTCCCTCTAGCTCAAGTGGAACGTTGAACCCCTACTCTGTGTTGTGGATACATTAATGAGGAAACCACACGAATCCTCTCCCTATCAGGTTGCTTTCAGTCTAGCAGAAGAAGCAGACATAAAATCATCATCATCATCATCATCATCATCATCATCATCATCATCATCATCATCGGCAGGGGCTTTGAGGAAAATACCAACGATGGGGAAAGGGAGAGTACAAAGACATTGAGTCTAGGCCCCTCTGAGGCAGTTCTGTTTAAGTTGACACCGGAGGGATGAAGGCACTTACTTAATGAAGGGGCTAGGGGTGAAGGGCAAAGGCTTTCTAGGCAGAGAAAGCAGCACGTACAAACACTGAGGAGAGAAAAAGCTTGTTTAACCATGAAAGACAAGCCGGGGAGAGTTTCCACAACACCACCATGCATTCGCCCTTCGGTATCCCTTTATGGCACCTAGCCCTGCCGAGGACCTGCTGTGCCTCCCTCTAAACACCTATGAACTAATCAGCTTTCCGTATTAAGTGGCATTTAAAATTTTTATTATACGCTGAATTCTGTACCATCAGCCTCCTTCACACACTGTTAGGAATGTCTATCTCTGTGGGCTGTGTATGTGTGTGAGAGGGGGAGACGGAGGGGGGATTTGGAGTACGATATAGGTTTGCCGTCTGTCCCTATCTTAAACAATTAAACACAGAAATCAGTGCTCCCTGAAGCCATTACCCTCGAAAACTGAATACCATAAGTCTTGGGGTGCAAGCCAAATGTTACTGAAAGTCAAATTGAAATTGCAAAAACCTATAAGGAAGGAAAGCATGGAGCCTCACCACTGTTGGGCACGGCTCCCTTTAAACTTCTGGCCATTCTCTGAAAAGCAAAGAGTATAATAACTGATACGTAAAACTCATCTTGCTTCGATGAGACACGGATGATTTTTCAAGAGCCCAAGATGAAGGGAGCAGACACAGTGCCTGTCCTCAGGGAGCTCACAGTCTAAGTCTAACAGGGAAGACACACACATGGCACAATCCCCCACCAGCTAAAACCCCTCAGAGGAGAGCCTACCTGTAGTGTGACAGAAACACAGACTGGGAGCAATGAACTCAGGGATGGGAGGCTTCCTGCAAGCAGAGGGGATGCTGGGGGGCTGTGCAGGAAGTGGTCAGCAGAAGGATGGTGGAAGGAGAACACCGAGCAGACAGCACACGGTGGGTTTAGAACTCACTAGTAGGCCAGTGTGGGAGGGCCCGGGAGGGAGCGCAGATGAAGCCGGTTTAGACGGGGAGTCAGGGAGTGAAGGGCCATGAATGGCTGTAAAGAACTGTGGGATTTCTCCTGTAGCTGTGCGTGTGGGAAGGGTTCTCTCAGAGGTTTCTAGGAAGTGGGAGGTGATCTGGGCAGTGTTTGGGAAGATCACTGACTGCTTGTGCAAGATGGATGCCTCCCCCACCCCACACCCCAGCCTGGCCTCTGTGGGTTTAACCAGGGGTGAAGAAAAACACCTGTCAGTCCTTGCTCTTCCTCCTACACACCCACCCTGCTGTTTTCTCTGCAGAGAACAGGACTCGGGTGAGGGGCAGGGTCCTCAGGAGGCCGCACGCATACCACCCGCCTCTGCTACGGAGATGCCTGTAGACCCTTGGCAGGCTCAGGCAGGGCCAAGACCTGGCTTCAGACCCCCTCCTCGAGGGAGCAGAGAGGAGGCTTATTTTTTCCATTCCCAGGAGAGAATCCAGCTTGGTGCTGGGTTATTTCCTAAGCCGAGCTTTCTCGATTAATTTATATTTCGATTCAGGGAAGCCTCTGTTCACTTAGGAGCTATTTTTCTGGCTGCAGACCAACAATGGCAAACATGGACACTGGGAACAGGCCCAGGGTCCCAAAATGATTAATATCCTGTGTTGTGAAATGTCAAAACGCATGGCTAGCCAAAGCCTCTAGAGCGCCAGGAGGCGCCGTGTGATAGCAGTCAGCCTCTAGAGTCGTTTGAGGGGAGGATGCTATAATTCCATACACTAAGTCAATGAAATCGAATAAAGGACCTGAAGACAAATCCCTGGTGGATACTCACTTTCAGGAAATGCTCTAAGCTGGTGTGCAGAGCTCTGGTCCTCCAGAGTGTCCCTGGGGCCGTGCCGCCATCCTGGGTTTGCTTGCTGTCATCTTGCTCTAGACCCCATCACTTGCTTTGGCCAATTGCAACCCTGCTTCTCCACACTGTCACATATCAATTGCTTTGTTTATCTTATTGTCGGCCTGTTTTGGAAACACTCTCCTAGACTCCTGTCTGACTCATAGGTTAAGGAGCATGAGTAATTCTTCTGGAACTCACTTGGAACAGGAGGGAACCCTTCCCATTTGATTTCCGGTCCCAAAAAAAAAAAAAAAAAAAAAAAAAAAAAAAAAAAGACAAGATAATTCACACAGGATGCTAATTAGTTTTCCTATTCAACAGTTAGCATGGCCGAACCCTGCTTGGAAAACTGCCTTCTGTCCAGCAGGGTTTAGAAATTTGAAAACCTCCAGCTTTTACTCAGAATTATAAAAATGACACCAGAATATTATTCTGTGGTGATTAGNTTTCCTGCTGAAGTTGTAGTTTTTATGACAGAGGAAATCCACATGATCTCTCTTAATGAGACATGAAAATTCGAAATGAACAACCAGATTTGGCCTCTGAATTCTTGTCCGGTTGTGGGTGTAGGTAACCTCTCATTGTCCTCTTCCTGCTGTTTTTGGCCTGTCCTTCGAAGCAGTGATATAAACTGGCTAAAGTTCTTTGACCCCCCAGTGGGTGCGGCTCCTTTTGGAGCCAGAACAGTTTGGTGTCCACTTCCTGTAGCAGAGATGGTCAGAAAGTGGCTCCGTATCGCTTTGTCTCTACACCAGCTTCCGGGAGGACCAGGCCCTTCATAGGACATGGTATTTGAGAGCTTTTCAGCACTGCCAATATGAAGTATTTCAGCATTTCTGGAGCAAAACCACAAGGAAAGTTCAAAGTCACACCTTAGGGGCAGGATTATGGGGAGCTTTAACTTCCTACTTTGTACCGCTTTGTACAATTTGAGTTTTCCACAAGGAGTATGGAAAACAGTAAGAAGAAAACAATCAAAGCCTTAACCATATTTGCTCAAAAATGGTCTCTTTATTCTTTTTTGTCTTAACAGCTATGTGACTTTGGGCAAGTTAATGAACCTCTCTGTCCTTACCTGTGAATTGAAGGTAATTATATAGCCCTTGTAGTACTGTTGAGCATTAAAACGTACGGTATATGCAAGTGCTCAAATTGAGCGCACAAAGGGACCGTCAGTAAGCTTTACTAATGTTGTTGTTGATGATGATGGTGTTGCTCATTACCAATGCCCAAAACCCTCTCTCTCTGAAACGTAGCCGTTGAATGGCACGCCATTTTGATGGGAGGAAGAGTATTGGTCCTAATTAGAAGGACATTCTATCAGGAAGACACTGAAAGGTAAAAGTAAATCCACAGGCCTCCCCACTTCTCCAGTCCTTTCTCCGGAGAGCAGCTGGAAAGATCACTGTCCACTCCATACCTCCTCTAAGTGTCCGTTAGTGTGGGCCACCCCTCCATGAATCTTCCTGAAGGCTTCCATGGCACTTGAATGAAGTTGAATTCCTACTTGTCCTCCTGGCCCCACGTGGTCTGCCCCTGCCCACTCCTGGCTGCTCCCCTCCCCCACCAGCTCATTGAGCTCCGGTCCCAACAGCTGCCTCACTCCACCTCCCATGCTCACTGCTCCTCAAAGGTCTTGGCTTAGGTGTCGCCTCCCCAAGAAGCCTTTCCTGGCCTCCCCCTTCACCATGCTGTACATAGTGCCCTATTTATTTACTTTGCTGTACTTACCACAAGCTACAGTTAGTTTATTTGCTTGCTTGTCACCTTTCTCTCTCTCCTAGAATGTAGATGCCAAGAAGGGAAAAATAAGGCCCGGGCTGGTACATAGCAAGTGCTCAATACTTACTTGTGGAAAGAGGAAGAGGAGAGAAGGGGAAGGAAGGGACAAAGGGAGGGAGGGAGGAAAAGAGACACTACAAAGGAAGGGAGAGGTTAAGTACTCAAGTGGGTCAGTTGAAAAGCCTGATGAGTGGTAGGATGTGGTGTCAATGACTGAAACAGCAGGAGTTTGGGAGGAAGCACAGAGTTAGAGAATAAATTGATGAGTTCCGTTCCAACACTGCATTTAAAGCAAACAGCCAGGGGTGCCTGGGTGGCTCAGTTGTTAAGCATCTGCCTTTGGCTCAGGTCATGATCCCAGAGTCCTGGGATCGAGCCCCGCATTAGGCTCCCTGCTTAGCTGGAAGCCTGCTTCTCCCTCTCCCACTCCCCCTGCTGGTGTTCCCTCTCTCACTGTGTGTCTCTCTCTGTCCAATAAATAAATAAAATCTTTAAAAGTAAATAAATAAATAAAGTGAACAGCCAAGCGAAACTTCCAGCAGATACATAGATGCAGTAGTGGAGCCCAGGGCCGGGCCAGGGCTGGAGAGTCATGAAAATGTCACTGGAGCTCTCTGAAAGGAAGAAATCCCTAACAGGTAAGGAAGGAAGGAAAAGGACAAGCTGCTTGTGGGAACCAGAGTCTCTGGGTTCCAGGCAGAATCTGATTGCAAAGCTGCAGCTGATTCACATAGGGCAACATCAGGAGAGGAGCCTGCACTGAGTGGGACCCAGAAGGGAGGCATCCTCTAGCCCAGACACAGACACACGGACAGGCCTGACAAACCGACGTCTCCATTCACGGTCAGGAAGGTGGCTGAAAAGGCACATTCAGCCAGAAGATGAGAGATGGTATGATGTCGCAGCCAGTGGAGGGAAAGAGGGTTCTGAAGATGACCAAATGGCACAGAATGCCTAAGAACCCATCCCGAACAGCTTGAAGCCTCTGCTTAGCTCGGCATCCTGGACAAATGTGTAGAGTGATAGCGATGATGCCAGGCAAAGTGGTTCATGGAGTTTGTCTTTCCCACCGGGGCTTTCTGCTTCCATTTGTCTGCTCCTTGGCTGCCACTGCTGGTCTACAAAGGGGCTTGGGGAGGAGAAAGAGTCATGGCGCTGGGTGCTGACCACCCACCGCCAGCTCGGCGCCTCTGGGAACACTGCCTCTCTGAACATCAGTTTCTAGGCTTGCAGGTGAAGACAATAACAGCTCCTTCCTGGGGTTGCCGGGAGTTACTCCAAAGCCTCTGAAAAGCCCCCAGCACATAGACAGTGCTGAGCAAATGTTAATTATCTTTCCCTCCCAAGATCTCCCACATTCTGCTTCCCCCCCCCATTCTGACCAGACATTTAAAATTCAGTGGGATTACATGAGCTCTTCTAAGGGTATCAGCCCTTGAAGCTTTCTATATGTTGGTGGAATTCATTTTGTAATTATTCGTTCTTTCTTTCTTTCCACAAATATTTTCTTGAACACCTACTACATGTCCAATGTTGGCCTAAGTACTGGGCATCCGAGGGTGAACGGAAAGGACGCACCACACTCCCCAGCTCATTAGGGAACTCAGCTCTATTGTTCTAAAGTCGAGAGAGGACAGTACGTGCAGAGCCGTGGTTCCCAAACTCCAGCGCGTACCGGAATGACCCGGAGGGCTTGTGAAACCAGATTGCTGGGCCCACTCGCAGAGTTTCTGATGTGATAAATCTGGAGTGGGGGCTAAGAATTTGCATTTTTTAAGTTTTTATTTAAATTCCAGTTAGTTAACATATAGTGTAATATCAGTTTCAGGTGTAAAATATAGTGATTCATCGCTTATGTACAACATCAGGTGCTCGTCCCAAGTGCCCTCTTTAATGCCCATCACCCATTTCATCCATCTGCCCACCACCCTCCCCTCTCGTCACCATCAGTTTGTACCTTATATTAAGAATCTGTTTCTTGATTTCTCTCTCTCTCTCTCTCTTTTTGTCCCTTTGCTCATTTTTGTTTCTTAGGAATTTGCATTTTTAACAAATTTCCAGGTGCTACTGCTGGTCCAGGAACCCCACTTTGAGAATAACTGGAATAGAGTATTAAGGAGGAACGGGGATAGAGCATTGAAGGAGTATTAAGCCAGAAGAATTAGGTACCTTTTACCTCTACAACAAGCTATTCTTGCTGAGGACAGGCTGAGAGATATTCCAGTTAAGCTCACCAAGTCCAGAGATTTCAGAGGGACAGAGGAGCCTGAAGGCATAGGAATGTCACCTCCCAGATACTGGAGCCCAGAGGCCCTTGAGCGTAGTCTGTCTCTTCCCTGCCTGCAAACTGCTCTGCGCCCTTCAAGTCTCTCTTAGAATCAAAGCCCTTTTCCGACAACTGTCCTCACTTCCCCGGGCAGATTTTGGCGCTCCCACTCTCGTGGTACTTCATCCATCTCTATTACAATGACTCTCCCATTGCCCTGCGCCATTGTTATTACCCTATATTCCCCACTATACCATGCATGTCTTGAGAGATGGGGCTGTGTCTTTATCTTGGAATATTTTCTTTATCTTGGAATCTTTTTTTTAATAATAATTCTTATTATGTTATGTTAGTCACCATACAGTACATCCTTAGCTTTTGATGTAATGTTCCATGATTCATTATTTGCGTATAACACCCAGTGCATCATGCAATACGTGCCCTCCTTAATACTCATCACTGGCCTATCTCAATCCCCCACCCCCCCTCCCCTCTGAGGCCCTCAGTTTGTTTCCCAGAGTCCGTAGTCTCTCATGGTTCATTCCCCATTCTGTTTATCTTGGAATCTTAACACTTAAATGTTTATTGAGTGCCAGGCCAACTGACTGGATACACGCGTATGTGCAATGAGTATTCAAATGTATGAGCTTCCAGAAAAAAGGCGATCACGATTGATAGTGTATGTAGATATTGAGAACTGGGAGCAAGGACTTTCTTGTTTAACAAAGATGGGTTCAGATCTTTGTTCCACCATTAGCCATGTAATCTTGGATAAGTTCCTTAATCATTCTGGGCCTCTGTTTCATCACTGATAAATAAGGACGATAATCTTAGCAGGCACGTATGGGAGGACTGAATGAAAGAATATGTACCAAGTGTTTAGCATGGTGCTTGGTGCCTGGACAATATTAAATAAGATAAAATTCAATAGTTGATCAAATAAAGCAAAAAGAACAACTGAAAAATAAAAACTGATTTGGGCTGGGGAAGGGTAACACTGTCAGTTAAAGCTCTTGACAGTGTTTGCCTAATATTTCTAATTACAAAAGCAGCAAAATACTATGTTGTCTATCACTTAATATATGTCAAATCAACTTTGATAATTATTTTTCCAACATTAAACCTTGTTCATTTGTGTTGTTCTCTAGTCAAGGAGACTGAAGATGGAGGAAAAGCCATTTGACTTTAGGATGTCATTCAGAAAAATGGGTCTGTAGAAAGATAAGGATTTTGAAGTGAAGAAGAGGAGGCCACAAATAGAGGCAACTTCTTTCAAGAAGTGTGTCAACAATAATGAGGAAGAGAGAGAACAGCAATTTTCTGTTGAACAATGTATCTACAGAAAGTAAATGTTTCCATTGACATCTGTGTGTGTATGTGTAATCATACATACATATGTGTGTGTGTATATATATGTATACATACATACTTTGTGTTAAAACCATTTCATATATATTGAATATGTATATTTCATATTCAATTATAAATTTCATATTCAATCTATATTTCATATATATATATGAAATGGCTTTAACACAAAGTACCAGGCATTCTTAAATCTGAAGTCCAACAATTTTTTTCTCTACATTCTGTGAAATAAATATTCAACTACACGTATAGCTCATTTTAATGTTTCATTACAAGAGAGATTCCTCTACCAAGGGATTCCCAAGCATCCTCGTTTAACCAGCACTTCGAAGTTTCTATTTTAAGATTTGTAGCTGTTTTAAAAGGTAGGCCATTTTACTGCACAGCACCTTGTGAGAGGAAGGCCACTGTTCAGTAAATCAGGTTCTAATGACCTGGGCAGGGGAGAGAGCAAGCAGGACTTGCTTGTCGTTGGCTGAATTGGTCTCAAAACCAGTAAGCACAGGAAGTGAATGACAGCAAATTTCAAAGCACAGCAAAAGCCTCATTAATGCTGAACAGGGAAGTCGCACTTCAACTTAAAATTTGCTAAAACAGAAATAAAAACATATACGAGGCCCTTTGGGTCTTCATGTGTACAAAAAATATCAGTGATGTGTTATTCTATGGGGTTCTATGATAATCAGGTTTGACTGCTTGTTTTTCAAGGAGCTTTTATCTTTAGATTCATTCTTGAGGCAAGCTTGTCTAGTGCAGTCTCCCCAGTGCGTTCAAGTGGGCACCAAGGACTTTCCTGCAAACAAAAACTTGGAGAGGGAATCAAAAAGAAAGAAAGAAAGAAAGAAAGAAAGAAAGAAAGAAAGAAAGAAAGAAAGAAAGAAAGAAAAAAGAAAGGAGAGAAGGGGGCTTTCTGCATTGCAGTTAATGGGCTTTTACAGCCTGCTTTGCAGAGGATAAGCACAGGTTAGAAGCATGGTTAGACTCAGCTATCAGAAAGAACGATTTCTCAACATTTGCTGCAACATGGATGGCACTGGAGGAGATAATGCTAAGTGAGATAAGTCAAGCAGAGAAAGACAACTATCATATGATTTCTCTCATCTATGGAACATAAGAACTAGGAAGATTGGTAGGAGAAGAAAGGGATAAAGAAAGGGGGGTAATCAGAAGGGGGAATGAAACATGAGAGACTATGGACTATGAGAAACAAACTGAGGGCCTCAGAGGGGAGGGGGGTGGGGGAATGGGATAGACTGGTGATGGGTAGTAAGGAGGGCACGTATTGCATGGTGCACTGGGTTTATATGCAACTAATGAATCATCGAACTTTACATCAGAAACCAGGGATGTACTGTATGGTGACTAAAATAATATAATAAAAAAATTATTATATAAAAAAAAGAAGCATGGTTAGTAACTGATCAAGAAAAGAATTAGAGCATTATTTATGTATTTTGTTTTTATAGTCTTTATTTCATTTTAGAGAAAATGTATTTTGCTAGTTCAACCAACCTGGTAGGCCCTTAGCAGAATAAGAAACCAAGTGGAATATTTGTTTACCTTTCGAAAAGACTGTGGTTCCTAACATTTTAGAGTTGGATCTTATTTTCTAATCTTGATTAATCCCTAACTTGCAGATGGAATGAATGGCAACTAGACCTTTTTAAGATGATCCTTTGGAAGTTTGAAAACATTTCTAATAGGAAAAAAAAAAAGTTCTTTGAGATGACTGGATTTTCACAGCAGCCCACACAATTCTAGTGAGGCCATGATATACATGAAAGGACAATAGGAGTAAAAAGTATCAGGGCAGGGTTATTTTGGGGATGGAGAGAACACAGACAGAGCCAAAGAGACGTGAAGCCTGGGTTGAAATCTAAGTTAGCTGCTCACCAGTCTTGCAATGGTGGGCAAATAACTTAACCTCTCCAAGCCTCAGTGGCCTCCCCCATCAAATGGGGGTAAGGCTCAGATGCCAGGGATGCTTCTGTGAGGATAGCACGTAGACTGAGGTCAGAGGCTGGAGCCAGACCCTCAGTTTTTAATTCTGGCTCTGCTTTTGCTTGCTAAGAACCTTGGACAAGTTACTTAACCTCTCTGTTCATCAATTACTTCACCTATAAAATGAAGATGAAATAGAACATAGCTCTAGCATTGTTGTGTCAATTGTGATGGCTTAAGTCAGTATATAGAAACTATTTAGAAAGCTCTGCAGAAGTGTTAGTTACTGTTGTTACTAGGTATGTTTCCTGCCTATTCTTTAAAAATGTATATGTGTGTGTATATATATATATATTAGAATTACTTTCCTAAGAAATTGATTTTGTTTGTGGTAATTTACCGCTATAAGTGGGAAAGAAATTTCATTCCCCAGAAAGAGCAAATGAAGAAATAGAGAAAAGGAGGATTGTGTCTGGCCAAAACCACAATTTCAGATACACCATTCACTTTGTTTTAGAAGAATGTCAAGAGTTACCTATTCTTCACCAGAAGGAAAACAAGCAACAAGTCTCTGCAACCAGACATAGCAAGTATTGTTTTGAGAAAATGGAAGGGAGATCTCAGACATGCTTGGGCAAGATTATCATACCACTGCCTTTTAATTACAATTACCATGCTAAAAATAGTTGCATTGTACTTCATTCATTCATCATTGTCAAAGAGCCCTATTTGTGGAATATGAAAATATTTAATGCCTTGCAAATGAACACAGCTGGATGCTTAAAACCTGGTTTGAAGTATTAAATAGACTGAGAGTCTTAATGTATTCTTTTCCCCTGGTTACAATGAAGTTGTTGTTTATCAGATATATCATTAAGTCCTAGGATTAGGCAGGGGTGGGGGAGGAAATGTGATTTTAACAGGGAGGTTGCCAACTCTTTTAGCTTCACCTACCTGGAAAGGTTAAATCCTAAACATTGCAATGAGCCAGGAGTTATGGCCAATCCTCCAAGATGCCAATATGGCACCCATGATAGGGGAAGAGAGCGGAGGAGTAAACGAGGTTCGGATTACATGAATAGAGCTAGTCACCTTCCTTTTCTAAAACCTGCTGTCCGTAGGAAGCATGAAGTCTCTGAGACCACGGCCTCTGAGAAAAAATATAACTTCTTCTTTTGGGCCCAGACTGGGAACCTTGGACAAGGCAATGACTTAGTGTGGGGTGTGGAGTTGTGGTCTTATAGTGTGGAGGTCCCTTAGCTCTTTAGCAGGTCCCTTAGTTCCTGCACAGCAGAGTGTATTCCCTAGAAGCAGGGCTTCAGGCTGGAGAATATCTGCAGGTAAAAATAATGCGAAGCACCACGAGTATGCCGTAAGTTATTTTCAATTTCATCTTGGAACTGGAAATTCAAAATGTGACTCTTGGTATTTCCCAATTAGTTTATCGAGACAAAAGGGGGGCTCCAAGACCTAAGAGCAGCTCATGTTGGAATTTTCCAGGGATCCCAGCTCAGCCAGGGCAAGTTATCTCAAAGGCTGTACAATTTGGATAACTGGGGAGTTTAAGGAGAGAAAACCAGAATAACATGAAACAGTGCCAGAGAACACACGGAGTGTTCTGGAACACTTGGCTCTCCTGGTTTCCTTTAAAAATCATTTTTATTATTATAAACAACTTTGCAGAAAGTTTGTCCCATAAACTCTTTAATGAAATTATTGGCTTATCTCTATGAACACTTGCAAATTTGTCCATATGTATACATCTTACTTGCAAAATTTTAGTTGCTCTGTATGTGATGGGGTCTTACTTTTCATGTGGCGTTATTTATAACATCATTTTCTTTGACTTTTTCCTCTGTATTTATGTTCTAACTTTGTACTTAACATTTTAAAGAAGGGCACGATAGCTTATCCATGTGATAAAACAATATATTTTCTCAAAGTGAATCAACTTCTTACCTCTTCTTGCTCGACTGACAAAATGAAAATGACACAATACAAAGAAAAAACATTCCCCCTATAACTTTCAGAAAAGTTTGTTGTTGTTTCTTTTTTTTTAAAGACTTATTTATTCATTTGAGAGAGAGAGTAGAGAGAGAGTGCAGGAAGAGTGGGGGGGGGTGGGCAGAGAGAGAGAATCCCAAGCAGTCTCCCCACTGAGTATAGAGCCCTACACAGGGTTCAATCCCACGACCCTGAGATCATGACCTGAGACGAAATCAAGAGTCCGGCGCTCAACCTACTGAACCACCCAGGCCCCCCATGTTGTTGTTTCTTTTTATACTCCATGAAATGCTTTATTTGAACGTATTGTCAATTCACTATTAGGTGATAGAATAAAAATTTTGGTAGCGACAACTGTAAAAATGGCTAATCCATGGCAGGAACAGAGCAACTGATTAAAGGGGAAAAAATGAAAAAAAAAGTTTATTCTTCTGTCCCTGCATTATAATGTAATGAATTTCACTGAAGTCCATGGTCACTCAGAGGCCACAATGGCCCAATAAGGCTACACTGTGGAATCTCACCCACTCATTTATTCATTCAATCATTCCGACAACATTTATTAGTAGGTATGGAAGAGAGAGTAGCAAAAGTGCCCCTTCATTCACAAACCTCACTGCAGAGAACATACCATAATTAAGTACATAAAAGTATTATTTTAAAAAAAAATGGTCAAGAAGGTAAGGGGGAAGAGAAGGGCAGGGCTGGGGTTAAATGCGGTGGCTGCTATTTTTTATGTATTTTTGTATGGAAGGCTAGTTGACACACACAGTTACATTCTTTTCAGGTGTATGACAGAGTGATTGGACATGTTTATCCCTTATGCTAGGCTCACCACAGGGCAGGTGCCATCTGTCACCATACAATGCTATTCCAATACCATTGACTATGTTCCCTATGCTGTGCCTTTCCTCCCTGCAACTTCTTCATGCCAGAACTGGAAGGAGGCTGCTATTTCAGAAAGGGTGGTCTGGAAGTTTTCTTTGATGTGGGGGTGGTCATCGGAGAAAGTGATTCCTACGTCTATATTTGTCTGTGAAAGGACACGTGTGTACACGTGGCAAAAATATGGCTCACTTTTACATCTCTTCATTGTTGTTTATTCATTCATCCGAACAGTATTCATTTTTTGTGAATGTGCTGCTACTTTGATAGCTATGGGAGAGATGAGTGAACTATAGAGGCATGGCAACTGGCTTACAGAGTCTATGGGAAGACAAGAAATTATCACAAGTGTGATAGTGCTTTGAAAGAGGAAATACAGGGTGCTTTTTATGGCTGGGAGGTCAGGGAAGGCTTCCCTGTGGAAGTGACCTTTAAGCAGAGAAGCAGGTGTAAGCCAGCTTAATGTGGACAAAGGCATTGAGAGCGAGGGAGATTTATAAGCACAGGGTCACTGTACAACTTTGTTTTGCTGATGACTTTCAACTTTGCCACCTATCCCATTTCCCAAGGGCTAAGAAGAAACAGCACTTGATTATATTTCCTTGCCTCTCTGGCTGATGTACAAATGCACCGGGAAATTATTTAGCAGTAGAGGAGTAAGGGGAAAGACACAGCACAAGGGAAAAAATAATCATACAATCAAAACTCAATGACTCTATTTGTACCCAAGATTTGGATATCTTTATTTATAGTAAGTTTTATTGCAAATCAATCTTTTTGATAGCTGGAGTGCCCTTTGAAACGCAGAATTGGAGTAATAAATTTCACAAAGACCACTTATCAAGCTATAGTCATTTCCAGTTTTGTTTTTAATTGGCTGCATATAAATTTTCTTGTGTCTTTAACGTTAGATTTATGGCAGAGAGAGAAAGAAGCAGCAGCAGAAGGAGAAAACACGAAAACCATCAAGAAAAAATAGGTAAGTTTTTTTCGTTTTCTATACTGTTTGATTCTTTGAAATCCAGTATGATAATGATGTAGGGTAGGAAAGCTGTGTACCCATCTCATAAGCCTATAATCTACCCGAAACTGTTAATGATGAAGAACAATTAGAAATGAGAGTTTTGTATAATGGCGTATGATTCCTCCATTCAATGGAATATACCATAGCCGTTAGGACATCATGTTGTGGAAGTCCGAATGGCATGGGGGAATGTTCACAATAGATCAATTTTAGAAAGCAGGATGACAACAAAAATTACCATGTGATAAAAATTAGGTCACAATATAATTACAAAGAACATGTGGCAAAGAAAATATATCAATATTTTAATAGGAGTTACATCTGCTTAATGAGATTAGAGATTATTTTCTTCACGTTTTTTTCTTCATGCATTTTCCAAATTTTTTGTCACAAACGTGTATTAGTTTTATAATCTGAAAAAAAAAGCAATGCATGCTTTGTCTTTCCTTTTTTAATTGCAAAGAGAAAGGAAGGATTTAAGTAATAATCATCCTTATAATGTACATACATCCTTGTACAAATGGGAGTTATCCTCAGGTAGGTTTTGAATCAGTAGCTTTTACATAAGTGAAGTAAAGGACTCAGAAACAGGCTTTGTTGCTTGGGATAGTGCTGGGGGATTACTGGCTTTTATTAAAAAAAAAAAAAAAGCCAACAACAACAACCAAAAAACCAAGGAGAGGGCCAAGGAAATAAAACTTCACAAGGAGTAATGCTTTAAAAAGAGTAATTCTTGGGTGCCTGGGTGGCTAAGTCAGTTAAGCGACTGACTCTTGATTTTCGGCTCAGGTCATGATCTCAGGGTTTTGAGACTGAGCCCCGAGTAGGGCTCCACACTGGGTGTGGAGTCTGCTTAAGATTCTCTCTCTCCCTCTCTCTCTGTCTCTCCAGAAACCCCCTTCCTCTCTAAAAAGAGAGAGAGAGAGAGAGAATAGTTCTACTACAAATGACAGGTTTAAATAATGCTCTTAGCTGCATCGTTGTATCTCATTACCCAACTTCTGACCTTTTAACGGAGATGTGCATGGCGCACTCTTGAATGGTGTGCTGTGGACCAGCTTGCTGGCTGCCCCTGTCTTTTGTTTGTGGTGAGTGTGTGTGTATTTGTGCAAGCCACCTTTCCTCTTGCCGTCTCTGAATTTTGTGTTATGCTGAGAAAGACCTTTCAAGTTTGTAAAAATTTATACATATTTTCTTCCAGTGTTTTTATAGATTTCACTCTTTACATTTAAATCCTAAATAATGGTGGGTGACATTTTAGTGTAAGGATTAGGGTAGAGACCAACCTTTATGTGTTTCCATATGGCTAGCTGGTTGTTTTAATAGCATTTATGGAAAACTCCACGTTTTTTTCTCAATAATTTGAGTCACCTTTATATTACACTCAATTTTTGTGACTTTTGTGTCTGTTTCTAGATGCTATGCTTTTTTATTCATCTCTTGATCTGTTTCTTCTTTTTTTTTAAGATTTTGTTTATTTATTTGAGAAAGGGAGAGGGAGCGAGCACACCCCCCCCCCCCAGTGCATAAGGGGGGGAGGGGCAGCGGGAGAGGGAAAGACAGACTCCCCACTGAGCAGGGAGTCCCGACACCCTGAGATTGTGCCCTGAGCCTACGGCAGCCGCTTAACCAACTGAGCCACCCAGGCGCCCCTCTTGATCTATTTCTAAACCAATACCAGACTATTTTAATTACCACAGTCTTGTAGTGTGCTTTGATAATATGTTAGGTCAAATCCCCCAATCCATCTCATTTTCTTTTTCAAAAGCATATTGTAATTTTTTTAAATGCGTTTCTTAAATGACTTAACACTTCACTTTGCTTTACTAATGCAAATGGAGATACATATACATACACATAGACATTCATATATACACGCATATATATATTATTTAATAACAATAATATAGAATATACGTGCATATATATTACCCAGAAATTGAATTTTAGTGCTGCTCATTCTAGCAAAGCAGGGCAAAAATTATACCAGTTTTTTTTTTTTAAGACAGTGTCTATTTGTTCTTCAGGGTTTCTGTTGAGAAGTGATATGGTCACATTTCCTCAGCCAGATGGAAAAGCTCCTTTGACATTTGAGCACCAAGATCTCCAGAATCTTGTCCGTGTCCGCAAGCAAGATCTAGCCTAAAGCCTAATTACACGGTTTAGGACACATTCCAAATATTATTGCTCTCCCGTTCCGGGCTGCTATGACCATTCCATTAAAAAAAAGAGCCAGGGAGGGTCATTTCAAAAGCTACTGAAAGAGTTATAAACACAGGACAGCCAACTGATGCCTGACTTTTAGAAGTTCCATTTTTGTATGCCCAGAGAGTCAACCTTGGTAAAATAAATAAATAAATAAATAAAACTACACATACACATATAAACATAAACCACTTTTAGCTGGGTCAGCCCCTAAGAGATAGCTATGATTTTTTTTTTCTAATTTCCCTTTAAATAACAAACGTCTTCAAAAAGTGATCTGTACTCTCTGGCACGATGTTGTCTTCACTCGTTTCTGTCCATGATTTCCCTAATTTCTTATGGCAGATCTTCTGGCTCTAGAAGCAGTTTTAGTAAAACAGCTTTCTTACAGTCAACCTCTTTGGTGTTCTAACCAAAACCTTTGTCCCAAGTGTCAGTTTCCCTTCTAAACTTGTGTGCTGAGATTTTCATCTGAAGTCTCCCAAACCCAGCTGTTCACTTCTCACTTCTTTTGCTCTTTTTACTATTCTCCTGTTCTGCTTCTTTGTTCAAAGTAGTAGGTACTTTGGGGACTCTTGCTCAGCCCATGCCCCTCACCCCACTTCAAGAATGACCTGTCTGAGCCTCTCCTGTTGTCTCTTTCTCACCTCGTGGTTGAAAGCATTCAGGAAGGGCCATGTACAAATGGCGTGGCGGGTGGAAAGCTCCAGAGAAAGAGAATCATAAAGCACATGGCAGAGGGATGACAAGTCCAGAGGACACATGACCCTGGAGAGAGGAGGAGATGGGAACTGCTTTGTGCCAATGGCACCTCAGTTCTGGTCCTTTCAGAGGGCTAGCTGTGCTTCTTACCATGAAATATTCTTGTCCCCTCCCAATAAACCTCCCTCTCTGGGCTTAGGTTTGTTGAAGAGGCTTCTGTTTCTTGCATTCCCTAAATGTGAGGTGATGCCCCCGAGCTTAAATCTGTCTCCCTAAAATGTGAAGTTTCTTCGTTTTCCAAAGGAATTGTCCGAAGGAAGAGGCGATTTACTGAAGTAGTGAAGAGTGTGAGCACTGGGTTCAGATTGCCTAATTAGCTTGAGATCTCAGGACCTCTCTGCCTCCATTTTCCCATCTATAAAATTGGAATAATAGAAGTGTCTACCTTCTAGGGATTTGTGAGAATTGAAGAGTTGATGCAAATAAAGCTCTTAGAATAGCACCTGACACATTGTAAACCTGTAGTAAATATTGTTGTTATTGCTGTTATCTATAGCAATACATTCCCACTGGCTTTCTGCAAGAACTTCAACATGTCCGTCCCAGGACCTCCCAGCTTCCCTCCAAAGAGAACACAACTACCTAACTTCCAGGTCCTGTCATTGGCTCCTCCATTCAATCCAGCAGTCCTTTGACTTCATATCTGTTTGACTTTCGGGCCTAGGCCGATTCCATTAGACTAGCAGTTCCCAAATTGAACTGCCTCTCAGATACCAAAGATTTTGAATCAGAATCTTCCAAATTAGGACTTGGGAATCTGTATTAAAACAAAATAAGACAAAAAAACTCCTCAGTGAATTCTAATGGACCTGACCATTGGATCAGAGTTTGGGGAACTACTGTGGATTACACTACTTTATCCTCACTGACTTTATCTGTAAAGTCAGTGCAGTGAATACCTCTTTCATAGAATTGCTAACCTAGTGTGTATCTTTACCATGTGCCAGGGACTGTGCCAAGGGCTTTCTAGCTCTTGTCTCACTTAACTCTCACAGCAATCTTGTGAAGTAAATACTAGATTAACCCCATATTGCAGATGAGGAAACTGTAGTTTTGCTTGATAAAAGTCATTCAGCTACCAAGTGTGGAGAGTGAGTATATCAACTGCTGGAGTGAATGAGAGTAGTATATTAGCTAATGTATTTAAAGCCTCTGGTACACAGTAGGTGTTCAATAAATGTCCCCCTTCCCTTCCTTTTATCTATGTGATTTTATTCATGCCCAGTGAATCTTGGATTGAGGACAATACTTTGACCTTAACAGTGCCCAGAGAATTAAAAACCAGTATTCTGGAAGATAAAACATAAAAGGGTGGTGGATACCAGTGGAAGATGGAGGTTGCTTGGGATCACCAATAGAGAGAAACACAAGTATAATTGCATATGGAAGACCAGGCTCACATGAGGAGAAACAGTATCTTGGCCACTGAGGGTAGGAAAAGTCAGGGTGATGAACTTTAAAAGAGGAGAACCAAGGTATGAAGGTAAAACCACATCATCTCAGAGGTAGATTCCTAAAAGGACACCTGTTCCAGGCTCCTTCCCACCACATGGTCATCCAATTCTTTTTTTTTTTTTCAAAATTTTATTTATTTATTTATTTTAGAGAGAGCACAAGCAGGGGGCAGGGAAAGGGAGAAGCAGGCTCCTTGCTAAGCAGGGAGCCCAATGAGGGGCTCGATCCCAGGACCCAGGGATCATGACCTGTGCTGAAGGCAGACACTTAACTGACTGAGCCACCCCAGAGCCCCTGGTCATCTAATTGTTATGTAGACACTTTCTGTGACAGGAAATTCAACTTAGCAAGTCAGAAGAGGTTCTAGTTGTTAGAAAACTCTTCATATTGTTTCAGTCTAGATGTTCTACCCGCAGGTCCCCTTCCACTGTTTAGGGCCCTGAAGCACAAGTCTAATTTCTCTTCTATCTGACAGCCTTTCAAATATATGGAGACAGTTACCTTGTACCTCCTAGGGCCAAACCTTCTGCCTCCTTTAATCGTTCCTCATATGACGTAGTTCCAAGCCTCTTGATATCCTGGTCCCTCTCCTTGTGCATGTGTTTACTTTGCTTTTGCCAAGCCTTAATTGGGGACAATACTCTGTGTGTAATGACCAACACTGGGTGGTACTGTAACACACAACTTGCTTTATATGTCAGACTTTTATCGATGCAGCCTAAGACAGCATTCATTTATTTGGGCAGCCATACTGAGGATCAAGTTTAGGTTTGCTCTTATCTGCATCTGTTAAGATACTTATCAGCAGTTAGTTTCCCAGGGTGGGACCCCCACCTTTATCCCTGTAAGAGCTAGCCCACTGCTCCCACATTGCATTTGGCTTATGTTGTATAATGGCACGTCTTCCGCTCCTGGTTTTGTGTCATCTAGAAATGTGATGCAAATCCTCTGGGTTTTCATTCAGAGCACTGATAAAAGTCTTGAAGTCTAAGCCCTGGAGAGAGCCATCTATCATTCTGATGATAACTAGTATGGTATGAAGGTTTTGAAGTCAAATAAACCTGGTTTGAATTATGGCTCTGCCACCTACTTTATGACATTGGACTAGCTGGTTAAACTTTTGAGTTTCACTTTCCTCATCTGTAACATGGGGTTGTGAGGATTAAGGGAGAAGATGCAGAGAAAGCATTTAGCACATTAATGATGAAGCACAAATATTGATCCCCCCCTACCGTTTCTTCAGGTCTACATAAATTCATTAATCAGCATCTGTAGGTTATGGTTTGTTAATCAGTTATTGGTCCAATGAATTATACTGGAACCCAGGCCTAGATTTCTTTATCTTATCCACAATATCTTGTGAAGGGCATTGCTAAAATGCCACTTATATAGGGTGGTTTCCTTATGAAATCAGGGCAGAGACAAAGTAAACAGCAATGATTCCACTGGCATATACATTTCAGAAAAATAGTAAGCTATAAATGAAGTTCGTCGACCTTGAGAACAGTCAATACTCAGGCCAGAAGCGCATATTGGGCAACTGCTCTGTGCCTGGCAATGAGTTGGGGACAGCAAGGGCTTTACCACGATTAAAATGCAGTGTCTGTGTTCAAGGAAAGAGACTAGAATTCTAGAATCTTAGGGGCTAGTCTTGTTCACAGAATTGAGTGAAGTGATTTCATTCCATTTGTTCATATATCCAGTCAACAAACACTTATCGAGCACTTGCTAGGTGTCAGGCTCCTGTCCCCACCCCTCCATCTCATTCCCATTAGGCGACCGAGGGTAGCGGGGTGAGTATGAGAAAAAAGAAGACACCGCCCTCGTATTCAGGGAGTTTAACGTCTAGAAGGTTGAGAGATCTTTGTGCTAAAGGCCCTCTGCTTAGTGCTTGGGATGCAAAAATAAGACAGATTCGTTGTCTTCTCAGTACTTAAGATGTGTTCTGTTATGACATATTTATTTTTTGTAACGATTTGTTTCCTTCCGTCTCACTCGCCCGGCAGCTTTTCGAGGCAGAGACCGCGGCCGCCGGGGGTGGGGAGGGTGTCTTTCACACAGTAGGTGATCAAAACCCGGCCGCTGGAAGGAAATGCAATGGAATCGCTGCGGGCTTGAGTTCTGTCTCCTGAACAGCGAGAATGACAGCTGCAACCGGACGCTTGGAGGTCAAGACGAACGAAAGGAACGTAAGAAACTTGAATGGGGAAGCCTTCTAGAAATACTAAGTATTCGTTCTCCCGTTTGGACTTTGGCAAGCCAGGCTGTTTTAGGAAGGGTCTGGCACTCTGTGTTCCTAAAATTGGTTTCCTAGATGGAGTTGGAGGGAGGCGAGCGTGGAAACGCTGCTTTTTGTCAGGGTGCCCGAGGCAAGAAGGGGAAGGAGGAGGGGTGAGACCGGTGAGCCAGAAGCAAGCCAGGGACCTGGAGAAGAGGGACATCCCAGGCGACTGCAAGGAGTGCGGCGTCTGCACCCGCAGGGGCCAACGCAAACGGGAGACCTGAGGGGAAGGGAGAGGGCAGGGGCGAGGAAATCCAGGGAAAGCGCGCCGATTGGTCCTCTCCTCGGGGCGTGTGCTTCTGTACGCCCAGCGATTGGTGGCGGGAAAGTAGCTGGTTAACCGGCCCCCGCCGCCCCACCATTGGTTAGCAGCCTCTCTAGCTGCTACACCACTGGCCAGCGGGCCGGCGAGCCGCGCGCGGATTGGTCGGGGACGACCGCCGAGACCGGCTCCCTTCGGGCGCTCGGATTGGCTGGCGGAAAGAGGCAGGTATCCGGGCTCTGGGGCTCCTCCATTGGTGGGCGGGGAAGGGGGGTTGGGCACAGCGATTGGTGGGCGGGGGGCCGGGCCTGGGCCGGCGGGGAGCGGATTGGTCGGAAAGTAGGTTAGTGGTGCGACATTTAGGGAAGGCAGAAAGTAGGTCAGGGACGGAGGTGCCTGTTTACCCGCGCCGGACTCACCGCCGCCGCCGCCGCGGGATCCGAGTGGGGGCGCGGACGCGGGCGCTCCCGCGAGCCACGGTGAGTGTCGGGCTGGCCGCGGCCAGCGGCACGGCCCCGGGCACCCCGTCGGGGGCCGTTAGCACCCTGGCAGGCGCGGCGCCCCTCCCGCCGCCCGGGGCGCAGCCCGGCCGCCGGGGAACCCTGCCCGACGTGCCCGCTGCCGGCCTTAAAGGGCCCGTGCCCGCTCCCTGCCCCCACCCGAGCCTCGGGGAGGCTGCGCCCCTTAAAGGCGCCGCGCCCGGCCGCCCCCATCCTCTCTCGCGGGGGCTGGCGCTGCAGGGTAGGGCGGGCAGAGGTGCCGCAGGCGCCCTTAAAGGGACCGGGAAAGTGTCCGCGGGAGTACCCACCTCCCCTCCGCGGGTATCGCTACCTGGCGGGGGTGAGGAAGGAGCCAGCTGCCTCTTAAAGGGACAGCTCCGCCCTTTGGGAGCAACGATCCGGCTCAGGGCGAGTCGTAGGATGTATCCCTGGGAGATGGGGGGACCCTCGAGAGGACCATTCTTGACGGCTGCACCCCAAGGGCATTGGGCAAGGAATGCCTCTTCTGCCCTTCCTCTCCCATCTCCTCCACTTCCCTTTCGGGAGCCTACGGGGCTGGGAGGAGGAGGGAGGGCGTCTCCGTCGGGCTTGCGGAGTGCGAGTCTGCTCGCCCCTTCGGCCCTGTCGCGGGGCCTTGGCGCTGCACCCGGGAATCCGGGGACCATAATGGGGCAGACCTCAGCCTGCGAACTTTCGTCCGGCCTGCGCCGTCTGGGTCCCGGCGGCCCCGGGAGCATCCCCCGTGGGTCTTTGAGCAGGTGCCCGACGGCACGGGGTTGTCGCCCGGCGTCCAGGTGTGGGCCCGCCGCCCGCCCTAGAAGCCCTGGAGCCCCGCGGAGGGCGCAGCGAGGCTGGCTCTAGCACCGGGTTTGACAGATGTCAGAAAAGAAGGGTTCCCGCTCGCGATTGCCGGGCGTTGACAGCCAAGAGAACTCTCGTTTGCTCGGAGATAGAAGTGGAAGAGCAGAAATTAATGCCGACCTTGTGGGGCTTGAGTCAACGACCCCCGAGGGGTCTCGAGAGTCGGCTGCGGAGCGCAGGCAGGTGTTGGAGGGTAGGCGCAGGGGAAGGACGTGTTGCACTGGACATTGGCGTCGTCGGTTGTCACTGTCGGTGCTGGGCGATGAGGGACCAGGCTGACACTCCTCAGCCCACATTCCCTATCCCCTTTTCCCTCCTCCGCTTCAGCCCCCTGGCCCTTTCCCGGTCCAATAGCGTTGTCTGGGCACTTTGGCTCTTGCTAGTCTCTTCTCCTTGCTTACAGAGCTACTCCTCAGCATGGGATTATTAGCCAAGTTTTCTCACCCAGCTTCCAGAAATAAGATTCGGTTTTTGTGAGGAAGCATTTCTTGAGTGTACCTGTGTTTCCAGGGTCTTTGTTAAAAAACAAAAATGCACAGAAGCTGGCCATTAGATGCATCTCATTTCCCACAGCGCTTGTCCTTCTGACCTCTGCTGCAGTTCCCGCTTTAATCTAGTTTTACATGACAACTATTATTTGAATTCTTCTGGTCCCATTGATATCAGGATCTGTCAATTTGGGTTGGTGGAGTTTTTAATTAATGTACTGGTTGAATCATGAGCTTAAAATAATCATCGCTGCTCCTGAGCAGTTTTGAATAATCTCATGCTCTTCGTGCTTGCAAGGGGGGGGGGGGAGTCACTGCTGTTAAATTAAATTTCCATATCAATGAAACTCCAAAATATTTTTTAAAACACAAAATTGAATCTTTTGGTCCATGATCTGTTACTGAGTTCACTTTACCGATATGTCTTTAAAGCAGCTTGTGGAACCTATTTAGAAGGCTTTGAAATTGCCTGTATTGCCTGAAGCTGGAATCTGTGGAGGTATTTTGGTTTTGACGGTGGATGTAGCCAGTGAGTAATAATAATAATTTAAACGATAGTTAAATTTGTGCCGTATTCCAACCCCTAAAGTTTAAAAAGGGGGAGGGAAAGGAACAGGTGGTGGAAGAGTATTAGTCTGAGAGTTAGAACTCACTGGTTCTGGCCCAGACTTGGGTATTCATGGCTGTGCCACCTGGGGTGAGTCACTGAGCCTCTCTGGCTTCTATTTGCCTCAGATGGAAAGTAAAGCAGTTGAACTAGGTGCCCTAGAGTTCTCTGCATCTCTAAATATTTAATACTTTGAGTTCAGGTTGGTATTTACCTCCAGAACATCTGAGCTGAAGTCCTATTTTCATAGGAAACTTAAACAGAACGACAGATGGGGCTTTAAAGACTCCATTTCAAATGATTATAAAATGACGACGACTCAGGAGTGTCCGCCTTCTGCCGAAGAGGTTTGCATACCACACAGGAGAAAAGGAAGTGGCCGTGTTTTCAGATTTTGCCTTCCACGCCAACCATCTCTGTGCAATTTATATACCAAACAGTGAACAAGCACTGTGGAAAGACTTGGCTATGTTAACAAAACTGCATGAGAATCTATAACAACTAAATATTTCATATGTCTCTTCGGTGTAGAGTTGCTTTCCTTCTGTGAGCTCTTTTCTGTGTGTGATTGCAACATCAGCTCTGAGGGCGGTGAGAGAAAGTCAGTATCAAAGAAACCATTTCTGCCTCTTACCAGGTTACAGTTACAGAGTGATTTTAGTTAGCAGCTTGGTAGATGCTTGCAGGGAAGTAAAAAATCCTCTCTAGACCTTGAGGCTTAGTGAGGAGCCCAGAAACACAGGCATGTCACCCTTCTGCAGTCTTTTCTCTCCTCATTGCCACTGCGCCACTTTGTCACAACACCCGGACTTACCCCAGACACCCGCCCTGGCTTTTCTCCTCTTTCTCTCTCAAAACAAGACCTGCTCGGACTGGAGCCCCCTCAGCACCTCTTCCTTCCTGCTCAGAATGTCCTGTCTTCTCCCCCCACCCCTCCACCAACACCCCTATGTCTCCTCTTCTCTTTCCAGTTCAGAAAAAGCAACTGGATCTCTCCTCTGTTTCTTTTCCTTGGACGTCCACTTTGGGCGGGAGCCTGGACTCTGGTGGCAGGACCTGGAACTTGGGTTCTGGTTAGACAAGTGTTAGATCCCTCTGACCGCAGGCTCTTTCTCTGCGGTGTAGTGCCTGCCTCACAGAGTCTGTGTGGGAATCCAGGGAGATGGTGCATGTAAAATGCCTGGCACACAGAAAGCCCTCCCTCAGTGCCTGCTGCCACTCCCTCCCAGTGCTGCCAGGGTCCTGCCCCCTGAATATCCTCTGAGCTCTGTGTCCTTGGCCTCCTCACCAACCCCAGAAAAGCCTTCATCTTAATCTAGTAGAGGAAGGATGGAAGGGGAAGACAGAGCCCTTCTGTGGGCCTGCGATGCCGCAGCCAGCTTTCCCTTGTCTGTACGTGGTACCCCTGAACTTGAATGTCTCTCTCCCCTTCCTGCAGGGCAGCCTCTCACAGGGCTATGACTGTTCCCCTTTTCGACGCTCTCCTGTGTGCTGTCCCTAGCTCCTACCCTCTGGTGCTCTCTCTACCACCCTTCTCTATAGTTCTCAAAGATCTCCAAACACTTTAAGTCTTGAATTCCAGGGGCCTGTCCTTAGTCCAGAGTTGTTGTTCTTGGCCCCTGTCCAGCTGTTCCCCTGCCTTTCTTTCCAACCTTCTTGGAATTCCCTCCTTCTTCAGCCTTTGGGTCACAGTGCTCTCTTGGTTCTCTTCCTGCACCCCCTAATGGTAGGTTTTGGTCTTGGCCCATTTTCAGTCCTGATCGGTCTCTCCTGCTTCAGCTGCCAGTGGGTTCATTGGAGACATTAGTGACAGGCTGGAGCTAGCATTCATGACCTTGGAGTTATAGGTTGTAAACTGCTTGCAAGCACTCTTATTTCATCCTTGTAACACACGGGTGCCTGTACCCCTTCACCACCAAGCCAAGCTGAGAGGCAGTTTGTTTGAGTGGCTAAAAGTACAGACTTTGGGGCAGATCGTGCATCCTAACTGTTCCTTCCCAGCTTTATGATTTGTGGTCAAGTCGCTTTGCTCGCTATGTCTTGGTATCCTCAATTATAAGACTGGGATCTCTGGAGTCCTTACCTCAAAGAGTTGTGGTGTAGATTAAATGAGTTAAAACTATTAAAATATACATGAAGCTGTTCATGGCACATCGTGAGCGTTCTGTGAATGTCAGCTCTTGGTACTTCTGCTCCGCCTTGCCCCTCCACATCCCGCCTGCCTGTCTATGTGCACGGGACTGTCTAGTCAAACTGAAGGGCTGTCTGTTGCCTGGGCCAGCCCTTGGCCCATTCCATGTTCCAACTTTCTCATGTCAAAATCTTACTCCTCTCTAAGACCCAGCTCAACTGCTTGGTCCTCCAGGAGCTGTTCCTTCATTGTGTATTTTTTTTCCTCCCCACACCTGGCAGCAGTGTCCCCCAGCCCTTGGTTTAGCTTGAATTCATAGGTACTGCTGCATCTGAATTGTGTTGGGCTATCTCTGGGACTATGTCCCTGCTTGCTCACGCCAAGCATTTTGGGGGGAATTCATCTTGGTTTTCCCAAATCCCAGGCATAGGGAGACTTGATGTGCTCATCCAAACTCACGTAGTGATCTTTGAGGAGGAGGAGATGGGATGGGATGCATCAGGGACACACGTGGGACATGGCTGTGAGTAGCTAGGTCTACAGGGAAGAGAGGTTTGAGTTTGGGACTTAACGTGGTAGGGAGGATGAGATTGAACAAGCTTTAGTCATCTTTGCTTTAGGGAAACGTTGAGTGCCGGCATAGGATGAGAAATGATTTTTACGTTAGTACGTGCTGTCCTTTTAAATAGTATAAACTCATGTTCCTCCAGCCTGGTTAAAGAAGGTGATGGAGGTCTGCCTGATTTCCTATTCTGGTTAATACTCTACCCATTGGATTTTGTACGTATACCAAGTAAAACATTTACATATATTTATGCCTTCAACTGCTGTTTGAAATGTGTGACTTGGGCCAATTAGTTAGCTTCTCTGAGTCTGACTTACCTCATTTGCAAAACAGAAATAATAGTACTGATGGCATTAGTGGCTAACATTTATTGGACACTTTCTATGTGTCAGCAAAGAGGTTAGTCACCTTATGTTTATTAACATGTTTAACCTTCATCACAACCCCGTGAGGTAGGCACCGTGATTATCCTTTTTTTTTTTCTCAAGTGAAGCAGTTTTGGAAACTGCCCAAGGTCACTCAGCTGGTGTGGGGCAGGGCAGGATTTATGGCCAGAGGATTCCAGAGTCTGTTCTCAAAGCATGGTTGTCCGGGCCTGCTGCGGGGGGAGCCACCACCCGAAATGCTGTGTGCGCAGTGCCCAGCACCGTGCTGGGAGGCAGGCAGGCCTGCGGTGATGGCTAACCAGTCTTGCTGTTGACAGATGTGGTCGTGCACCTTCTCTTCAGCGGGACTGATCTGCGGCAGGACACCATGCCCATTTAGATCTCACCGAGTAGCACTTCCAAGGGCTCATGAGCATTCTTCTCACATCCTGTTGTGCACTTCTGTCTCTCTTGCTTCCTCATGCCTTTCTGCAGCATTGTTCTGACAGGGGCCTGGCGTGGCTCAGCCAGCCCCTCCCCAGGTAGCTCCAGGCATCAGATGAACCTCTGAATGGAGCTCGGTACCCCTTGCCCCCCTGTAGCCGTCTGCAGAGCTCCTCACTGGGGAGGAGACCTTTTTAAGAGTCTCTCACCATCTTCCTCCTCTCCCCAGCTTCTTAACCCAAAGACAGGCATCAACAGCCTTGGTGTATATATATATATTTTTAATGCCAGTTGTTTCCCGAATACATTTAGATAGTAAGAGAAACATTGTCTTATGTCAGGAACCTGTTACATAAAAATGTGTTATATAATGTTCAAATATATACTGCACAGTGGAATTAGATACCACTTTTTTTCCCCCAAAGAATAGACAGATAATAAACACAGGCTATAGTGAATGTAATTAATCTTGGATTTGGAAAGCATGGAAAGACATGCTCTGCCCTCAGAGCTATTGTTTGGAACCTCTGTTATCCTCCTCGAGTGCTCCAAGTATAGGATGTATGGGAAGTTGACCTGAATCTGCCATGGAATGCTACTGTGAAATACTCTGGAAATTGTCTTTTTCAGGGGGGGCGAAATTCCTTGACATCTTACTTACTTACGTTTTTCTCATATCCAAGCAGAGGGAAGAAGCTCTTTTTGTCCCTCATACTTAGACCAGTGAGGTCATCTTCTAACCAGTTTTGTGTTCTACCCTCTCCTTCCTTCAGTTCTTTCCCTATAATGCAGCCAACTTTGCCTTCCAGAAGCAACCCTGTTGCCGGTGGCCTATGGTTCACACTCCTGTGTTCAGTGCTTCAGGCTGTCCAGAGTCAGACCCTGTTCCCCCTCGGTGGCCCTGCCTCTCCACCCAAACCCCCATTCCCAGACTGAGCCGGGCACCCCAGGTTGGGTGCTGCTCGGCTTTGCCCTCCCCTGCCTGGACCTCCCCCAGGCCGTACTCCTCCCTGCTGTCTGTCTGACTCCCCCTCTCCCCCTTGACCTGAGGGGCCTGTCCTCTTTGTCTTAGCACTTCTTTGTGAAACCTCCTCTGGTGACATTTGCCTCCTTTACATACACACTCTGTCTCTCTTTGTGACTTTTGATTGCCAGCCGTGCATTCAGAAGCAGTGGTACTTCATGATTAGCAAGTTATCACCTTGTAGGTAATCGGGATGGCCAGTTCTCTCATTCTTTAATCATTTCGCTAGTAAATACCTTGTCCTCACTTCCTATTCTCCAGCTCTACTCATTTACCCCTCCAGTGCAGTGGACTGGATGCCTACTGTGTGCACAGCACTATTACAGGCACTGGAGATACAGCAGTGAACAAAGCAGAGTCCCAGCCAGACACAGGTCGTGAACAGTTGAAGACGTTCACTTCCGGTAGTGATAGATGTGAGGAAGGCAATGGCGTAGAGTAAAGCAATAGTGACGATGAATGGTGGCAGGGAGGTTGCTTTAGATGGGTCCCTTGGGGAGGCCTTTCTGAAGAGGTGACATTTAAGCTTAGCTGCAGGAAGATCTGGGGGAAAGTGTCCCAGGAAGTAGAAACAACAAGTGCAAAGGCCCTGAGGTTGGAAGTAACTTGTTTTTGAGGAAGGTGAAGGCCTGGTAACTGGATTATGCACTCCTTGTGTGCAGATATTTATCCTCCCTATAACCTAGCTCAGTGCCAGAAAGCCCGTTAAATACTCGCATACAGGACTGGAGCATTGGCCCTTAGTGATACATTGTATAAATAACAGTTAACAAGACTCTGCACAGAAGGCTTTTAATAAAACTTTATATTGCACGGAAGTTGATGGTTCAAAGGGTTTTCTCATAAATGTACACCTAGCATGTATCATCAGCTATTGCTGTGTTCATTGTTGTTTAGTGCAGAGTTTCAGTCCTCAGAATTCTGTTTTACATGTGCGGCCAGCTTAAAAGCAGGTCCGTTCCAAAAGCTCATTTGTAAGGCACTTGAAACCTGGGATGGATTTTCCTATAGAAAAAGATGAACCAACTGGTGGTTTAGTTCCCAGGCGAGCCCACAAACGTCATTTCGGGCTGACTGTGGTTGAAGCCACACTGTTTAGTGCTAAAGTATCCTCAGCATCAATTAAGCCTTTTGCCGCTGGACCCCTAGATGGCATTCTAGGTCATTTACTGTTAGCATCAATGGGACCCCATCTCCTCCTATTTTTCCAGTCTGCCAAAAAAGTTTTATGAAAGGAATTCTTGCCCTAGTGCCTTTAAGATTTAGCTCCCCATGTTATAAACGGGCCCGTGGTGTGCCGAGTGGGGAGAGCCCTGCACTGGGAGCTGGGAGAGCCTGGGGCCCGGTCTTGGCCCTGCTACTGACTTGCTGAAAAACTTCGAGTAAGCTGCCTTCACTGAGCTTTGATTTCTCAGGTCCTTCTTGGATATAAAAGCTTGTTTTCTCACCACAGTGGGAAAACATATATATATTTCATTGTTCCAGCCTACCCTCAAATGGCTGCCTCCAGTTTCTTCTTGAAGAAGTAGATGTACTCAAATAACGAGCAACTCAAGAAGTTCCCGTGTGTGGTGCTCACCAGGTAGGCGCTCTGTTGGCATCCTCATCTCGACCTGCTATCTTTCTTAATGAGTGGAAAGAAATTTCATCCTAGAACTTTTGGTCCCGATAAGATTCCTGTGTTCTTGGCCAACTTATCTTCCATATAATTATGTAAACTGGTTTTTCTTTTTAACTCTTAGGGATAAAAATGGTGACTATGGTTTGTTACTTATGAATTATACTTCTAAGTGCCCTTAGGGAATGGAATGAATTTGCAGGAGAGAGCAGAGCTGAAAGAGTGTGGGATCAAAAACAATTTTAAATGTTAAATGCAAAGCTATTTTCAGTATCCTGCTGGAGGAAAAAAAAATTTTTTTTAAGGCTTTCGATGATAGAAGAGGTTTCTGCTCCAAAGGAGAAAGGAGCCTCAGGTTTTCAGTGGTGCAGACTAGCGAACGACCACCCCTCCCTTCCTCGTTTCCCCTCTCTGTTCTGCTTTGGCGTCATGAGCCACATTTGCCATTTGACAAGTTTGCTGTTTAAAGGACTGTGGGACACAGGGTGTTAGGGAGTTAGAGCTCACATGGCCCAGGGCGCAGGGTGCTTTGCTGCAGACTTCCCCACCAGATTCGAGCAAGGGGCGCCTCCTTGGGATTTAAACGGCACTTTCAGCATGGCCTCGGTGTGGTCAGTTGTGAATGAGATTTTCCTTTTTTCCTTACATAAAGGCACAGCAAGGAGTTGGGGCAAGAAGCTTCTGCTGGATTTCACTTTGGAGCTGGAAGGTGGCATGATACCTAGCCTTCCTCCTTAGATGCCAGACTCTGAACAGGAATTGTGTCTGTTTTGTTCTTGGCTGTATCCCCAGCAACTAAGACAGTGTCTGCACAGAGTAGTCACTTAATAAATACTTATCAAATGAATGAATTCAGCCTCGGAAAGCCCAGCTTTCCTTCCCTTTCTAAGCCTCATGAGCTTGGTCTCTCAAGGTGACCACTTCCTTTTGAGGTCTGTGTTTATCTTATTCTTCAGGCTGGTCAGGTATCAGTATCTTTTATTGATAATCAGGACTTAACTGGCCATGGTTGTCCCTGCCTGGCTGATGGTTCATCTTTATGTTCTTTTTAATTGGCCTCAAAGTACAGCAAATCAGTAGCTGAGCCTCATCAACTGGAAGAAAACTGACTGTGTTTCTTTGGGCAGAAGTACTACACATTGATTTATTCAGTCAACACATATCTGAGCCAGGCACTCAGGCTAGACCCAGAGGGAGGGCAGAAAGAGTCAATGTAGGGGCGCCTGGCTGGCTCAGTGGTGGAGCATGTGACTCTTGATCTCAGGGTTGCAGGTTCGAGCCCTATGTTGGGTGTAGAGATTACTTACAAAATAAAATCTTTTAAAAAAAGAGAGAGTTGTTGTAGCCAAGGAGCCTGCAGTTTCATCTGTTGATGGAAGATAATCCAAGGCCATGTATAATGCCAACAAAGTGGTCTAGACTGTTTGTAGGTACTGAAGGAATTCAGAGACCAGAGAGATCTTTGTGAGTTGTCATGGCAGGGAGGAGGCCTCATGGAAATGATCAGGTTTAATCCAGACCTTTAAGAATGGGTAGGATTTAGATTCACAGACAAGGGGTAGCGCAGGTGTTTCCAGGGAGTGGATGGGTGGGAACATAGCACAATTAAAAGCACAGAGGTAGGAATGACCAACTTGTATTCAGGAACAGAGACTTGCCTAGAATGGCGGGTTCTCAGATAGTGGTGGGAATTTAAGTTTAGAAGATCAGTCAGTGCCTAAACATGAAGCACATCATTTCAGATGATAGTAATTACTAGTATATGGAGAGTTCTTATGATGTCCCCAGCATTTCACATGTATTATCTGATTTAATGCCAATGAAACCCCATGAAGGGGTATTATTATTAGCATCGTTTTAGAGATGAGGATCTTGAAGCACAGAGTGATCCAGTGACCTCCCTAAGGTCAATATAGCTAAGAAGCAAAGGATCCAAGCTTTAAAACCAGGCGATGGAAGCTCTTGGCCATTGGACTCTCCTGTCTCCCAGTGTCCTCCACATGCAGGATTTGGATTTGGTTGGGGTGTTAGAGTCATGAGCTAGAAGTAAACAAGGCTCTATTTAGCCCACTCCTTCATTCTGTATATTAGGAAACTCTGTGAGGTTAAGTGGCGGGTCACAGTTTACCTGGTGAGGTAGAGACTGGACAGCAGTGGAGGGAGAACCGCTAAAGTTGGTTTTACTGTGGTTATGATTACTATTTCAGTGATGTGAAATAATTATCCCTAAAGCATCAGTCCAGTGTGAATGTTTCAGTCATATCGGAGCAGCGAGGGACGAGCTGCAGTAGAGACCTAATAGGAGGCTGCTAGCTGAATCCAGACAGAGACTTAGAGGGAGCCGGAGCTGGGAATTGTCAATTATGTTAATTGGCAAGGCTGTTTTCCGTCACCCTTTAGATTTCTAGAGTGCAGAGAACATCTGCCTGTGTGAGTGTCTTTCAAGTATGTGAATCTGCACTGTACTGTGACCGAGCTGCCTTGGTTAATGAATTCTCCAGAAGCAAAGCACCATTATGAAAGTTGAATGTTTAAAAACAAATACCCACATTTTCTGGAAAAAGAACCAGATGAGGAACCAGATAACTTGCATTCTGGGCTGCTTCTGCTACTTAAGCACCAGATAGCCTGAGCCAAATTACTTAAATGTCTCAAACTGTGGCTGATTTCTTATCTGTGGAACAGGTGTAACAATTCTTGCCCAGCCCCAACTTACAGTGTGGTTCTGATGCTGGAATGAGATAAGGAAAGAATAAGGGTTTTGAAAGCTGTAAAATTGCTCCCGGGTTGGAGGGAGCCGCAGTTGTAGTTTTCATAGTGAAGGTGTACAGGCCTTGCAGGGATAGCCTGGAGGGCAATGAAGGAAGTTCTCCCGCCTCTGGGGCATGTTTAGAGATGCGGCGCTGTCCACTGCGTGGGTGCTGACGGGCCTCACTTTGCTGGGTAGGGCCGTATTTGAAAGGTGATGACATATTTCACCCTTAGAGATGGGAAGCCACAGCCTGGGCATGGCTGGAAAGGGTAGGCACAGATACTCAAGTTAATCTGTTCTTCTCTGCACACACCTCTCAGTACAGTGATGGGCAGCTGTGAACCAGAAAAACAAGTGTCAGGATCTAGCTGGCCAGCCAGTTGGGTATGCTTGGATGTTTCGCCTATCCTAGGGCATGAGGCAGAAATCCAGAAGAACCTTGATTAACCCAGGAGCTAAGGGGTGAGCCAGGATGCTGTCCAGGTAATACCTGATTCTAAAGCCTGTAACAAAGTCTTGATTGGAGATGTGTCAAATCTTAATTTTTGTTAGTTTTGCATGGTTTATTTATTATTATTATTATTAATTATTAATACCTAACCTTTGAGCATTTACCGTCTGCCAAGAACTGTGCAAAGTGCTTATTTGCCTTTTCCCATTTAATACAGTAGCCCTGTGGGGTGGACACTGTCAGTTTCACTTTGTAATTAGGGAGACTGAGACCCAGAGATGCTTCAGATAACACACAGTGGGTGGAAAAGCTGTGATTCAAACCCAGGACAGTCTCCTGAGCCTACACTCTCAACCGCTACCATCTTCTTTCTCCCTTCACCTGGCACTCCACATGCTTCCTGCCCCTGGTTTTGAAGTTTCTGACAGCACAGATCTTCAGAAGGCATTTTTGGTTGATAAATGACACATCACACAGTGGCCTCAGCTCACTGTGTCTCTCTCTTCTTCATAGCCCATGGCTGACATCGAGCAGCTCTCCCTGGCTGCTTACAGCTCATGAGCAAATGGATGCCAGCACTGTATGCATCAGATTGACTAACTCTTGCCAACTAATGCATGTGGGAATTTTAAGGAGAGCAGAAGACAGGGAAAGGGATTGCGCTGGGTCAGTTTTTCAAAAAGTGGCCATGTAGCTTGTAGTCTGCTCAGCATTCATGATGATGCTTGTCAAAATCTCCCCACAAAAGTCTTTGCAAATGTCATGATTCTGATAATACCATTTACCTCTGTATGATTTACAAAGTAGTTTTTACATGCATTGTCTTGTTTAGTCTTCACCACAGCCCTGGCCCCGTGAGGAGAGGAGAGTTACAAAGACTCATTTTGCAAGCTATGAAGTACCTGGAGAGTTTCAGCTATTGCCCCAGGCCCCAAAGCTAGTCGGTGGCACAGCCAGGACCTACACACTGCTTTCCTGACTTTAACTTTTACTCTGTTCCCAAGTTTCTCTTTGCTTTCTCTATTAAGGATGTCATTAAGTGATCTGACTTACTGTATTCAGAAGTCAACAGGAATTATTAAAGTGAGGTGTTTTGTGCTACACACTGTTAGCGAATCAGAATAAATAAAAGGTCATGTAATTGGTTGTTGTGTTAGGTTTAATTGATTTGCACCTGCTTTGTATGGCAGAGAATACACCTATATCTTTTGTGGCATATTATTGGACCAAAAGCCCTTCTAGCTTTAAAAGCCCCAAGGCTTCGGGGCGCCAGGCTGACTCAGTTGATTAAGCATCTGCCTTCGGCTCAGGTCATGATCTCAAGGTCCTGGAATCGAGCCCCATGTCAGGCTCCCTGCTCAGTAGGAAGTCAGCTTCTCCCTCTCCCTCTGCCTCCTCCCCCCCCCCCCGCCCATAAGCTGTCTCTCTCTCAAATAAACAAATAAAATCTTTAAAAAAAAGAAGTCCAGGGGCGCCTGGGTGGCTCAGTCGTTAAGCGTCTGCCTTCGGCTCAGGGAGTGATCCCAGCGTTCTGGGATCGAGCCCCACATCAGGCTTCTATGCTGGGAGCCTGCCTCTTCCTCTCCTACTCGCCCTGCTTGTGTTCCCTCTCTCTCTGGCTGTCTCTCTCTCTGTCAAATGGATAAATAAAATCTTAAAAAAAAAAAAAAGAAGTCCAAAGGCTTTAATAGATGATCAAACATGGAGTTTATGTAATGTCTTTTAAAAGTTGACCATCAAGATCTTGGTTAGGAACACAAGCTCCTGTTATCACATTGTTTCCATGGAGAAATTAGCCTTGGCTCACATCATTTCAGCTCTTGGTGCCTTTTCCAGGAATGGAGTGAGCCGCTGCAGGAGAGAGGACTGGTCGTGCTTGTCACTTAGAGCTCTCTCCCCTCCTGTTATTGAAGGGGGCTGATTTGCTTTTCTGGGCTCTCTCAGTTTGTCCTGTGATCTGAACATAAATCATCTTTGAGGTCCTGGTGATTGGTTTTTGTTTTGTTTTGTTTTTTTGGGGGGGGCAGTTTTCCCTGAAATAAACCTGAATGGAACACTTTCTTATATAGTTTTGAACCTCCTCTTTGGCAGCAAGGGGCTTTACTCAGAGAATGTAGAACTGTTGTCACTCAAGCCTTTTTGGTTGGGACACCAGGCAAGTTCCTGTACTAAAGAGATCCACCATCACAATGGCTGAAACTAGTCCATAGTAGGTAGTGGTCCAGGCCTTCTGTCTTCATCATGTGGCTTCTGCTTGATGGTTGAAGGGGGAAGCTTCTAATTTTACCATCTCCTGGGGGAAAGGGTTGGGGTGCGGGGCAGTCACATGTAGTCATTTTAAGGTCAAGATCTGGCAGAAGCACGTTCTTTTATCCTAGGGGCCAGAACTTAAGTTATATGGCTACATTTAACTGCAAAAGAGGCTGAGAAATATCTTTAGGTGGGAGGTCATGAGTCCAGCAAAATCTGTTTTTAAGAGTGGAGAAGAGATCGAACATTAGGAGAAGCTTTCAGTGTGCTGAGTCGTGGTACCAATGGGAAGGCTTCAATAGAGTTATGAAGCTCTCCTGAGAGCTGCGAAGATGTGTGAGCACAGGGCCAGAATCTAGGCAGGCACACAAAAATCAGGGAATATGCAGCCATCTGGAAGTCAGGGCGACTCAGGGCTCAGAAAGTAGGCAGCCAGGTAGAACCAAGGTGCCAGGGGGAATATGAATAATCCAAAAGACTTCAGTTGTCTATTAGAGGAAATTCATCAGTGTAAGTGGTACAGTAAAAAGAGCACTGAGCTAGGAGTCAGAAGACCTAGGTTTGAGTCCAGCTCCTTCTGCTTCATAACATGGGCAGAATACTTTGAAGAATGTTTGCTTTATCATCTACAATATGGGAATAACAGTGATGGCCTTTCCTGTCTCCCAGGCTTAGTGTGAGAGTAATGGAAGGGGAAGTGCTCTGCAAACTGCAGCTCCATGGGAACTGGCATAGCGTCTGTGTTACTCACCTGTGTCCCCAGCACCTGCTATAAGGGCTGGCATGGACATATTCATTGAATGGAGTGTGAAATGTGAGAGGTGGGAAAGAAAATGCATTGTGCAGAGATCTTGATCCTGGAAGGTCTTCTCTGCTGGGCAGAGTGGTTCTTCTGCTCCCTACTGGCCACGGTCTTGAGCCTACGTGTATAACCAGGTACCCCACCCGGACGTGGCCAGATGGCAGGGCAGCTCTCAACCAGGTAGCGCAGGACACATAATATGTCTTTGTCAAGGCCATTTGCTTATTCCATTGAGTAGGTGACAGAATCCAACAAAAGAGGAGCTAGGACTTCCAGTTGGATATCATGGTCCATGAATGTGAACTGATCATTTTTAAATGGTCTCTTCTACCTGCAGATTGGAAGATGAAGCCTTCCTAAGGAAGGACTTCTTGCTTCAAAAACTAAGATGTGGTTATAAAATTCCCTTGTCAATTTGAAAAAAAAATTATGTGGCTTGTTCAAAATAATAAATGTTTACTGAAAATATGATAGAGATAAGAGATTACAAAGATAAGCTTATGATTTCTATCCTATGGGCATTTCTGTCCTGGCCAGAGTGATTTTTTCTTTCTCTTGCTGGAGAAATGGGGGCTCAGTGGATAATCAACAAAAATTTTTAACTTTCATTCATTTTGTTATTTAATTTGTTTATTCACTAAGGGTGACCTTCTTTCTTGGAACACAGTGGAGTATTTTTAAATGGACTTTATTGGAAAAAAGCAGGAGTTGAACTTACATTCACAGTATGCTCCTGACTCTGTTAAAGGCTTATGCATGGAAGGAGGGAAAAGCACCAAAATGTTAACAGTGGTTCTCATCTTATAAATTCAAGGTGATTTTTATTCTCATCTCCTTCTCTGTGGTTTTCTATTTTTCAGCAGTGAGCATGTGTTACTTTTATATCATAAACGGCTAGTTAAAAATGAGTCTTACAGGGGTGCCTGGGTGGCTCAGTCGTTAAGCGTCTGCTTTCGGCTCAGGGCGTGATCCTGGCGTTGTGGGATCGAGCCCCGCATCAGGCTTCTCTGCTGGAAGCCTGCTTCTTCCTCTCCCACTCCCCCTGTTTGTGTTCCCTCTCTCGCTGGCTGTCTCTCTCTCTCTGTGTCAAGTAAATAAACAAAATATTAAAAGAAAATGAGTCTTACGAATTAATACTCTCCAGCCAAATCAAGAATTTTTATTTTTGGCAACCTGGCCTGGGCTATAAGCTCTCATGTTAACTCAGACCTAGCCAGGTTATTTTCAGACAAGTTAAGGGATTTGTTAGAAGGAAGATGTTTTCCTTGTGGAAGTCAACACAGAATGCAATTGTTTTGTAATATGTCAGGAAAGAGGTCCTGAGGAACTCTGCTCCTGGAATTTGACCAGCCTGTATTACAGTCCCTTACGGAAATGTACTTTGCAGCTTTCACACTTGCCATGAGCTCGTTTTCCTTTCTCTTACACTCATGTGTTCCTTAGGGACCCCCGATGCCATCTTCCTGGGACTGGAGGACCCTGTCCTTTGTTCTCTCAGGTCCTGCCACTTCCAGTGCCCTCTGTGCATGTGACCCTCCATCTGTTTGTGACTGTAGATTTGGTCGTGGTTTCTTCCCACCGCCGTGTTTGTAGACTGAAGAGAAATAGTTGTTGTTCTCTTCTCTGTTACAGCTGTCCCTTACCCTTGTCATTGCTCAGGTGAGTAGCCTGAGCTGTGCTCCTGGGACAGAATGAAGAGGAGGGTTCAGGACTGTAGGGNAAGGGTGGGGATACCGAGCTGGCTGCGGAACCTTGGAGAAGCCACGGGGCCATCCACCAAGCGCTTGGCCCGTGCCTGGCAGGGCCCTCTCTGGCACAGCTCCTGCAGATGGCTGCTTGGTGTTTGAAGCCATGCACTGATCTGTTGCTGTCCTGTGATGTGGCCGTCACTGTTCTAGATGCTGTCAGGGGGCACAGTGATGAGCAAGGCAGACCTGCCCTCTGCTGTCACGGAGCTTTCATTCTCGTGGGAGAGAGAAATGGTTAGCAGGGAAGCAAATGAAGCTCATCATGGATTGCAAGAATGGCATCAGAGTTGGTTACGTGGGCCCTTCCGTAGTGGAGCAGAAGGGCCGGGTTGGGATGATTCCAAGGCCTGGCTCCTTCTATGCCCCTGGTGCTTTCTGGTGGGGAGGGACGAGATCGGGAAGGTCTCCCGGGAAAGCTGAGCAGCTTCTCCCATTCAGTCTGCCGGGGCCATGTCTGGGCTGGCAGACTTGCAGAGAGAGCGAAAGCTGACGCATGAGCCCGGGACGGGCCCTCTTGGTCATTCCACTTGCCCATCTCTGGGCTGCAGGCACACGTCCTTCTTTTCTGCAGAGCAATGAGCCAGTCTGCACAGAGTCCCAGTCTGTCCATGTTGCAGCTCTGGCTGAGGCCAAGCCCGAGCCCGAGTTTTCTCCCTGATTTGCAACTTCTGATGAGGACCAGCCTCTCCGTGTCCCTCCGACAGGACACTGGACCGCTGTTCCTTTCCGGGACAGGATTTTCTGTTTTGTGGTGGTGGTGGTTGTTTTAGTTTTAATGCGCTCCTCCCTGCTGCCCCATCCTTCGCCCACCGCTGGTCCTTTTCCTGGTGGCCAGAGTCTGGCCTTGTGTGGACTTGGGCCGTTTTGCTGTGAGCTCTTGATCACCCGCGCTTCCAGGACCTTTGGGCATCACTGTCTGCTTGGCTTTCGACTGCCCAGAAAAGCTGGGAGTTGGGTAGTTGTGAGTGATTTTCCTGAGCTTCCTTGTGGAGTCTTCTTTTCTATTATACTTCACTGTCAGATGGGCCATTTGTCCTGCTCTTTGTGCCCCATCTTTCTGAAAAACCAGGACAAACAGGACCCTCGCTCCTGTGGAAACTCAGCAGTACCCTTCCTCCTACAGGCCTTAGAGACTGTGTTTTCTGACCCTTCTCCTTCCATCTTCCTCTTCAAAGAACAACGCTTTTGAAGCTTGCCTCACCCTGGTTTGATGCCGTGTGGGGAACTTCCAGTTACCTGCCTCCCAAAGGGGTCTGGGACTCACTTGGCTTCCAGAGCTCCCCTCCTTGCTCTCACTGCTCTCCCACCCATGAGCCGTGATGTTTAACCAGAGAAGAAGTCATTCATGCTGTGTTCATTTAACACTCCTACCAGGGCCCACAGGAAGGCTTTTGTTACTAAATTAATTTTCTTGGGGAGTGGGGTAGCTTGTTACTATTCTCATCCTTTTGATGTTGTTACCATTCCTTTAAAAATATATCTGCGTAAATGCGTGTGTGTGTGTGTGTGTGTGTGTGTGTGTGTGTGTGTGTTTAGACAGTTCTACATATAGCAAAGGGCTTTGGAATGAGGGGGCCCTCACAGGGCCTGGATTTAAGCCCTGGGAGCACTCGTGATCCTTTGGGCAAATATCCTCTTGTCCCAAATATCTACTGGCTGAAATTTGTACAGTTTTGTTTCAATCTTCATTTCATAGTTTCCCCCAGTTTCTGGAACAGCTTTGGGGTTCACTGTTTGCAGCATCCAGAGAAGAATGCAGTCATTGGATCCTTCCCTTAAAGACACAGGCTCTGGGAGGAGAGCCTTCCATTGCCTGCCTCGTGCCTGTGGCTTTCAGACCTCCGGTGTCTGAGGACGTCGTCCGGAGCTTTGAGGCCTCAGGGCCAAGGCTCCTGTTTGGAGTGCGCCTGTTACAGTCAGGATGGCCCGGGCCGTCGGCAGACCTCCTTTACTTGGCCCTAGCGTGGTGGAGAGCACCCAGGTTGCTTTGAAATAAGCAGTTTTATTTAAAACAAGTTTAATCCAAAAGTTGCCTCTGAGGTGGTCTGAATGGCAATCCCCTCTGCTCGTGTGTTTCAGCTGGGTAATTCAGCAGCCTGGCTTCGTCTGCCTGGCAACTTGTGGCTGGCAGGCACCCCCCTCGGGCCCCTCCACATGGCTTTGCCTCCCCCTGTAAGGAGGGCGCGGAGAAGGGGTGCTTTCCCTTGGTCTGAAACAGGACCAGGCTGCGCGAGGCTGCAGGGATGAGGAGGCCGTCTCTTCATCACTGTTAATTGAGGGTCTCCTGTGTGTCTGGTATATGGGAAGCCACTGGAGGCTTGAGAGCAAGAAAGTAATCCATGATTTACATGTTTTAAAGGTTCTCCTGGCTGCCTGTGGGCTGAAGTGGGAAGGATAAGCATGGAGCAGAGGCATGGGTTAGGAGCTGGTTCCAGTCCAGGCAGCCAGGCTGGCTCGCACGCTGCTAGGAGGCACCTGTGTGAGCAGACGGGGCACAGGCAGGCCCTCACTGGCTGCCCTTGCCATTTGCCCTCGGGCTCTAGATTCCCCGCACCATCAGCCTGCCTGCCCTAAGTGTGCCAGGCCCTGCTGAGCTCCTGCTTCGTGGCTGGTGATGTTCGGTCCACCTGGAATATTCTTTTCCCCTGCTTCCCAATCTTGGTGGTTCTGCCACTGCCTCACCCAGTGACCTTGGAAAAGTTACCAGATCTCTCTTGAGCCTCAATTTCTTCATCTCTGAAAGGTGATCATAGAGCCACCTCATGGGATTGGGAGGGAAACACGATATGCACTTGAGTGTGATCACTGCAGGCCTCTGCTTTGGTCTCCTGCTTCCCACCTTGCCCTGCTCTGTGTGCTCTCTGTCCAGTGACCCAGTGAGGTGGGGTCCACTCAAGTTGTACCCTCGCTCAGAACCCTCTCGACAGTAGCTTCCCGTCTTGCTCAAAGTAAAAACTAAATCCTCAGCATGGTACGCAAGGCTGCCTGGTGCTCCCCTGACCTCATCTCCTATCCCGGGGCCTGGCGGGTAGCCGAGCAGGCTGAGTCGGGCCGAACTCGCTATGGTGCCTGGGGGGTGGCACCCCCCTGAGTTATGCAGTGCACGACTCATGTGGCCGGATGCATGGATCCCGGCTGCCCCTCTCTTGTTCCACTCTGGCCACATCAGGGACCTCGCTGTTCTGCAAACATGCCAGGCCTGTTTGGGGCTCAGGCTCTTTCCTCTGACGGCTCCCTCTGCCTTGAATTTTCTTCCTCCAGATTATCCGTGTGGCATGATCACTCACCTTCTTCAGGTCCTTTCTTAAATGTCACCCTGTTTAACGTGTACCATTCAGCCCACTGCCTCCCAGATGTTTCCCTCTTTCCACTTTGATTTATTTTTCATCTTGGCTCTTACTATCATCTAACATAGTCTACATTTGACTTACTTATTTGGTTTATTGTCTCTTTTCTCGATAGAAGATAAGCTGCGAGAGCAGAGACTAGTGTTTAGCTCATTCACTGCTGTCTCCCCAGTGCCTCAAACGGTGCCTGGCAGGTAGCAGGGGCTCGCTAATGAACGCGTGACTGAGTTTGCACTAAAGCAAGTGAAGGGTTTGGTGTGTTTGCTTAGCACGTAGGAAGCACCCAGAGAGTGCCGACCACCTTTGTTTTCATGGTTGGTGTCGATTATCCTTCGGGGACCAGCTCGTCCGCAGGTTGAATTGCATCATGGCCACCTCTGCTCCTCGCTGCCCTTCCCTCTCTGGCATTTATCACACTACATTAGTGGGACTTGCCTCACTCTTTTCCCTGTATGAGCCCAAAGTCCTGTGGGGCAAAGACAGGCTTGTTGGGATTTGTATCCTTAGGACCCTGCACCTGTGGGGCAACGTGGAGTAGGCGCTCAGGCAGTGTCTATTGCTGGCAGCCATGACAGGCGGAAGGGGCTCTGCAGTCCCTAACTGGTGGGCCTGGCTGCAGCATCACTGCCTCCTGTGTGCACCCCCCCCCCCCGCAAGGGGCGCCAAGAGAGAGTTTGACCACCACTTACATGATGAAATCTCTAATAGTATGTTTAGAACAAAGTTGGGGGAGCAGAGGGCCTCCTGTGCCTAGCCCTTTGGATGACGGTGTCTGGGTGACTTGCCAGTTCCACATGTGAGAGTCTGGCCCTTTGGCTGTTCCGGCCTCAAGGAGACAGTGTGATTCCATTTACGCTCCTTCAGTGGGGACCATGTGAGCAACACCGGAGGCTTTGGAGGAGGCAGGGGAGAAGCAGAGAGAGCTTGAGCTGGCCCCTAGGGAATTTGGGATGGGAGAGGAGATCATGCTTCTGGAGCGTAGCCCCTGGCCAGTCCGGGGACAAGGGTGGGTGCCCTGGGAGGCATGAGCAGGTAGGTGATTTGGGCCCTATGAGGGAGGGCGGTAAATGCCAGGGCAATGAGTTTGGCCTCTTGTACTTGGCAGGAGGGGTCCAGATGCAGGATTCTGAGGGGCTAGGTGTAAGAATGAAGGGGGTCAGGGGAGGTGGGGAAGAGCTTTGGAGTCATTTGGCTCGTGTCCAGAGAGAGGTGTCTCGTGAGAGGCACAGGCGGCCTGCGAGTGCCATCAGAGACAAGCACTGGACCCGCAGGGTGGCAGAGCTTGAGTGGAAGCCACAAAGGGCAGGCGACTGAGGAGTTAGACGTGGGGGTTCAGCATGCACGGGGTGTTGTCCTTCAGCGGACCTGTTGGTATCCCCGGGTCACTGGCATTTTCCTGCCCTGCTCTGCGTGGACTCACCAATTCCTAAGCACTGGCGTGTACAGGTCGTGCTGGGCCGGTCAGCCCGGCTCATCCGTCAGCTTTGGACCAGCGCGCTCTTCAGAACAGCCTTAAACCCGGACACCGGCGAACTCAGGTTCAAGTGTCAGCACAGCCCATAACTCTCTGGGGGGCCTTGGGCAAGATGCTCATTCTCTTGGGGGTTCGCCTTCTTTATCTGCCAGGTTAGCACCACGCTAAATCCCTGCGTGCTAAACTGGAACCTCTTAAATCCCGCCTGCCTTGGGTCAGCATTAGCCCTGGAGGCCTGGGCGGGGCTCAGCCTTCAGGTGGGAGTCCTGGTGGCCACACTGTGGAGGGGACTAGGCTTGACATCGTCTTAAGGGTTTGAACATTGTTCTCTCACCCAGGGATTGATTCATTCTGCAAAATGAGGGAGGGTTCTCTTCCCATTCCCCTTGCCTGCTTTGGGACGGAATTCCTGAAATGACCTTGGCTTTTCCCATTTCCTGTTCTGCTCTCCTAAACATGGCCCCTGCCCTATGCCCAGGGCCTCATTCTCATACGGCTACCACCTTTCTCTCTGACCTTATTGCGTGAGATTTCCTCTTACCTCTTTCCTGTCTTCCTTTGCATCTGACTTCAAGCTCTGGGCTTGATCTGCCCCGCTGGGGCAACCTTGATGGCATGAACATATATGCCTACATGTTTGCACTCCCTTTACTCTGAAGATTAATCCTCAGCCTGTTCCATGGGGCTCTGTCATTTTTATCATGCTCATTTAAGATGGCTGCATAATATTCTATCAGGGGAGTGCCTTCAATAAGCCATGAGTTTGTTATGGGGCGTTTAGATTGCTTTTAATTTTTGTTCTTTCAGCTAATGCTACATTAGCCATCTTGGCGTATTCCAGAATCATTTTATTAGGTTGGCATTTATCTAGCTAATGGCAATGGCCCAAGATCAGACAGAGAATCAGAATTTCTTTTTTCAAGAAAAACGTCGTGAAGATATATTTAAAATTTACTTTAAATGCTAGGAATGTTTTTGTTGGATTTTCCATTGAACAAAGAACAGGGTAACAGCAACATGAAACGAGACGTACGTGAAAGGCTGGATATTTACAAGCAATACGTGACTCGTTTGTTCTTCAGTGTGGAGGCGAGCCAGTACGTTCTCTTAAGGAATAATTTCTCTGCTCAAATTGAGGAATTCGGTATCCCTATAGCTTTGATGCTGTGTTAAAACAATAGAATAAAAGAAACAGTGATCCCTTCTTAACGATGTTTTTAAGAAAGGCCCTAAAACAAGAGAAAGTAAATGGGATTTTTTTAGAAACAAACATGTCTCCTTAAGCCAGAGTGAGCCTGTCAGGAAGGGCTTTCAGCCGTGAAAGCAGGTTGCGAAGTTGCTGAAAGGGTTTGGCTTTTTGTTGGTCGTAAGGAAACAACCAGAATGAAACTGACAAACGAGCGTCACTGATGGGGTTCCCAGTGCTCTTTTTAGCCTGGAACCCACGTGGCTTTGGGGTAGTGGGGACGGCTTCGGGTGCCCCGCTGATCTGTTGTTGCCGTTTCAGTCTCTGGTTGATGAGTACGTGGACCGTTTCAACCTAATCGAGCAAATGTCAGCTGAGTCTTCACAGTGCATAAGGTTGCGGGGAAGAAAAATTGGGAAAGAAAAAACCTAAGGCACCACCCTTGTTTCTGAGGAGCTCATGAACTGGGAGTGGGAAGGATACAACAAGTCTAAAACCGATGCTCCTTCAAGGGCGACTAAGAAGAGGGGCGGGGGCAGTGAGCCCCACCCTGTTATAGAAGGGCCGAATTCCATTTCCCTGGGAGGCTAGGGCGGGGATGGGGAGTGGTCAAGGAAGATGTTATGGAGGAATTGCTTTGGTCAGCACCTTAAAGGACTGGCTGAGATGGGGACTGGACGTTGCCAGCAGAGCTGACACGCTGATAGGGGAGATGGAGATGGGAGGACATGGGGATATGTTTGGGGTTTGGCTGTGTTTTTGGGTGTGTGTCAGATGGCAGGCACGGTTCGAAGCACTTCCTCTATAGTAGCTCATCTCATCTCTACGGTGACCCGAGGGAGGCGCTATCACTGCCCCCATTTTGCAGATGAAGAAATAGACATAAAGGAATTCATTAGCTGCCCAAGAGCATCCTGCCGTAGAGCGAAGATCAGACCCAGGTGGTCTGGCGCCAGCATCTCTGCTTCTAAGCACAAAGCTGTCCTGCCTGTGATGTCGGGGAAGAGCAGGCACTAGAACCAGAGGCTTGGAGTACCGGTGATTCGGGGTATGTAGGTGGAAGAGGGGTCAAGGTGGGGATGAGAGGGATTGCAGGGGTGGGGGTGGGGGAGTTTGCTGAGAGCCAAGAGGGGCCACAGGAAGAAAGAGTTTCAGGGAGGGGTTTGTCAATAAGGCCCAGCACAAGGGCCAGCAGAGTTCCAGGAGGTGAGATTTAAGAGCAGTTCTGAGCCAAGGAGAGAGCCGGGCGGGCCTCTGGAGAAGGCAGCCAGGCTGCAGATGGTGCAGTGCTGTTCATTCTGGATGATTCTGTGTTTTGAAGGTGGGGAAGCAGGCACAGGTATTGGGTATCATTGTCTGTGTCCTCGTCTCAGTAGAAAGAGGGGAGCATGACAGAGAGGGGCAGGTGAGAGCTGGCACTGCTAATTTGGCAAACCCAGTGGCTTTTCTGCAGCCTAATGATTTTTGAAAGCTGTTGGCAATGCTGAGGCCCAAGTGTGATTCCCTTATCTGAATGCTGTAGCAATCGCTGTTTTTCCTGGAAAATTGGGCCCATGTGGGCCCTGTGTGTGGTTTATTTGAGTTCCATTTTTATAACCTTATTACCTTGTCCCCATGATGCAAGAGGCCTCTCTTTTCTCGAGCTTTGCTGTGAAAATTGTTTCTTAAAAGGCACAAAGCGATCTCTCATCATTTGGGTGGTGTTCTTTCCATAGTAGCACTTTTCTGCAGACACTGCACACACTTTTCATCACCCCTGACACCAGTTGTCATATTTTTCTGATCGTTGGCAATTTACTGAGAACTTTTAGGCAGCTTTTAAATCGCACTGCTTAGGTGTTTGTCACGATTTCTCCCAGGAGAGTTTGTGCGTGTACATATCCATTCAACTCCTACCAATGACCTTGCTGAGGCCTGACACCCCATCCTGTCCTCTTGAGTTGATAACAATAGCAATTAGCATTTGTGGAACCTGAGCTGTTAGCAGGCCCTGTACTAAGGGATTTATGTTCATGATCTCAATTATTCCCAGTCTCTATAAAGAAAGTACTATTACTTCCCCCATTTTACAGATGAAGAAAATGCATATTAAAGAGGTAGAATAGCTTGCCTCAGGTCCCACAGCTAATAAATGGCAGATCTAGGCCTCACTGGAGGCCTTTCTGACCTTGGAGCCCAGGTATTGCATTCATACATTCATGTATTCATTCATTCAACAACAAGTGATTGTCTACAACGTGGCAAGCACTGTGCTAGGCCCAGGGGGTCCAGCCAAGGGGAAAAAGCAAAAATTTCCTGCCTTCGGCTCACATGCAACATCGGGGACACGGAGGGGAAAAGAAAGTCCGTTATCCAGTATGATAATGAGGACTATGGCGAGGAGGTTGGCTAAGAAGCGTTGGGAGAATTTTAGAGTAGTCAACGTAGGTCTCATGGGGAAGGAGACCAAACTGTTAGGAGAAGTAGCAAAAAAGGCCCACATCTCAGTGCATCAGCTCAAGGAAATTTTCTTGGTTTACAATAAAACTGTATTTCTTCGTACAGAAAGATTCCAGTGTGGCTGCTCCTTTCTTGTGGTTATTGAGGGGACCCCCCCTTATATCTTATGGCTCTGCCTTCTTCAAGGCCTTCCGGTGCTTCCCATTCAGCTGGACGATGAGTAAAAAGAGAGGTCTTGTGGGGGAGTTTTTATGGGCCCGTCTGGAAGAAGCTTGCGTCTCTCCCACCCGTTGGTCAGAACTCAGTCATATGTTTGCTCCTACCTGCAAAGGAGGCTGTTGGGAACTAGGGTCGAGCCATGTGCCCCCAAGAAAAAGGAAATGGGTTTTTGTGAACTTGGAGTGCATGCCATAGCGAATGAAGTGAAGTGAGTCATACGTGTCACTCGGGAAAGAGCATCAGGGAGTGGGAACCGCAGGGTCAAGGTGGCCAGCGTGGCTGGGGGACGGGGAGGAGAGTGGCAGAAAGTGAGGGCAGGGACGTCATGGGGGCGGAGCCATTGGGTCATTGTCTGGACTTGGTTGCACTGGGAATGACCAGGCGGGCCAGGAACATGGCAGGGTTTTTGAAAGAGGACTGACATGGTTTGAGTTACATCTTGAAAAGATCACTCTGCCTGATGTGTTGATTGACTGAGGGAAGAGAAGTTCGAGTCCATTGGAGTTGCCCCGCTGAGTGACGAGAGTAGCCAGCTCCCGACGGATGGTGGTGGGGGCGGGATTTGAGATCTGTCCTGGAGGTGGAACCACAGGGCTTGCTGTGGGCTTGGTGGGGGGTGTGAGACAGAGAGAGGAGTCGGGCTTGTTCTGAGGTTTTGGCTTTCGCCTAATGACTGTTAGCCTCACTTTCTCCCTGCAGAAGAGGGGAATGTTTTGAGGAGAAGATATTTGAATGCCCTCTGGGCCCTGACCTATCTCACAGTAGGCTCTCTTCCTGCACAGTACTTTCTCTAGCACAGCCAAGCAATTCATAGTCTTTTTTTTTTTTAAGATTTATTTATTTATTTTAGAGAGAGAGTGCACACAAGCATGGGGGAGGGACAGAAGGAGAGGGAGAGAGAGAATCTCCAGCAGATTCCTCAGTGAGCACAGAGCCCAACACGCAGCTCGATCCCACCACCCTGAGATCATGACCTGAGCCGAAACTGAGTTCACTGCTTAACGGACCGAGCCACCCAGGCGCCCCCACCCACATTCTAACGGAGCTTTCAGACAGAGGGACAGCACCCGCGGCTCCTCCCAGCACAGGGTGTGGATGAGACAATGTAAGCAGTGGTCCCACATCATCATCTGGAATCTTTGGGCCAAGCCTTGGGGCCCCCGGATGTGGAAGGGCCTGATGTTCCCTGTGGGGGGCTGAGAGATGCCTCTAGAAACCACTTCCAATCCCTGCTGTCTGTAATGTAAGAGCACATGTGTGTTTGGGAATGGGAATGGAAACAGCTTCCCTGGTCCTTCCTTGGCCATCATGACCTGTCCAGGCAGAAACTAGAAGTGGAACTCTTTAATAGGCAGTGATCTCAGTGGGAGCATAAAGGGGGAGAAAGTCCATCTCAAACAGAGCAGGGCGTGAGTCATGGCAACAAACGTGGCATGCCAACTAGGTGCTGGGCACTGGCTAGGTAAGTATTTTGTTTTCACCGGAGAGCAACACAATACTGTTTCTGTCCTCGTGGCAGAGGTAAACCCATGTGGATAGACCGTAGAATGATTCGTTGGAAGACATTTTATTTACGCCTAAGTATTTACTTTTAGCAATTGTGAATGGCATTGTATTTTTAATTTTGGTGTCCATGTGTTCATTGCTAGTGTATAGAAATAAAACTGATTTTTAAAAATTGTTTTATCTTATATCCTGCATCCTTGCTAAACTCACTAATTAGTTCTAGGAATGTCTTTTGTGTATTCCTCAGGATTTTGTACATAGGCAATCATATCGCCTGCAAATGGAGATTTGTTTTATTTCTTCTGTGCCCATCTGTATGTTTTTTATTTCTCTTTGCTGTCCTTTGTGCTGACTAGGACCTCTAGTACCATGCTGAATAAGATTGGGAAGAGTGGACGTGATTGTCTGTCCCTAGTCTTGGGGGGAAGGCAGTCTTCCAACATCAGGTAGATTGTTAACTGTAGGGATTTTTGCAGATGTCCTTTGCCCTTTGCTGGTATGGTTGGGGGTCGAATAGGGTTTTCTGTGGTGCTTGGTTGCAACAGAGTGGTTACCATCTAAAAGTTTTCTGTCTTGCTAAGGGGCGCACGCTTTTGTTCAGGCATTTTGTGTGTGTGTGTGTGTGTGTGTGTGTGTGTGTGCACGCACACATGCCTTCTGCATTTCTAGATTGCTGGCTTCTTTAATTCCAAGTCTGGGATATATGAGGCGCGCGCGCGCGCACACACACACACACACACACACACACACACACAATGTAAAAAGAAAGAAAGAAAATGCAGGGAACTCACCATGGTGTCATTCATTCCTGAGGTCCTGAGATCACTAACTGGTCTGCCTTCTTCACTCTGGCTTTCAGACATTTCCTGTACTGTCCAGGAGTTTTCTTTGCACTCCGTGTTCCTGGAAGTGGCAGTGGTTGGGAGCAGCCAGAGAGTATAGGTTGGGGCCAGTTTGTGGGGCGGCTTAAGGTCCCAGGGGCTTGATTCTGTCGGTGGTTGATTCTGAGAGCTATAGAGCGGTGAGGAGGGATGGGTGGGTGAGGGAGGGGCAGAGAGACCGGGAGGCTGTTGCCAGGGTCCAGGTAGTAGATAATGGGGTCCGTGCTGTCACAGCAGACATGGCTCAGAAAGGAAGGAGAGGAAAGTGCACATGGCAACAAGGAAGTGCGAGGTGATAGGTTATGGATGAGGTTTCTAGCTTGGGGAACCAGCTAAGATTGGGACAATCATGAGGCGCCCGAGTGCAGTAGAGCGGAAATACGCCAGGCATTTGAGAGCACATCTGGGAAACCGGACTAACGGTGCTGCCCTTCAGCGAAGGCTCCATAGAGCTACAAGTCTGGCTGCTATGTAAGAATGCAAGGAGCCTGCGCTCTGGGCAGAGGAAACGCTGTGGGAAAGGACGCTGGTACGGGTAGTGGCATGGTGGGCCTGTTGGGACCCCCCGCTGGCTGACACGTAAGTGGGCAGTTACTGGTTCCATAACTGGGCAGGATGCTCTAGGAGTTCACAAAAGAAAGAGGTTCCAGAAAGGGAGTCGGTGCCGCCAGGGGTCCGTCTGGCCACTTGTCTTCTGTTCTTTGTATGTTGGCATCCGTCTTTCCTCCTGCAGACAGACCACCCTCCTTGTGGGGGCACCACTGCTGACAGCCCCGGTTTAGCGGCTGCGGGGAAGTGGCTGCATCTGTAGCTCAAATCTAGACCAAGTCTCTGATTGGCTTAGGTCGGGGGTGTGCTTATCCCTTGGAGCCAATCGCTGTTGCCAGGGAGTGGAGTACTCCAATGTGGGCTGGATCACTTGCCCACCCTTACTGGGGCATTCATGGTCTTTTTAGGAAGGTGGAAGAAAAGTGTCTATGGAAGATAAAAAAAGAATATTTACCATGGCTTCCCGTAATGTGTTTTGAAGAACTTATAGTACATCAGTGTAGGAACTCTTTGGAGAATTTTAAGCGGGGGACTTGATCAAATTTAGGTTTTATTAAAATCATTTCAGACACTGTGTCTGGGGTTGCAGTCGGGAATAAGTGACTACAGGTGGGGAGACTGGGTAGGAGGTTGTTGCTAGAGCTCCAAGGAGAGCTGACGAGACCTGAACTAATTAAAGTCCTTAGTTGTTTCATTTGGACCTCACCTCCAGCCACAGCACCGGTGAAGAGGAGGAGTAGGATAAAGTCTAGAGACAATCAGGCAACCGGGACTTGGTGACCAGCTGGAGGATGCAGGAGGAAGAGGGGCTTAAGGAGGATCACCCCCCCCAACACCGCCACCAAGGGGGTAATAACTATTCTCTGGAAGGCTGGATTTATCTTTGGAAACTAGTTATTAAGTGGTGGCAGACTTGATATATCTTATTCGCTCCTTGAGAAATGTGAATGTTGTTGGCGTTTTGTGGTGCCTTAACTGGAAAAGAAAACTGATTGATTGTACTTTTCTCCCTTTAAAAAGTTTCCTTTCTTTATGAACTCAGATAGTAGGAGCTGCAGCTGGGACTGCCAGTTGAGAGATAGATGGGAGGAGGACCCTGGCCTGAAGACTCTTGGTCCCCCCAAGCCTGTCCCTGGGCCTGCAGGTCTACTTTAGAAACGTTCATCCCTTTGGCATTGTCCTGCTACCAAGGCTTTTCAGGATTTTAAGCAAAGAAACAACCTGATCTGACTGATGTTGTGACCAGTTCCCTCCTGAACTGGGAATTGACTGTGGATGGAGGGAGGAGTGACACCAAGAGCTAAAGCAGGGAAGCAGGCACACCTGTTGAGAGGCTCTCGCCATCATCTGCCTTGGTAATGGTGGAAGGAGTGGGAAATGGTCATATTCTGAATATATTTTGAAATACAAACCAATGTTGGTGAGGACTGGACTATGACGTAAGAGAAAGGAGACAAGAATGGCTCTAAACCTTTTGGCCAGGGCAACTGGAAGAATGTTGTCTTAAATTGAGATGGGGAAGGCTTGGAGGAGCAGGCCTGCAGGAAGGCCAGGGTTCTGCATTGGATATGTTAAGTTTGACACATTGAACGTGACTTACACAGAGCTCCTATCTATGTGATATCTTACTGGAGGTAGGCAGTCGGATATATCCTACTAGCCAGGAGTTGAGAGGAGAGGTCTAGGCTTGGAGAGGAATCTGGGCATCCTTAGCATACAAATGATGTCTGAATCCCAGACACTAGGTGAGACCAACTTGGGTGGGGGTGTAACAGGAAGGTATTACAGAGAAGATATGAGAACAAGGCCTGAGCCCTAGGGCACTCCAACATTAAGAGGTGGGGAGATAAGGAAGACCCAGCAAGGGAAAACCAAGGGTACTATCCTGGAAGCCAAGTGCAAAGGGTCATCCAACAAGAGGGAATTGTTTAATGGTATCCAAAGCCATAAGACAAGGTCTGAGACTTGCTCACTGGATCCAGCAACATGGAGGACAGGCCCAATGCCTGCTTTTAGACCCCAGCTTAACCTTTCAAATAAGTCACAGTTTCCCCATTGAAGAAGAATACAGTGGTGCAAAACAGATCATATAAGATTGATTGAAATAAATCCAAGAAAGAAGACAGTGCCCTGGGAGTCTAGTAGAAGGGGACAGTATTTCCGGCTTTGGTGGGGAGGGTTGGGGTCAGATTCATTCATGTCTTCATTCATCATTTATTCATTCCACAAAAAATTTTATTGGGTTTCAGAGACTTATGGTGGGGAAGGGAGAAAGTGGAGTTAATTGTTTAATGGGTATAGAGTTTCAGTTTTGTGGGAAAGGAGTTCTGGAGATGGATGGTGGTGATGGTTATACAACAGCATGAATGTACTTAATACCACCGAGCTGTACACCCGAAAATGGTTACAATTATAAATTTTATGTCATGCGTACTTTACCACACACACACACACACACACATCAGAGAAGAAAAAAAGCATATTGGCCCCATCATGACCTTGGTCTGGGATATAATGTTGGGAATGGATGGCATTTCAATAGGAGATGATATGGAGAGAAGGGGAGAAACACATCCAGCCGGAGGGAGTACAGAGAGGGACGGGACCTGCTGTCAGCTGTGTTTGTCTGGATTGTGGGGTCAGGAGCGGAGGCCGTGTGAGCGGAGGCTGGGGACTCAGGCCGGGCCGGTCGGTGCAGGCCTGGCAGGCTGCTTGCGGAGCTGGGCTTGCCTTCTTAGATTCTGGGAGCCTCTGAAGGCTCTCTGCCCAGGGGAGTGCCATTCCGAAGGTGTGCATTTAGAAGATTAATGTCATTAATCCTTCCTGTTAAACCATTGCTTATTAAAAGCAGTGGGATTGAGGCATGCATTTCTCTAGGGAAAATTGTGGCCTAGCAGAATTTTCAGCACCCAGGTACGTGTTCATGTGTTGAGTGAGTTATTTTTCCACCTGCTTTACAGACACTTCTTGAGGACTACCTAAATGCCCATGGCATCCTAGGCAGTGGGGTGAGAGAAGGCGTACATTTAATAGGTCTCTTCTCTTGAAAAGCCTGTACTCTAGAGACCCCCATTCCTAAATAAGAAATTATGCTCCCATATGTCATGTGTTACCATAAATGTCTCACCAGAGTTCCATGGGAACTGAGAGGAGGAGGTGCCTGGCTTGCTGGGGGAAAGCCTGTCCAGTGGATTGGAAAGATGAGCGGGGTTTTCTAGTCAAAGTAACAGAAATGGGCATCCTGAGAGGATGGTAAATCAAAACTTATTGGGGGCTGGAAATTTAAAGACAATGTGTCAGTATTCTCTCTTAAGGCTAAACTCTTCTCTCGTTGGCTTGTAGGTGGTGCTGGCTAGAGCGCACACTTTCAGACCCACACTTCAGTTTTCAAATGTGGAATCCTGGGCCTTCACCGGTAAGTTTGTCTGATGCCTTCTTACCGAATTATGCTATTGAGGGTCGGTATTTGGAATCAAGGGCAAGGCAGTTATCATTGAGGCGGCTCTGTGGAGGTTACCGAGCCTGGACTCGAGAGAAGCCTGTAGTACGGGCAGAAAGGAGGCCCACAGGAGAAGCGAAATTTCACTGCTTCTGTGATAGATGCAGAGAGGGGAGCCAGAGGAGGGGCATCCAGGGAGAAGGGGATGGACACAGCTGGCCTCATGGAGGGGTGGGATTTTAGCTGTGTTTTGAAGGAAAAATCGAGAAAGGAGTGAAATAAGCTTTTTGGGTTTGAGAAGTTGGTGTAAGATATAAAGAAAGTGGGCTCACAGCAGCACACTCATCACAGGAGACCCTCATCCAGAGGGGTCACGGGCAAGAATTTGGGCAGGATACGATCACTCCAGACCAAGGTCAGCAAACGTCTTCTGCAAAGGGTCAGATGGTAGATATTTTTGGCTTTGCAGGCCATGGGGTCTCTGTCACAGAGACCCAGCCCCGCTGGTGGAACATGACAGCAGCCACAGCTAATCCCCGAATGAATGGGTGTGGCTGGGTCCCAGGAAAGCTCTGCTTACAAGAATAGATGGTAGGTAGGATTTGCCTGTGGGCTCCAGTTCACAGTCTCCTTCTCTAGACCCTGAATGCCAGGCTGAGGCACTTGGACTTTGTCCTGGAGGCACTGGGCAGCCATTGAGGTTATTTGGGGCAAAGAAGTGAAATGGCAGAAGTGACATGCTAAGACCTTTCATCTGATAGCTGGATCAGAGGCGTGCGACCTGTTCCAAGGGGCAGCAGTAATCCACATGTGACATCGTGTGGTTAACAGTGGTTCAAATGGGAGCAAAGTACCCATAGAAGACAGATTGCAAAGGGAGAACTGGAGGAGTTACAGTCTTCTTAGGCTTTAAACACAGGAGCCGAAGAGAATGAGGTGTGGTAGTTCACAGGGGTACCATTGACAAATGTAGAGCCTGGAGACGGACAGGGGTGCCTGATGTACCTGGTTTCAGATACACTGAGCTTGCGACGACAGTGCTTCATCCACAGGAAATGTCCAGTAGACAATTGGAGATGCGGGGCTGAAGCTGGACCGAGGCTTGGTCCAGAGATGGAGGAGGGAAGCCGTGGGATTAAGTGAGATCCCCCCGTGGCGAGCAGAGAGCTGAGCCTGGGGGAGTGTGCGGAACTCCGGATGGTGGTGGAAGAGAACCAGAGGCTGAGGAGGAGAGAGTCCCATGAAGGGAGGAGGAGGGGGTAGCAGAGACTCTGGAGAAGGACTTGAAGCAAGGCTGCTGAGTTCGTGACAAGTCGGTTACAGATGGCCTTGCGGAACACGGTGCCACGGAGGAGAGTGGGGGCCGAGGGCTCCAGGCTGCCCAGGGCCGCACGTAAATGCAGGGCAAAGACTCAGAGAGATTAGCGGAAGAGGCCACTCAGAGGGAGTCTGGTGAAAGAAGGGAGACACACGTACGATTTGGACACTTGCGTGTCCCAGCCGGCTTTTCTTTAGCTCTGGGCAGGCACAGCATGCCGCAACCAGTTCTCATTTCCTTCTCTGGAGCCAAGCTTTGTGTGGGGGGTTGTGTGTACATTGGGCTTTGTGATTGTGTTCTTCTGCTCCCTTTGAGGTGTGGCACTCATGGCTCTGCCACAACTTGCACCATGGAATCCAGCCCACGTCTGGACGGTTGCCATAAGACAAGATGTGATCTGTTGGGGAGATCGTGGCATTTGCCTCAATTGAGGGAGAAAAGAGGGTGGACCAAGGAACCGAAACGAGACTTCTTACTGCCGAGTCTGCCCACGTGGGGGACTTAGAGATAATTGCTCAAGCCATCCAACCCCAGATGTCAACTTGTGCTCTGGGTGTTTCGAGCTGGGTTGGTGTGAATATAGCAGTTGCAGATCTGGTCATAACAGCAACAAGTGTGACTGGCTTAGAGCCACCATTTATTGAACTCCCACCACGTACCGGGCTCGGTGCCGGGGGCTCTGTACTCGTCATTTTATGTCATCTCTGCAATGGCCCCCAACAAGGGGAATGAGGATTGACACTTCAGCAGTGAGGAGATCAGATCATAAAGAGGTTGAGTACCTACCCAAAGTCACAAGAGATTTGAACTCATATCTGACCCCTGGTCTACGCTGCTCCCTGTTTTCTCTCGCCTGAGTCTGGGATTTCTCCTCCTACTTACGTAGAAGGACTAGAGACAGATCGAGCCGTACAGGTTCGCTATTCAGAGCCTAGAGTGGGTGTTTCCCCCTCTTAGGGGTCTGTGGAGAGGGTGGAGGAAGCGTGGGATCTCTGAAAGAAACCAAGACCTAACCTCAGATACTTTAACTGTTTCCCCAGGTAAAATTTTCCTTTAGTTGGAGAAGGCGACAGTCTTGGGTTTGGAAAGGAAATAGCACTGGAAGGCATGACAGTCAGAACCCAGGCCTCGCTCAATGGCAATTGTCATCTACTTTTTATTTAAATATTTGGTATTTCTCTCTGCTCACCTCCGACTTTCAGCTCTGAGAGCAGGGTCCTGTTTGTCTTATTTACCCCAACTCCCCCAGCATCTAGCATGGTTTTGTCATGTAGGATGAACTCAGTAAATATTTGTTGTTTCTAAAGAGTGAGGAGGCTTGGGACATGGTGTTTAACCTCTGTGTGCCTGGCACTGCTCTTGGCACTGTGGTTCTGGAGGTGACAAAGGACAAGTTCTCTGTCCTCGTGAGGCTACTCATGAGAATGTTTCTAGTAGGGGAGACAGAATAAACGTGTGAGATGTGTAATGGCATGATAATGCTCTGAAGTAAAATAAAGTGAGAGGAGGGGGTGGAGGGTGATGGGGCCACTAGTTTAGTCAGGGTCATCAGGAAGGCCCCGAGACCAAGAAATGAAGCAACACAGAGTGGCTTTTGGGGGCAAAGTCATAATGATTCTCTTTGAGGGTTCTACAGACGTCAGCTGAACTGTCAACACTTCTTAATTCTTTTGCTGGACCACAGTGGCTAACAGCTAACCAGCTGCTCCCAGCAATGTGGACCCGCTGTTGGGGCCCTATGTCTGCGGCCCGCTGAGTGCTCCCTTCCCCTCCGTGGTAGGTGCCCAGTCTGTTCACCTGGCCTGCCTCTCCTGGTTCTCCTCCAGCCTCAGAGACCTTGCCTCCGCAAGCCTGCTTTGCCACTTCTCTTTCCTTTGTCCTTACTCTTCATAAGGCTCTGCTTGGTCCCTTTCTCATTGCCACAGGGATGGTCCCCGGGTGAGGCCCTGTGCTGCTCACCTCCACCCTGCAGTCCCCCAGGACTGCAGAGCCAGCCCAGAACCTCCTCCCAGGCCGCACCACTGACTGCTGCCCGCAGGTACCTGGAGCTCACTCCGGCCCTTGCTGCCGGTGCGGCCGTCTCCCTGTGCTGCCGGCCTGGCCTTCGGCGGCAGCCCCAATGTGTGTCTCCTGCACGGGCCGTCCCTAGCTTTGGCCTTTCCTCAGCGGTCATGCTCTATTTGTTACTGTGGCCTGCTGAAGAGGGCACCTTCTGATCGGTCCACTCCCTTCTCCTCCTTCCCTGCTCCTTCACTCAGGACTCATCATTTGGATTTCTTTCAGCAGCCTCCTAACTGGTCTTCCTGTGTCCATGTTTGTTCTCCCTCGTCCCACCCCCACACTCCTTATCAGGCTGATGTTTCTAACTCACTCATCTGCTCATGGCTTTCTCCTGCTGCAGACTCTCCGAGGGCTCCTCATTGCTCATGGAATAACACGGGGGCCCCTTCGGTGGGCCTGTGGTCTTTCCTGATCGGGTCTTTGGCCACGTTCCTCATTTCACTCCTTCCCTACCCCGGATTTCTAACCTCAGCCCAGCCTCTCGCCAGCCATCCCCACTGGGCCCTCCTGGGAATGCCCTCCCCCTGCTCCCCATTTCAGCAGCTCGGACAGGCTTCTACTCTTTCGGACACCTTCCTTCCCACCCTGCCCCTCTCTGTGACCTGGACATGACCTTCCTTCTGGCTCCCAGAACACTGCCTTTTTCTCTCCCAAAGCACTTACCAGCATAACTGTTGATTTCCTATTCGTCATGCTCAGTAAACTGCGCTCCTTAAGGACGGGGACGACACATGCGTGCACACACACACACACACACACACGTATGCACATGTGCATACACACTATCTCTGGGTTCTCGGTGCCACAGCACAGTACGCCTGGCTCGGGAAGTGTTTGTTGAAGGAGCAGGGATAGCAAAGTCTGTTTGGGCAGCCAAACAACAGATTTATAATGGGATCGAATGTATTTGGAATTCGAGGTTCATGGGCCATTGCATTGGGCGGGGCCACCCCTCCCCTCAGCTTTGAGTACAGGAGGCATTGCTCTGGGTTTGGGGTCGGGGCTTCCTGTTGTGTCTCCCGGCATCCTGAGGCCTGAGGGATATAAATTCTCTATAATCTTTGCCCCGGACTTTTAAAAAAAAACTCCTGTTGTTGATGGAATAGTAATAGCAATTCAGAATGGAAAAGAATCCGCCAAGGAAAGCTCAGGAATGAGGTCTACCCAGCTTCAGCTGGGTAAGTCCCACACTTCCTAAATTAGCCAAAATAATGATTCTTGCTAACCACCGACAGCTTTCCTCCCCATTGTCTAGCTGAGAACGCTTTTCTGGCTAGGGGATGAGGGACAGCTAGTGGTCCTTTGTGGCGATATCCCAGGGCTTCTTCATCTGCATTTGGAACCTTGTCAAGTCCTGGGTGAGCACTGAGGAGCTGCGAACAGCCAGGGGCTCTGACCTGAGATGCAGGGCAGGGTCTCTATCCCCCATGGGAGCTGGCACCATACACCTGGCCAGTCGCCAGCATATGTGCTCCTGTTCCCTCTTTAAGAAGCTCATTACACCTTCTCCATTTCCTAGTTCCGCTGCAGAACTGGGAAATTGTACCGAGAAATGCGGCTTTTGCGTGGGGACTCACAGTAATCTGGGAAGGTTTCCTAGAGGAAGGAGCCATTCTTACCACAGAGGTGTCCTGCTGACCAGGGTGCTTCAGCAGGCACTTGGAGCTGCTGTCCTCTCCTGGAAAGACTTAGGATGCTGCTTTCCCTTTCAGGAACTTTCCAGAAGCTGTTTCCACTGCATGGATGCATTTTCCTTCTGGCTTGCCTTGTCCGTGCCCATTCTCCCTGATTCGCCTCCTCCTAGGAAGCCTCCCCTGACCTCCCTGCTAAGAGACCTGGGTCCTGTCGTCACCATCACCGTTACCGTTGTATACTGCCTGTTGATTGCTGGCCATGGGCCAAGTGCTGGCAGAGTGCTTGGTGGGCAAGCACTTGGTACCAGGGCCTTGGTAGGTGTTGGCTGCGGTCAGGGTCACTTATCATCCCACAGACCCCTTTAGAAGGCACTGAGGCCCAGATAACACAGGACAGGCGAGCGCGGGTTTGCTGCAGGTGCCTGGCTGGGCTGGGCTCTGAGCCGTTCTTCCTGTGCCACCGTCCCTCGGCCACGCATGTGCGCAGCCTGCCCTCCTGCTCGTTTGCAGTGCTCGCCACAGAGGCCGGTCTCCGTTTATTTGTGTGGTTGTAGGTGAGCGAATGTTTGCTCCCCTGCCCCCCAACCCTGGGCAGCCCGGCGAGCCCAGGACTGCAGCGGCCTGCCCTCTAGGTAGGTGCACCGCACACACTTGACCCGCAGCCTGCCTGACGCCCGCTCTTTCTCTGTGCCGCCCGTGCCACAGGCATCTGGCCCGGGGACCGAAGAGGGGATCCCTGGGGGGCCCCGCATGTGTGAGCCTGTACCCTCACCTGTTTCCACGTCAGAGCCGCTCTGCTGGGGAATCGTCTGTGCCTCGGCAGAGTCCCTTCCTCTCAGACCCTTAGGCCCACTCCCTTTGTCCTTTTCTCCAACTTGTGAGCCCCTCGTCCTCCTGAGGAAGTGGACCCCATTGTCCCCCTAGGATGGAGCCAGCACCTTCCTCTGCTCCTCTGGGCCCGCACACACTGTGGGGATGGCTCTGACCACTGAGGGTCATCATGACCTGTGTGCCTGCGCTCCTCGTCCTTCTAGAGCCCCAGGGGCCAGCCGTGGTGTGGTGTCTGCAGCCGGGCAGCACCTTGTAGGGTCGGCGGGGGGGGCGATCGGCAGAAGCCGGTGAGGGGGACAGAACTCACTACCTTACGAGCAGCTGCTGGTGCGGCTTGTGTGTGAGTGTGCCTGTGTCGGTGAGCGTGTGTGAGTGAAGGGGTGTGCGTGCTTCTCGCTCCGTGTTTGTCTTTGCATAATTTATCCTGGCGCACATTAAAGACTGTGTCTCCCTCTCTCCCGGGTCTGATGCGGGGCCTTGAGGAAGAGATATTTCATAGCCACGGGCTAAGTATTTTCTCCTCTCCCAAGCTGCAGGAGCCTCCCCTTCCCCCCAACCCCCCTCTTCGGTACCTCAGTGACCATTTCACAGGGTTGTTATGACTGTCAGCACCCACTTCCCAGACCCCCTTCAGATAGCAGTGCCGCAAAAGCCCCGTCTGGACCCCAGCAGGCTGGGCTACCCTGCTTAGGCTGGAGGCAGGGAAGCTGGTCCCCCGGGGGGCACTCACCGGGCCTCCAGGGCCCTCTGGGGCCAGGCTGGCTGAGCTCTGCGTGACTCACCCTGGTTTTGAGTGGGAAAAATAAAAATAAAAAAAGTGGCTTCTGACCAAATGGGGAAAGTGGGCATGGGGGAGGAGCGGCAGGAGGACGTTGGCCACGCCTTGGGTACGTTTGCCAGCAGCAAACCGAGATTGGCTTAAAGCACAGACTCCACCTTTAAAGGGGACCCACATGCTGGTCTCAGGCTCTGGCCCTGGAATGTCAGCTCCATGCCTGCGAGTGATGTGATTCGGACAACCCACCCAAGTTCTGTAGGCCTCAGTTTCCTCACCTGTAAAATTGGATGGTGATAATAGTAATCATCGTGATGAGGTTCTTGTGAGGGTGAGATGACAATTGCTGAGCCCCGGCATGTCGAAAATGCCAAGGATCTGTTACTGGTGTTCTTTAAAAGTCGTATCGTTAATAACAACTGTAGGACAACTTCAGACAAGGTACAAAGTCTAAAATGCAGCTAAGGCCCTGAGGAGTGAGATAAGGTATAGGAAAGGCACTCTGTGAATTGCAAATTACACGCAGATATTGTTATTAGCAGAAATATAACTTACTAGGGGCGCCTGGGTGGCGCAGTCGTTAGGCGTCTGCCTTCGGCTCAGGGCGTGATCCCGGCGTTATGGGATCGAGCCCCACATCAGGCTCCTCCTCTATGAGCCTGCTTCTTCCTCTCCCACTCCCCCTGCTTGTGTTCCCTCTCTCACTGGCTGTCTCTATCTCTGTCAAATAAATAAATAAAATCTTTAAAAAAAATATATATAACTTACTGTCTGGCCTTTGAAAAAATGACTGAGCATAATTTGATGATGTTAAGTCTAAATTCTTGGTTGTTTTTGGTTTTCATTTTGGAGGAAGATTTGTTAGGCCTTTCCTGGAATCTTGCCTGGAGGCTGTGTGACCCACACTTTTGCTCCCGGGTGCCAAACGCCTGAGTAGCACCTGGCACCGGGAGCGTTTCCGTGCTCGCTGTTGTTATTTGAGATGTCTTAGGACAAACAGCCGATGCATAGTAGTAGAGTAAGTTCTTGTAGATTCACTGACGGCAAACTGTGGACGTGTGCTCTGGACCTGGGAAGTTCTCACTCTTAAGTGTTTTATGCGTAAGATAGTCAAATAAATTTAAACAGTTTTTTCGCAATTTGGTGTGGACAGCTACCCTTGTTTTCTCAAGTACGTTAGAAATATATTCCTAGTATCAACTGCTTGACTCTCATTCCGTATTATTTCCCTGCCTCCTCCCATCCTTCTGAAAATAAAATGGAACAAAAATTACCCCTTAACAAAAATGTAGATACTTTCGGGCAGAGGTTGGAAACTCGACTCGTGGGCCATATCTGGCCTGCAAGTGTATTTGGTTCAGTGCTCACACTATTTTAAAACCTTACAATTAGAGACTAGCACTTGAAACTTGGTAGATGTTGTCTAGAAATCTGGGTTTCTAGTTCTGCATGAAAACCTGCAGGTCTGACAGTATGCGGTCCACCCTCCTTCATGGCAGTGCTCGGAGTGGTGGTCCCTCCTCCAGGGACTTGTCTCTCCAGTTGGTCCCGCCCTGCATCCTTACGGGGCCTGCAGGTCATTGAGCTGGCGGTCTCTGCTAAACGAACCAACCCTCTTGGACACTGCATCAATTTAGAGTTATTTTCATGAGCAACTTTGCCCATAGGTAGGAAGGTTATTTCACCCCATAAGTTGACATTTTTATGAGAACCCAAGTTTCATTGAGGCCCTTTTGGATTTAAGAGAGTCACCTTCTCTCCTCCCCGTGGGATTTCCTTGTTAGCAGTTTTTAAGAACTCTTCAGCAAGACTTAATAGGTCAGCATAAAATATTGGATAATGCAGGATATTAATTTTGATTGCCCCTGTTTAAGAGAGGTTGAAAACAAGTGAACTTTAGTTCCGTAATTTATGATGTTGTAAATTTGAACAAGACACTTAATCCTTTTTATTAGCCATCTTGTTGAAATAGTTGTAATTTGGCAGAATTCTTATTGAAATAGGGGAGGGGTTTGAGATTCTCAGTCCTGGAGGCTGTCCCCACCTGCGGTCTTTTCTTGCGCAAGCGCAGGAGTGTGCATGGGACTGGTGGCCGCAGGCGGAGACGGGAGAGGAAGTGCTGCATCCCGTGGTGGTTACTTTAGGGGACTCCTTGCAAACACTGAAATTTTCAAAATTATTATTATTCTGTGACCTTGTAGATCTAGTGTTTGTGTCTGTCGTCATGAAAGATGTAACCAATTCAGACAACACTGACATGCATTCACGTAAAGGAAGAAGGTCTTCACGACTTCCTCACCCCCAACCTTCTCCAAAAATAGGTACTTTTGAGACTTTGCCGGGTATAGTCGTGGAGTTTTTCATTTGCTTGGTGTTCTGCCTCCCTCCTTTGCCCTTATCCCCAGTACGCATTTTTACTTTTGTAAAAATGGACTTTTTCTATTCGTACTTTTCTGTGACTGTTCTTTCAGTGGCCAACTGCCGATTATTATGGTCATCTTTTGAAGTCGGTATGTACAGGTAAATATACCGTACTCATTCTGACAGCTGTCCTCCATGGTATGGATACATTTCAAGTTGATATCATCATTCCTGTACTGGCGGGCACCCAGGTTCCGATCTTTGGCCGTTGCGTCGACTGCGCCCTCTTGTGAACTTCTGCCTGAGATTGTCTGTGGTATAGATCCCAAGAAGGGGAACTTCTGGCTTAAATAGTTTGCATTTAAAGTTTGAACTAATATTGCCCTCATTGCCCTTCCATTCATGCCCCTCCCAGGAGTATCCAGTTATGGCTTTAATAATCTAGCTTTTTTTGCTTGAACACATATAAGAAAAGTAAACTTTAAAAAGTCACACATATGCCATCAAAATGACACATTTGTCTTCATCTGTAGTTTAATGAAATGAGTTTCATATTTTGATTTTGGTGACGGTTATCCTACATGCTGACAAAAATGTTCCTGAACCGTTGTAGCCAAGTTAATTATTAAATACTTACTTAAGGAGGGACCTGGGGGGCTCAGTTGGTTAAGCGGCTGCCTTCTGCTCAGGTTGTGATCTCAGGGTCCTGGGATGGAGCCTCACATCAGACTCCCTGCTCAGCGGGGGAGTCTGCTTCTCCCTCTCCCTCTGCCCCTCCCCCTACTCATTCTCTCTCTCTCTTTTTCTCTCAAATAAATAAATAATCTTCAAAAAATAATAAATATATATTTAAGGATTGTAGTTGTGCCAGGTAGCCTTTGGGAGAGTAACAGCCAGATCATAGCTTCCTTTTCCAGGGCTCTCCCAGGGCAGCTTGGGCTCTCCCTGGAGCCCGCAGGACAGAGGCTGGGTCGGCATTTACATGGGCTGCAGCAGGGAGTGCCAGGCCTTCGGCCCAGGAGACTTGAGGAGGGGAAGGCAGCAGGTGAGGTACCTGAGGCTCCCAGCACCCCTTCTTTACATCTCAACACCCTTTGCATGGACCGATTCTTCCCACATGTATTATCTCATAGCGTCCCTCCCTGTGACCTCTCTAGGAAGCAGATGCTCCCCTCTTCCCCGTCTTTATATCTGGGGACACTCGGGCCCAAAGAAGATCTGCCATATGGAGTGTCGCACAGCTGGTCAGGAGCAATGCCGTAGGCACAGGTCTTCTGACTCCAGATGTGGTGGAGCGAGACCCCTGCGAGGTCGAGACGTATGTAGCTTTTTGCCTGCAGCACATCATGGACGTTTCCTTTACTGAGCTGGAGAAAGGAAAAGGAAGGGACATCCCCAGCCTTCCCGGGGTCCCTTATGTCCACAGCTTTCTCCTAGCAGTGCTAACACTCACGGGCATGTTCTTGAATGCTTCCCCAGCAACTGGGAAAGCTCTGTAAATTTTCAGCCAGGGGACTTAGCTGATCACACATGGTTGAGAGCTGCTGACCCAGAATGTATCTTCTTCTCCTTAGACAGGATGGGTCTGGGGAGATGGTCGACTTACCACGTGCTAACTGCATGTGAAACTTTGATTTCGGTCTTCTCCAGAGGCCTCCTCTCTGACTCTCTGACCCGGTGTCTGGCTTTTGCTAACAGATTACCGTGGGTTGGCCAAAGCTCCTTAGCACTCGCCTCACTGAGGAGCCTGCAGGGACATTTGATGCCCAGAACATTCCATCCTTCCAGGATGCCCTCAGCTTACCCAGGCAGGGGGGCTGGTCTAGTGAAAACAGGGATCTGGAGTCTGATCGACCCAGGATCAAATCCTGGTCTCATCACTTTTACTAGCATTATGAAACTTTGGCTGTTGACCTCACCTCCCTGAGCCTCAGTGTCCCCTTCTTTTTTTTTTTTTTTTAAAGATTTTATTTATTTATTTGACAGAGATAGAGACAGCCAGTGAGAGAGGGAACACAAGCAGGGGGAGTGGGAGAGGAAGAAGCAGGCTCACAGCAGAGGAGCCTGATGTGGGGCTCGATCCCGGAACTCCAGGATCACGCCCTGAGCCGAAGGCAGACGCTTTAACCGCTGTGCCACCCAGGTGCCCCTCAGTGTCCCCTTCTACAAAATAGGGATAATAATTCTCTCATGGGATATTTTGAGGAATACACAAATTAAGATTTAAAAGGCACCTCTCAAATGTTCAGCACAGAATGGATACTTATAAATGTGAGTCCTGGCTCATTTTCCTGCTATAGAGAGAAGGTTCTCCTCTGGGGATGCTCCAAACTGCTGGCTGCTGGCTGGGGATCCTCCAGCCAGAGGAGGGCCACCAAGATGACTCATACGCAGTGTGTACTCTCAGGAACTCACTGTTAGGTAGGGGAACCCAATACGCAGAGACGATGTGATGTGTACATTGGTAAGAATCAATTGATAGAGCAGAGTTTAACCAACCTGGATTGAGGTAGAAGAAGTTGTCAAGCAAGTAGGGTGTTGAAGATTGAATAGGAGCTTGATGGAGAAGATAAGGCTGCAGATAACGAGTAGCCAACTCCATTCATTAGCAATCAAGTTACATTATTTTGTACTATATATCTTAACTCCATTGACTCTTACCAATACACTGATATATTCAAATTCATCCTCTCTCTTTTCCTTTTTCCTCTCATTCTGCCTCACCTTCTCCCCACCCTGCTTAAGATACTCAGCCACTCAGAATTTCTCGAAGAATGTCTTTATGCTTCAGTAAATTCTCAGAGGATCAATGCTCCTTTACTCTGCTGAATTTTTACAAGAGTGCTGGTGTAGCTACCTGCTTTCCATCCCCCTTTTTTCTACAGTATGAGTAAGCTCTTTTGCTTTCTCAGCAGTGAACAAACTACCAGCCATTTGATGCTCGCTGCGTCGGTCCCATATACCAGGGGCATGTGTCATCCCATTGAGCGGCCAAACAACTTTGTCAAACAGGGACTCTTCTTTACAGATGAAGAAACGGAGGCTTAGAGAGGCTAATATACCGATTATTACACAAGTCGTGGAGCCACAGTTCCTCCCTGGGCTTCTTTCCCCTGGCCTCCGCCGCCTTGTTCAGCGTCTGGCACACAGTAGGTGGGCAGCAAACATTCGTCCAAAGGAATGAGAGAGCTGCTACCCACGCCGGTCAGTTCATTTCACGCAGCTGGTCCTGTAACCCTCCTGGGGTGGTGACAGCGCCCCACCTATGAGTGGGGTCCCAGAATCACGCAGCAGTCATCATTCCCCTTGCCCCTGTGTCTAGGGCACTTGGAAGCAGATAGGTTAGACTGTTAAAGCTTTGTGTTTGGCTTTGTGTCTGCCCTGTAAGAGATATCTGGCAGAGTGCAGGTGCAGCGCCCCAGAGCCCAGCCCGGGAGTTGGGGGCTTGGATTCCAGCTTCCGTTCTCTGGTGACTCCCCAGCAACAGCGGGCACATCACAGCCCTCTCCGGAGTTCCATTTCCTCGGCACACTCTGGGGCTTCGTGGGTCCCTGAGGCTCCTGGCTGCTCTGTGAGCTGGTGTGATGGGAGAGGCTGTGGAGTGTGCTGGAAGGAACGCAGGCTGTGGTTTTGGGAACATCTGACTGTGAATCCTGACTCAGGTACTTTCCAGCCGTGTGACCTTGGGCAAATCACCTAACCTCTGATAGTCACTGTTTCTGTCAGTAAAAGAGCACAAGTCGGACCTGCTTTGAGGCTCCCTTTCATGAGTACGGGAGGCCATGCAAACAAGGGCAGTTTCCTTCCCTCTGTCTGACTTCTGAGGGCTTCGCGGGACGCGCTGGGGGTTTCTGCAGTGAGACCCGAGACCCGCTTCTCAGGTGCAGTGTTCTTTACACCTCGCAGCACCCTGAGATGCTCAGCTCTTCGATTTCTTGAGGCTCTTTTGTGCTGTTAAGAAACTGCTGGAAGGCAGGCACCGTTCTACCCCACTGAGCTGTGCTGGTGCCGCTGGGGCAGCGCCTGCTTCTTCCCCCTTTCCCCTTGCAGACCGGGCCGCAGTGGGCGTCACTGCGCATGCGTGTGGCTTCTTGGGCGCCCCTTGCCAGAGAGGAGAACTGCGTTCGTGTAGCAAATGTTTGCCATGCCCGGGCCTTACGTTAGGAGGTGGGGTGCAGAGAGGAATAGTCTCATGGTCACTGCCCTCAAGGAGCTCACAAAGAGGAAAGGTGCAAATAGGGGTGACCCAAGGCCATCGAGGCATGCGACGGGGCACCGCAGGAGAAGGGAGGGCTGAGGGGCTCTCTCCTGGGCAGTCAGGAGGGGCCTTTAGACCAGAGGTGACTTTTGAGCAAGTCTTAACAGATGAGTAGAAAGCTACCGTGCAGAAGTGCAGACAGCGCATTCCAGGCAGGAGCAGCTGCAGGGCAGAGGCCAGAGCCTGGAGGAGGCGACGCCTGGCTGTGTGTCTGGAGCTGAGGCCAAGAGGTGGAGGACCTGCTGGTCATCCCTTCAGTGATGACCTCGGACCTTTGTCCTGAGCCCCAACCCACACACCCGCTGCCTACTCAGCATCCACACTTTGAGGTTTAATGGGCATCCCAGACCCAACATCGCTAAATACAAGGCTTGATATTTTTTTCTTAAAAAGAAAAAAAAAAGGCAAAGCTATATCGTCTTCGTCATCTTGCAGGCAGGACATCTCCCTGGTTACACAGGCCTGGCATGTCGGCATTGCTGTGGCTCCTGCTTCTTCCCTGGTATCTCCCTGCTTGCGGGGCTTGACACCTGCTCCGTCAGAGTACCCTCAAGGCCACCACATCTCCCTACCCTCTTCCACATGTCCCCCATCGCACAACCAGTCTCCCTATTTCTGCTCTGGCCCCGCTGCTATCAGTCTCCCACAGAATCAGACAGAGTGACCTTTCCAAAAGTAAATCGGATCATGTCATTTCCCTGTCAGAACTCTCCAGTGGCTTCCTGGCATCCCTGGAATAGAATCTGAACTCCTTGCCATGGCCGGCCAGCCCCTCCTGCTTCTCTGGTCTCATCTCGTAGCATTCTTTGCTCTGCTCACTCCATCCCAGCCACTGTGTCGCCTTCGCTGTTCCTCTTTCTTGCCTCAGGGCCTTTGCACTTACTTTTCTCCGCCTGAATCAGTCTTCCCCAACAGCCCTGCATGGCTGACCTTCATTCCATTCTGGGCTCTGTTCAAGTGAGGTGGGGGGCAGAGAGAAATAGACTTACAGGCACTGAGTTCAAGGACTAAAAATGCATTGTCCTACCCCGCCCTGGACCCCAACCCTTGGCCCTCTTACCTTGCTTTATTTCTCGTCATTAGCACTCATCGCTACCTGCCTTTATATGATAGATTTATTTGTCTTCTTTACTGTTTGTCTTACCCTACTGGAATGTAAATCCGTGAGGCTGGGTGCTTGTCGCACCTGTCTCATTCACCACTCCATCTCCAGGACATAAAACAGAGCCAGGCACCCGGGAAGTGAGCATCACACATTAGACTGGCGAGGAAAAAAATGAATGAATTAATGCAAGTTAAGACTCTGGCGTTTATTCTGTAGGCAGTGCAAATCTAGTAGACATCTTTCAGGAGGTGAGTGACGTGGTCAGCACTTTTATTTTAGAAAGCCAGCTGGTGGCAGTGTGGGGGCTGGACTGTAGGAGGAGGCGGCAGAACTAGTTAGAGGCAGTTAAAATGGTCCAGGAAATTGATGCTGAGTCCTGTGTTGGGCTGTGGGCATGGAGGAGAGGGGACCGATGACAGGGCGTGAAGGCCTTTGAGGATCTTTGGTTCCTGTTGGGATAACTTGGTCTAGCAATTCCTCTATCTGAAATACAGGGGATACGCTGGTCGGGGGAGAGGCTGGCAATCCTCTGTGAGGTTTTTTCCTCCCCAAGCAAATGTCAGCTCTAGGAGGCACGTTCTCTGCAGTGCCGTTGGCTCTCTGAGGAGCGACCCTGGGCGACTCCCCCGTTCCGACATTCAGTCAGAGTGTAGTCAAGATGGCGGTATCGGGGAGACCTGCAGACGGGCCCTTTGCTCGTCCACACTACAAGCCACACTAAGTCTTTGGTTCTTTCTTGCAATGGGTACTTTTCCTCATATTTCACTCCCAAGGGGACTTGCCCTAACAAATTCTCTTCTTGTTTAGAATGCCTCTGCTCTGCCCATGTTCCGGACGGGGTTTGCCAGGAACATGGGGGTTCGGCATCTCCCTCACCACAAACAGACACAGGGACTCTTCCTGCTCGGGTGCCACCGAGTTAGGTTGTCGGTGGGCATATATTCGTAGCCCAGGAAGAGCCATGCTGTTTGGTACTGGCTCTTGTGCACTTTCCTTTGGAGCTTGAATTATTCCTTCTTCCAGAAGTCCCCGATCCTTTCCAACTCGCAGTGAAAAGCCTTTCATCTCTGAGTAAATACATTCCCACCCATCCTGCTGAGGTGTCCCCTCTCTGTTCCTCACTGAGTCTATGCCAGCCCAGACTCTTAAGCCTCGGTCCAAAGTTCCTCGTCCTGTTTGTCGAGCCCCGTGAAGTGAAATGCCACACCATCTGTACAGCCAGCTGCCCACCTCCCACCCTCCTTCTCTCTTCCGAAGGTCCAGATGCCATTACATTACATTATATTACATTACATTACAGGCTACGCCGGAGAGCTCCTGGCTGCCAGGTACTGTGTTAAACGCTTCACATGCATTCTGTCTCCCCTTCCCACCCTGCCAGGGTGAGTGTGGTTAACCTTTTTACAGATGAGGAAACTGAGACTTGGCAGTGCAGCGGGGCTTAGTAGTTAAGAGCAGGGCTTAGAGTCCAACAGACCCAGGTTTGAATCTCCACTAACTGTGGACCTTGGGCATGCTACTGAATCTCTTTAACCTTCTTTTTCCACTCCAGAAGATAGAGAGAATCTAGAGAGGGGTCATGTGTCACTGTGGAAAATAAACAACATACGGTATTGCATAAGCATAGAAGCACTTGCCTGCTACACACCAGACTTTGCGCTGTCAGTAAGTAATAGCTCATCGTAGATATTATTGTCTCATGGTCACGGTCATCGCCATTGTCGTCATCATCGCCATCATTGTCATCGTTATCGTCATCATCCCTCAAGGCCCAAGTCTCAAGGCAACATGACTAGTGCGTGGGTGGACTCAGGATCGAATGTAGCCCTACCTGGCTGCCGAGCCCTTGTTCTGTCTCCTGTCCCAGGCTGTTGCTCCCAAGTTCATGTTGCCTAAGACTTTCTGTCTCTGAGGTTGCTCTCTTGGTCTTCTCTGATTGTGCCTGGGCCCTCGGTCCCTTCCAGCCAGTGACCTCATTTCAGTCATTGACCTGAGCAGTCCCAGTGGCTAGGCTGTTCAGGCAAGAGCTTGGACAATTTTCCCTGAAGGTCAATGTCATCTTGTCTACTCTGCCAGCCAGGGGGGCTCCCCATGTCATTGTTTATGTCACAGGATTGTCCAAAGAAAACAGCAGTGGCAGCAGAAAGGGCTGGTGGGTGTCCCTGCCTTTCGGGGTCACAGATCACTTTGTGAATCCGGTGACATTTATGGAGGCTTTCTCCAAAAAATGCACATGACAGATTTTCATAAGACCCACATTGTTCATGAGACATTTGCCCTGAAGCCCACCCAGGAATTCTAGCTCAGAAATTCGGAATCAAAAGGTTAGCTTACGTGCTCGTCTGTCATCTTACCCCCTCTCATTCACAATCAGGAAGGGCTCTCTGTGTCTGTAGGATGTCTGTATTCAGAGGTAGTTAGGCCATCCTGGTAGCATTTGGAAAAACCTGTTTTATTGTTGCTATTTGCCATTTTCATTTCTTCCCGTATTTGAGAAGTGTATCTACACACTGGAACGGCTGGCCGTTTTGATGAGACTGACCTGCTGACTTGCACATCAATTCAAGCCATAGCCTGCATCTATCAGACAGCCCGGGGAGCAGTTTTGGCCCAAAATATCAGACTAATAGGAATTTTACTGTGATGTACAGCTTATAAAGGTGCATATGCTTAGCTCCAGTGGGTTCGGTGTTCTAAATTCGGGTAAATGAAAATCCCTACTTTCAATTTTAAGATTTTTGGTATTTCAATCTTAAAAAGTAAGCTTCCATTTTTGTTGTTGTTGTTTTTATTCTAGTTTTCAAGGTATGGGTATGGGGGAAGGCACATGCCAAGCACTTTACAGTCTTCCAACTTGCTCATAGCCCTCTCCTTGGAACCTTTCCAGCAGATTATGGAACAAGCCTCCTGTTTCTAACAGCGATAGGAGCCATGGGTGTCACTGCCAGTGGCTTCTCCCCTCCCTGCCTGGTCTTCAGAGCTCCCCAGAAAGGCAGGAATGAACCTTGGGGGCTTCCTCCACTCTGGCTGGGGGGCTGTGGTGCTGATGCCCTCTGCAGCTAGAGGTGGGGCTGAGGTTTGGGGACACAGGAACCAAATCTGTCATGTATTAGATCATTCGATGTGAAGCTCTTTCTGAGACGTAGTTTTTCCTCTGAAGTTTTTCTCCTTTGCTTTTTCTAAATTATAAAAGCAACAGACGCTCACTTCGAAGCCAGGATTAGAACTTCTCACGCCTGGTTTGGCATTCCAGCTCCGTGAACTCGTTAGATGTGCGGCCCTGGGAAAAACACATACCCTCTCTGGGCCTTGGTTTTCTCATTGTTCCGGAAGAGGTAATGATTTCACCTCATCACGTTGCCGTGAGCGCTGAGGGAGACTGGTCCACAGAATGCTCTTCTGGAGCTTTGGCATGGATTCCTTTCCTCAGTGATTATCTGTTGAGCACCTATGAGCCAGTCACCATTCTAGCTGCTCTGGAAATCCTCGAGAACAGGCGGGGGGGGGGGGTCTCTGCTCTCATGATGCTCACATTCTAATCTGAGGAGACGCAAAGAAATGAGACCATTTCAGAAATTAAGAAATGAAAACCCACAGGCGGTAGGTGAGTCACAGGAAGGGCTACTTTATTTTTATTTTTATTTATTTTTAGTTTTAAAGATTTATTTATTTATTTTAGAGTAGGGGGGAGAGGCAGAGGGAGAGGGAGCGAGAGAATCTTGAGCAGGCTCCCCACTGATTACAGAGCCCACCGCGGGGACTCGTTCTCACAACCCAGAGATCATGACCTGAACCGAAATCGAGTCAGACGCTTAACCGACTGAGCCACCCAGGAGCCCCAGGAAAGACCACTTTGGGCTGCACAGCCAGAGGAGACCTGTCTGACGAGGCTGCATGCTTTGTGACCCCCCAAGTCCCAGGCTTTCCGGCTTCGAACGGCTCTAACCCTTGAAGTATAGGTCCCAGTTTTGAGTTTGGAAAATCTGACCACAGAGCACACATCCGTTCCCCTTGGGGTGGCCTTTGTTCACTCACTGGCTCGGCATTCAGAGTGGAACTGCAGCTCAGGGCCTCTTGCTCTGAGAGGAGTGCTCACCCAGTGAGCTGACACTGAAGGGAGGAGGGCGGGTGCTGAGTTTCTCGCTGGAGCCCATTTTGCTCCAGTGCTGCTTCGAGCATTCCGGTTTCTAAGGAACTGGAAGTAATTTCTGTCTCAGTGAGCCCGTGGCACACTGCAGTCTCCTGCTTCTCTGCCTGCCGAGGTGTAAGGCTGGTCGGGGCCCCAGGGAAGCCGGGCAGCCGCGCCGTCCCAGCTCACGCCTTGGCATTTGAACCACAGAGCCGTCAGCCTGACACGCGATACTGTCCCTCCCGGGTTAGAATATGGATTTTTAAGTGACCGGCTCAGTCTGCTGCATTGAACACGAGGGACCCAAACTGATTAGTGAGGAAAGGTGCTGAGCAGAAGGGCAGGCTGCCTGTGACTCACCTGTCATGTTCCCAGCTGACCTACTTTTATTTGACCTTGATTTGCTCAGTGCAGTTAGAGACGCTGTCGTGAACGCCCTTCTGCCGCTTGATTTAAGCCCAGCATGTGACGGCCCAGGATCTCCTGCGCGCACATGACCCAGGCAGATGGACGGATGGACAGGTGGTTCGTTTCTCATTTACCTCGGAATTGTAATTCGATCACAAGGAAAGGGCTTAATTTCAAGAAAATGGAACAATTATTTCAGACTAGATACAATGCCAAAGCAGCAGGCCTTCCTCCTCGCTGCCGAGCGGCTTAATCAGGAGATGGCCTAGATGGCCGCCTTTCAAGTGGGTCCTTGCAGTAGCTTGGCAACTGGCACAGGGTCATAATTGGAAGAATTTGGCTCTGAGTGTCTGTGGGTGTTTACAGTGCACTATAGGGCAGGGCTTCTTTTATTTATAGAATATTGTGAGCAACAAGCAGCAGAAGGCTGAAAAGCCACTAAATCTCGATTTATTTTTAACAAATTCCATTTTTCCCCTCATCCCAGAAGGAGAACTGAGTTATTAAAAAACAGTAAAAAATACATCATCGCAGAGCATGCCATATCTAATTCTGGGGTTGCCAGCGTCGGCCTGCAGCCACATTTTAAGGGCTTTGTAAATCAGCCATCCATTCAATCTGCGAACTTATATGACTCCTATTCTTCATTTAGATGTAGAGCGAAATTATTGGCAAGTGAGTGCTGATCAGAAAAAGTTCTACACTGTCTAAATTAGGAGATGGAATGTATAAATATAGAAGAGTGTACTTATGTTCTCAAAGGCAGATAAAACCACTCCTCATTGTCCATTATATTTAGCTATACAAGCACACATCCCATAGCACTCGATACCCGCGTGAGGGAGTCCACTCGTCGCAATGGCGGATCTGCGCCGCTCAAAGGAGCTGTCCTGTGCTCGCTGAGTGATGATTACCCACATAAGCATAAAAGACACGAACCCAGTGCTTTGTGGCCTGCGTTCTCGTAGTGTCTGAGAGCTGGACCAGACTTCAGGGGCCCCGAGGTCAAGTACATCTTAGTGTACGTGGGGAAGTTGAGGCCCAGAGAGGAGAGTGGCTTTCCCAGGGCCCTCCAGCGAGTCGGGGCAGAGCGAGGCCGGGCTCTGGGCTCTGGGCTCTTCCCTAACGGAGCCCTCCCGTGCCAAGCTCGGAGCCAGTGAACTAAACAGGTCTGATTTCCGTCCTGCAGGGTTCGCAGTCTCAGACGTCAGGACAGTCCAGTAGTCACCATCTGCTTAAGTCCACAGGGCTGTGTGAGTCCAACAGCTGGCTAGACGAGTGGGGGAGATGAGGAGAGGGGGACTTGGGAAGCTGTGTCTTCGGACACTGAGGCAGAGGTGAAGTCAGCGGCTCTCTGACCCACTTGGAAAAGCTCTATGGATGCCGGGAAGTTTCTACAGGCAGAAGGAGCCGCGAGTTTGCTGAGTGTTGGGGGAGGTAAAGTACGGCGGCGTGGCGGTGCCGGGGAAGGCGGATATGGCGCTTTGGGAGGAGCCCTGAAAGCGGATCGTGGAGATCTCGTGGGAGTACCTGAGGGAGCGCAAGGCTGGAGCAGGGGCCGGGGACAGATGGGCCGGGTGCTGCGGCGTGCTGGCCCGCGCTGGGATGGCGTGCGGGTGGTGCCGGCATGGCCGTTCCCAGTCCCCCTCAGGCTCCCAGCTACTCCTCACGGGGGCTTCTTTCCGACCCTCGGAATCCTTCGTGCGGCGCGCTCTGGGCAGCCAGGATCCTGGGGCTAGAGCTGGCCTGGGAGCTGCGCCCTGTCTCTGTCTTGCCCTGGGCTAATGGCCCCGCAGGGTGCCTGGCCAGAGTGCGCTCTGGGGGTTAGGTCTCCTCCTGTGGCTGGGAGGAGGCAGAGGGAGTGAGAGAAACCTGACTGTGGAAGCTTCTGGAAGAGTCACCTCTTGGCAGTGCTGCAGGCCAGTGGTTTTAGAGGATGTGAGTAGGCCAGGAAGGGGGGGTGCCCGTGGCCTAATTAAGGCCGTAGCAGTCAGCACAGAGAGGGTCAAGTGGTGAGGAGCACTTGCAGGGAGGAAGCAGCAGTGGGGTTAGCTGCAGCCCCCCAACCAGAGGTTGAAGGACAGCGCCGGGCTGGGACGGGAACCCCTAGGCAGAGGAGGTCCGCGGTGGGCAGAGAGGAATGAGGCTGCTCTGGCAGACCCAGCAGCTTGGGGCCCCAATGTGCTCGGGCTGGGGCCTGTGGAGTATTGAGCACCTTCCTCTAAGAGGACATGTTCTGTGTTCCTGCCGAGTAAGGGCCTAACCACTCCAGACAGTGGTTCTCAAAAATACTCGCAGGCGTTTCCAGGAGGCGCAAAAAATCGGAAGTCAGTACATAGGGTCTCTTGGTGTCATCTCCATAAATTGTTTTCCCTTAATCTTTTGGTACCTCCAGCTGCTGATCTGCTCTTGAGTCCTCGGAGCTGGGATGATTGTACAGGAAAACCTGGGAAATAGCTGATGAGCCTTAGTCTCGGAATCTTATATTTTTTCTTGGATTTGTGTCATAGTTTTTATACAGTCGGATCATTTTTCATTGACAAAGTGTTTTCTACTTTTTAAAATATTTTCCGTTTTTGTAGTTTATAAGATAGTATTTCATGATGGAAGATACTTCCCAAATCAGTTTTCAGGGAGCAGATTAGCCCCTTCCTCTCTCTCGTTCCCAGCTCCTGGCCATCTCCCTGTGTCCCAGCATCTCCTCCCGTGTGCGGCTCAGCCCAGGACACCAAGGACTGGGTCAGGGGGTTGTGTCAGTAGAAGTTTCGGAGGTAAAGAACATGGAAACCTTGCCAGAGAGATGGCTGGGAAGCGGCCTGTGAACTGGACCGACACCACTCCCCAAGGCACTGCCTGTGGAGCTGGCCAACCTGACGGCTTCGTATCATGTGCCCCATATATCGGTGGCTTTAGTAATTGATGCTGTCTTTAAATTCTCCCAAGTAAGAAAATGTTGCTAGTTTGTTGCCACAGCTCTCTCATCTCACGCTTTCTCGAAATTACTTTGCTAGGCACCCAGCAGGTGTTCAGGAAACACTTCAGAGTTTCGGGGAGCCTTTGCTGTTCATAACCACCCCTGCCACCCCCCCCCCCATGGCGTTCTGAGACAATGAAGTGTAAGTCCTGAAGACTGTGTACATTAAGACAGTCCAAAGTCCCTCCTGCTTCCTTCGGGCGATCGGCCGCGCCCTGGCTATCAGCACTCACTTGCTCGTTATCAGAGCGATAGAGTGGTCCTGTGGGAAGGGGCCCCGAGGTCACTGCCCCTGGCCACGCTCTCCTGTGCAGGTAAACCCCATGGGCTGTTCATGACAGGCAGGCAGGCCCCTAGCCCCCTCAGGAACTGGCACACCAGGTGTCCTGCTCCCTCTTTGTGGACGTGTCTGCCTGTTTGAAAATCCTACTTTATTCTAATCGAAATCTGCCTTTGGCTCGGTTTCCTCGTTGACCTAGGCCAGCCCTTTGTAGCAATACAGAACAAAGGTCCGCGGGTGTGGCAAGCTTCCGCTTTTGAAGTCTAGAAGTAGTGCTCATGGACCCCTTCCCCTCCCCTTCCTTACCCCCTTGATCTCCCTTGCTAGGGTTTCTGTTCTCCAGGGCTGTCAGCCATTCCTTCTGTGACAGGACAGTCAATACTCATTTTAGCGACAGGCAACACTGAGTGCTTACCTTGTGTCGGGCGCGGTTCTGAGCTCTTACGTGAGTGTCTCTGTTACTGCCTGCAGCCACTCTGTGGGTACTGTCAATGTCCTCATTTTACTCACGGGGAAACTGAGGAACGGAGGTGCGCTCTTGTCCAGAGCCACACCCGTACGCAGCAGGGCACAGCTGCGGACCCAGGTGGTCTGGCTTGCGCTCTTAGCTGCAGGGCTGTTCTGTCTCGCACCCCGAGCGCTCACAGTAAGCTCGTGGTGCCTGAGGCTGGGGCTGGCCCTACTTTGACTTAGTTTGCGAGAAATCGTTTGAGCGGAGCCCGAGTCCAACCCTTTTCTGTGGACACTCCTCAGAGATTGCTTGCACACAGCGGACTGCGGGGCAGAGACCTGAGCACTGTCATCAACAAATGGGTTCATCTGGGCTCTGCCAGGCTCCGTGGGGTCCATTTAGATCAGGGTGACAAATACGAGCTATGTGTATTTTCTTTTCCTGAACATGAAGTCTGATGCAATGGGTTCCTTTTTGAAAGTGCTTAGTCACGGTTTTGTGGCCAGAAAGCAGAGGGAGAAAGGTGCCTAAGGACTGTCCGACGGAACCCCTTCTTCGAGCACCTGGCCCAGTGTTCGGTCTCGCAGGACAGCCCCGGCAGTTGTGGGGTGGAGGGCCCACCTATGGGGTGATGCCCACCTGCCCGGCAAGGCTGGATGGTAAGTGCCACATCCACATTTTCCTGAAATGCAGAAATCAGGAAGAGTTTTTAGAGGTGCAGGAGAGGTAGGAGGTCGGGGCCTGTCTGGCCTGGGCTGGAGGGCTGGCCCTGCCCCTCACCAGCTGTGTAACGAGCAGCCGGTCACTTGTGGTCTCGGTTTCCTTTTCTGGAAGGTGGAAATAACACTGTCTTCTCAGAGGAATGATCTGGAGGTTAATTAAGCGGAGGCAGACATGCCATGAAGCTGTAGTGACTGTTTTGGAATGTTCCCCACACCTGACACCTCAAGGTTTGGTGACCAAGCCCTCGCTCACTGTCTGGCCTTTTCTGCATTTGTGGTGTGGGCTCCAGCCCCTTGGCTGCCTGCCACCTTGTGGAGTGTGGACTGTGGAGGCATGGGCCTTCCGGGGCAGGAAAAGTCCCTGCGGTCACGTTGGTTGTCCCGGCCTGACCCCTGGCAGGTCAGGCTGGGCTCCCGCAGGAGTCTATGACTTCATCAAGACTCTGCTTTCTGTGCCCAGGAACCCCTGGGCACAGGCCACACACTGGCTGAACCCGAAGGGCCGAGAAGCTGGGATTAGACCATCTTTCTTTTTGCTCATTGCTTTTCAGACAGCCTGCACCCCAGTTCTATTTCCTAGAGATTTAAGTAGCAAAATGAGGGACCTGGTCCCCGAGGTGTGGGCCCAGAGACCTGGAGGGAGAGCAGCTTAAAGCAATAGAGAAAGGACTGGATAAAATCTAATTCTGTTGTTACCAAAAATGGGGCCTTGAGCAAGGACCTAACCTCCCTGAAATGTGGTGTCTGTATCTGAAAATTGGGGATGGTAATCGAACTAATCCCTGAGGTTAGGAGGATTAGACGAGATACTGTGGGAGCCTAGCAAAAGGCAGCTGGCACCATGTCTAGCAATTAATCAATATGAATATTAGAATAATTTCCTTTCTCCTCCCCTCTCTACCCCTTCTCCTTTTCTAGTCCTGACTGCTGTTGGTTTCCTATATGGCTTTGGGTAAATATCTTAACCTCTCTTTGCCCCTTTATAGAAAAGATAAGAGTTGAACCAACTGCAGTTTCTGAATAGGTACGTAGCGCCCCCTATAGGACATCTTGGGAATGAGCAGAGTGATTTGGCTGTCAACAGTGACGGAGGACAGGGCTGTCTGGGGAGAAGCAGATTTGCTAGATGTAACCCATGGAGAACAAAGAATTGTCCAACTTCCTACACACCTCCTGAAGTTCAGTGGGCATTCATGTAGGTGGAACTCTGTTTACAATTATCCGAGCCTGGAATCTGACTCCACTTTAAACATAAACACGTGCAATTTTTGCGTGTTTTAAATATATACTGAATTTTCCAGGAACACAACTACCAAGCATAGGAGGTTTACCTGTTCGTTATAAATAGGCCCAAGCACCTCATCGTATCTCTCATCATGTCTTTTAGAGTAGCTGTACCCAACATTTGCCTATTGTCTCTGTATGCAGTATCTGATTTTATCTACCTTTCCTTCTCTGTATTATAGTTATGGATGTTATGTTGATTGTTTTTGAAATGATAAGTGTGGGTAGGTTATATTATTTACAGGTTTCAAGAGGGTGAAAAGAATGTTAAAAATATTTGTATTGAATCTTTGAAAGTATGAGAGAGGGAGTATGTGTGCCCACATGCATGTGTGTGAGTTAGCTTAGAAATTAGCTGGAGAAACCTTAGAATAGACCTGAAATGAAAAGAAATGGGTTCTTTGAACAAGTTGAAGGGAGACTTAGACAAATGTAGGAAGATTGCTTAAATATATATATACATACATATATATTTTTTTAATTTTTGGAAAGGACTAACAACTAAAAGGAACCAGAGAGGTATGCAACAAAGGAACGGGGTCAGAATATCCTCCGTGGCTCCACTGAGCCTAGGATTTATGTGATCATAGTAAATATAAAAGCCAATATTCATCTACCCCAAATAATTATGTAACTTTGTTGGCTGAATGGGAGGGTAGGTTCCTCTGTGTGCCTATAATGACAGACATAATGGAAAAGAGGTGCCTTTTCCTCTTCCACGGTGAGAAGTGAGTAGATCCTGGTTGAAACTGGAATATCGTGGAGTGATACCATAAGCTGTTGTTCGGAAATGTGGAGGTGCTTCCTGTAACATGTTACCTCTGGAAATGAGCGGGGAACGGGCAGGAGAACCTGGGGACAGATATTTTTCCAATAGCCTTGTAGAACTTTATGAGTCTTTAAACCAGGCCCTAGGGGGGGAAAACTTTAATAAAAAATAAAAATTAAATTTAAAAATATGGTTTCATTTTTCTTAAAATGTCCTTTTACATAAGAATATGTAATGGAAGTCAGAATTTTTAATAGCATCCTTTGTCAGAGAAATAAGGTGTTTTGATGTTTCCCCTGTCCCTTTTAGAAAATATGTCATCTTAAAGAGTCTGAAACATGATTTTCATCATCTCTCTTCATCTTGCCATTCCTGGGTTTTTTTCTACCACTCCCACCTGCACATACTTTTTTTTCTTTTAACATCCATGTGTAGATTTTTAGAGAAAGGAGAACCAGCCAGCCTCCCTGGTCTTTACCATGTTCTGTGGCCTCAGCCTGCACGAATTAATTGTGTGAATTTTGTGAATTACCTCTTCCTATTCTTTAGTTTTCCACTGAGGTATTGTCTTTTTATTGATTCATAGGAGGTTTTATTTTTGGTGTTTTGTTTAATTAGGAAAGGATAATAGTCCTTCCCCTGTACAGAGCTTTTGAGTCAGACTGACCTGGGTTTGAATCCTGGCTTTTTGGCTCATGAGCTAAGAATTTCAGGCAATTTACTTAAGTCTCTGAGAATGAGTTACTGCTTTGAAAACTACATGAAACAACACTGGCACAAAATCCCAGCCCAGTGTGCAGTTTCTGCTGCCACAGCTTTTGCATTGTTACTTTTCTTGTGATCCTTGCACTGAATATTTTCTCAAAAAAACTACCTCCAGAACTCACGCTTTTTCACATCCTTGGACACGTAACACTCCCTTGCTGTAAGCAAAGATCAGAGAAATGAAACTGAAATCACTGAAATAATTGTTTAATTCCTCGCGTAGGAATGAAAGAAAACAAGTTGATTCCGTCTGACCTAAAAGAGGAACTTGCTGGGTCATTCCTGGGGTCAGGACACGCTCAGAACAACATCTGAGATCTGGGGCACTGGAGGAAGGCCTTGCGCTTCATTGCAAGATTAAATCGTCTTCCTCAAACTGTGCTCGCCAGGACAGGCAAGTGCACTTCAGAAAGGTTTCCAGTTGTTGCGAGTTGAAACAGAAAGGACCATCTGTTAAACACACAGGCCATTCCCCCAGTGCTCTGGTCGATTTGGGTCGTTGCTGTGTGTTTGGACGTCCCGGCCTTGTAGAAGGGAGGTGGGAGGGGCACACCCTGGCCCTGCCCTACTTCTCCTACTTGGAACAGAGCTTTTGCTTTTCTCCGTGGAGTCCCTGAAGACACAGAGCATGTGTGGGGGCCCAGCTCTCGAGTTGGGTGCATCAGGGTTGGTTCCCTGTTCCCCCTCCTGGCTGTGTGATCTCAGACAAATGGTTGTACCTCTCTGAGCCTCAGTGCCGTCTTATACAGGATGTTGACAATAACACCTTTCCTGAAAGGTCGGGATAAAGACCGAATCAGCCCCCTCCGGGCTAGCACCATCCTCAGCATGACTGACACTCAGTAACTGGGAGGTGGTCTCCGCTCCAGATGGGCGGGTGGCCGTGCAGTCTGTGCTGTAACCTAGACGTCTCGCGGGCCGCTCACTTAGCAGCTCCCCAACAGCAGCTGCTGGCTGCTAGGTGGGCAGCAAGAGTTATCACACCGGGCATGCAGCCTGGCAGGTGGAGCTCAGATTGGACTTCCACCCCCTGCGGCCCCATATCCAGGGGCCTTTGTGCAGTTCATGGACCAGCTGTTGCCCCTCATGCCAGAAAAAATCAGGAAGCCCGGTTCACTGTTCCCCCAGAATATGCCAGGAGTTGCCAGCAGCTCACATGCATATATGTGCACGCTCTCACGCACGCGTGCGCACACTCACTCCCACACACGCATGTGCAAGCTCACATGCAGGCAGGTATGCACACTCAACACGGGCCTCTGCACACACACACAGCCCCACTGCCCCCACATGTGCCTCCACACACAGGTCCCCCTCCCCACAATCTCTTCTCAACCCTGCAGCCAGGCTCAACCCCAAGTGGGAGCCTGTCACCCCCCATTGCGCTCAGAGTCAAAGCCAAGGCCATTACAGGGGGCTGCGAGGTACCATGTGGTCTGGGCCCACTCTGGTCCAGGGCTGGTCCCCTGACGCCCCGCGGCTCCCTCTCTGCCTCTGTGCCGGCTCTTCCTGGCCTGGAGTGCTCCTCCCTCCACGCCTCACCTCCTCAGATCCTGACTGCCTCCATCTCCGGAGCTCCTCCTGCCCTGACTCTGACCTCTCTCCCTAGCACTCACCACCTCCCAGCGTCGTTTACGTACTCGTCTCCTTTGCTTGCCTCCCTCACCAGAACGTATACCAGATGAGGACAAGGATCTTTGTGTCTTCACCCGCAGTCCTGTTGTGGGGACCGGTACCTGGCACTTGGATGCCCTCAGCAAATATTTGTTGAAAGAGTAATGAATGAATGTGGACGCACACACTAACAGTGTCTTCATTATTACAACATTGTCCTCAATTGAAATTTGACTGCCACATGCAATTTGCGGTGGAAATTTACCCAAATTCTCTACTCTCTCCCCGTACAAATGACCTGGCATATGTGGGTACTCAGGAAACGGCCTTGGATGGATTGCTTTAGGGCCTTGGGCCCGTGGTAGCCATCTGAGGCCTCCGTCCCTGTCAGCCAAACCTACGGTAGGTGGGCCGTAAGGGGGACATCGACCTCCCTGTACCCCAACACCTCTGGGGTGTCGCTGTCTCACCCCAGAGCCCCCGGGGCGGCAGCTGTCAGCTGTGGTGCCCATCTCTGTAGGGAAATCACTGGACTGTGCCCTCTCCGTCTCAACTTCCTGGGCAGCTTCAAGGTTCTGTTATTATCCCAGTGACTTCCGTTTCTCATGATCCTATTCCCAGCTTTCTGTAGGAGGAGCTATTTCTCTGTATTTTGGTTTCATTCAAGTAAAACGAAGGGGTTGGACTCAAAATACTGCTCAGCCTTCCACTTGTTAGGAGTCCTCAGTGCTTCCTGCTGCAAAACGCCGGCCTCTGGGCTGTTCTCCGGCCCCCCTCCCCGCCCCAGCCCCAGGTCCCTTTCTCCAGCCTTTCCCCAGGCCCCTCGTGGACTCCCTCGAGGTCCCCAGAGCCCGCCGTCCTGGATCCCTTCGGATCTGCCAGCACTCCTCTGCCAAGCCCACATCCTCGGCTCTTACCATTTCTGAGCTCCTTCATTTCAAAATTTCTCTTCTGAGTTTGTTTTCTTTGATCTCAAAGCTTACCTTTCCACAGCCTTCTACCCCTCCTCTTCCCACCAGCGTGAGGCATCCCTCTCAATGAGCAGTTAACCTGATGAGCATTCTCAGTGTTTTTCAGATACGGAGCTCATTCAGTCTGTGAGGGGGCCCCGTCCTCCTCTTACAGGTGAGAAGCTGCAGCTCCCAGAGGTCAGGGAACTGGCCCACGACACACAGCTCGTAGGTGGCACAACTGGGATTTGAACCCAGGTTGTCTGGCTCCAGAGGCACTATACTCACCAGTGCCCTGTCCTCCCTTTCCATGTGCCCATCATCTCACCCTTTCGTCCACACCCTGCCTGCCCCTTGCCAGGGGGAGAATAGCAGCCCTTGCCCTGCTCCTGCTGATGGAGGTCCTGGGGCCCTCACAGCCTGGTCCACCGACTCTGGATAAGCGCCCGCTCGATCTTCTTCCCATGGTCTCTCAGCCTTGCCCCCATTCTCAAAGAAGGCATATATCCCTTTTCTTCTCTGAGTCTTAGCCCTCCTTGGGGCCACCCCTGCTGCCTGTCCTAGCCTGCTTCCATCCACACAGCCCTAACCTGAGACTCAAAGCTCCTTCTAGGGCACCCCATCTTTGACTCTGCTCTCCCTCACAGAGGGGGTTTGACTATGAAATAACAGCAGTGCATCCTTTCGTTTCCTTTAGAACAAGATGCAGATGTTTTCCAGATCTTTCTTCAACTTCAGGCAGTAAGTTTCTTGGTGGCCAGTGTTCTTCCCTTAAGTCTTTAGGGCCAGGCTCTCTTATTCTCTACATTTAAAAAAGAAGAAGAAAGGTTCTCCTTCCTATACTTCAGTGATAGACTTGGCAGAGGGCTAAGATGGCGTCTCTTTTACGTTCGTTCCACAAACATTTACTAAGCACCGCGCTGGGCTAGGTGCATGCTCTGTGCCGTGACGTCTACAGATGTCTCTGAATCCCTCTCACCGCCCTCAGCAGCCCCTCAGGAGACCAGAACGCTGTAGGCTCTCCTCCCATCGATGGTATTGGAGATCTTTTCCACGAGAACCAGCCTTGGTTTCATCCACGAAATATCACAGGATTTACCGATCCTGCCCCCACGAGACTGTCTGAGCTGGCCCTCCAAGCCGCGTGCTTCCAAATGCATCCTCCTTGCTTCGTGTTTGATTTCAAGATTCCCAAGCCTCTAGAGCTGCCAGGAGGACTGGTACACAAGTACCACAAACAGGGCTCCCCGGGCCCCTGCCAGCCACGGCACAGCTGCTCTCCCTGGCTCAGAACGGACTTCCCACCCCCCAGGCCCCCAGGCACACTTCTGCAGCACCTGGTTCAAGCCTCACCGCCTCCCTCGTTCTTTCTCCTCCCCTTACCCCACCACGCACACACCAGTTTACCGATAAGCTAATTATTTTCTCTCCCACTCAGCTCCTGTGCCTTTCCTATGCTTCACAGCCAAGGAGGGCTCTCCTTCCTCGAGACACTTGACTGCCACCTGCTGGGAATTTGTCAGAATGGCTCCACAAATCTCTGCCCCTTGGGCAAGAGCAGAGGCGCCCCCCCCCACTCGTGCAAGGCGGCTCGAGCAGCTCTAAGCATGGCCTTGCCTTGCGCGCTGAGCATGCTGTCACATCTTTATCTAGACCCTGTTTCTCCAACTAGGTTGAGGGACTCTTGATTAGACTGTGGATTAGGACTGTGGATTCCTCTCTGTGTCCCCAAGGCCCCAGAGGCTAGAGAAACGCTTGCTGAATGATCCCGAGGCAAACACCTGTTACCTTAGGCGCAGGGTATCTGGTCTCCCTGGTGAACATTCTCTAAGTGCATCTGTAGCGAAGCAAGGCAGCTGAATCCGCACAGGCAGTCAGGGTAACCATGGAGGGCCCGGGGGGACTTGCGGTGGAGACAGAGCCCCTCTAGCCTCTCGCCCCTGCTCAAAGACCACCACCACTGAACGGACCAGAGCAACTCCTCATGCATCCCCTCAGTAAACCTGGAGCTGGGCACCAGCAGCACACAGCGGAGAATGTGGCGGAGGGGGCCAAGGGCCACCTGCCATGGCTCTCGGGGCCGGGGAGGGAAAGGACTTCTGGAACACGTCTGTGCCCAGGGCCAGCCCGTGAAGGCTGTAGGATAGCAGGAATGGCCACGCAGGAGCCCTTACGGGCAAGTGTGGGGTTGAGGGGAAGCAGATCAGGAAGCAGACAGCTAGTAGACAGGGTCACCAAGGGTGCCCACTCACGAGCCTCCGTATTTTCCAAGCCGTGCCCTCTTATTAAGCCACATCATCAAAAGCCACTGCCCCAGTGACAGCCTGGGGCTTCACAGGTGGTGGTAACAGAACACCATCAGCTCTCACACCTGAGGGAAGGGGCAAGAGGGGGGCAGCCTTTCACTGAGGTCCCGTTAAAAGGGGAAGCACTCTATTCTTTCACAGGGCTGGTTTCCTCAGAGCCATTCGGCAGCGCATGGCTCTGGTCCCGTTGAGAGAGCCTCCCCGACCGACACGACAGCCCTGCCTACTTGGTCTGTCCCCGTGAACTGACAGGAAGTGCTTCCCAGCCAGTGTGAGGGTTGAACGTTTCCTTCTCCGCCCCGCCTGTCAGGAAGCCCAGAGACTGCGTGTTGGTTCAGGTTCTGTGGCTCTCCGGAACTTAGGACTGCTTTTTCGTATTTCCCCGCAGGCCTTCCCCAGGAATGCTTGTTTTGGGGGGGGGGGTATTGTACTTCGTGGGGGTGGTCCTGGAGGCAGGCCTGGCAGTGGTGCGGTCGTCAGAAGAGCCAGCATGGGGCCAGATGCAGGTGGGTTGCCGTCCCCACTTGCTAGCTGGGCCATCTTGAGCAAGAGAGCTTCGCCTCCTCAGTCCTTACCTGGAAAGTCGGGATGATGAGCGTAATAGGTTATTGTGAAGCTAAAACGAGTCCAGCGGGAGCACCTCTGGACCCTTTCCCTCCTCCCAGATCAGGGGCTCCGTCTGTGCTTCCTTTGTCCTGCCTGTGTCTGTCGGTCCCCTTAGGCTGAGGGATAGACACAGCAGAGGAACTAGGTGACCGCCTGTCCTGGTTTGTCTGGGACAAAGGGGTTTTCTGGGAGGCAGGACTTCCAGTGCTAAAGTGGGAAGGTCTGAGGCACACAGAAGAGTCGGTCACCCTAGAACACACACCGTCGCCATCTCAGTGGCTGAGAGGAGCAAAGGTTTATTTCTTCCTCGTGCTGCTGTCTATCTGGGACCTCGCCAAAAGGAGGAGCCTCTCTCCAGGAAATTGCCAGTCTCGGCACAAAGGAACTCATGGTAAAAGTTCTGTTCGAAAGTCGAGGCTGTCCCTTCTGCTCACATTCATCAGCCAAAGCCAGTCCCATGGCCGGGCCTGACACTGGGGTGTCCTGCAGACCGTCCGTGCGGGGAGGGGCAGCTAACAGTGTGAACCGTAACGCAGTCTACACGCCCCCACCCCTTCTTGTGCACTTTGGGGTGCTGGGTCAGGGAGGAGGGAAAGAGAGAGAGATGCCCGGCTGCCATCGCTGGTCTTCACTGCGGTCACCCTGCTGTAGATGACATACGTCAGCTGTAGATGACATGGCTTTCTCAGGGGATGCTCAGCCTCACCCCGCTCTGCTCAGAGGAGTTGCTCGGTCTGCTTTTGGTGCCTAATAGTGGCCTCACGCTGCTCAGCTGCCGAGATGTCTCTGCAGGGGCAGCTGGGGCTGGGGCTTCTCTTCTAGCCCCCTTGCTCCTCTGTGTGGGGCCCCCGAGAGTCTTCTCCCTGAGCTCCAAGGAGAATGAGGGGACAGAGGGGGGACCAGAGGCACCAGCAAGTTATCCCCAAGCACACTGCACAAGTCCCTTGGTGCCTTGCTTCCTCTGACATCTGGTGAGCCCCCCTTGTTTGGAAGTCTCCAGCTGAGAAGTGGGCACACACGTGGCTCCCGATTCCGGGACCACAGGCCAGGCTCTCCCGAGAGTGTCTTCCCTATGTGTCACTTGGATGGCAGCACCAGGGCTGGCCCTGAGCTCCTCGTGGCAAGGACCTCTTTCCCGGTTACCTGTGGTCTCTTGGAGCCCTCTCCCTGGGCTCAGTTCTCTTTTGGAAATAGCACAGAGGTTTTTTCCTTGTGTTGTTTCATTCATTGTCTTACATCAAAGAACACCTTCTTGGAGAGAAAACAGTTTTCCAGAAATACTTGTCACAGCCGATTCAGCTTCCTTACTTGGTCCAAGCATATAAGAAAGGCCTGCTGATTTTTTTTTAAGATTTTATTTATTTATTTGAGAGAAAGTGAACAAGAGAGAGAGCACAAGTGGGGGGAGGGGAAGAGGGCAAGCAGACTCCCCACGAGCAGGGAGCCCAAAGCCAGGCAAGGCCTTCTGATTTTGGTTTTGCAAAATATAGTGCCAAAATTTATGTTAGCGTTCATTATTTCTATAAAGTAAATTTTAAGTCTTGGAACAATTGGTCCGAAGCAGAAATTTCACATGGAGTTTGGTACTGAGAACCTTCATCTACGTTTCGGAGAAGTGGGGGAAAGAGCGGGTGTGGTATTGGGAGCCCCCTAACAGTGAGATCATGGGGCAGAGGCGGAGAGGCCACAGGTGTGACGAGAAGGGTCAGAGCAGCACGAGCAGAGCCAGGAGGCCTCTCTGAGGAGGTGCCACCTGAGGGCAATTGAATGGAAAGCAGCAGTTCACCAGGTGACCAGAGGGTCAAGGGAGCCACGCCTGCAGTGAGCGCAGTTGAGGCCACGTGCTCTTGAGAACTTAAGTGTTCCGGCGGCCGAGCGCTTTGGGTGTCAGATGGGCAGGCCAGGGCAAGACGGGACAGGACGCAAGCGAGCAAGCACATTGTGGAGGTTTGCTGTTTCCTGGTAGGGCACTTCTGGAAGCGCAGTAAAGCCACTGAAGTGTTTTAAACAAGGGGGTGTCCTATCTGGGACCAGAGCATAGAGGGGCAAGTGTAGGGAGGAGAGCAGCCTGGATGGAGGCAGTGGCCAGGGGACAGAGGGGAGCGGCTGGGTCCATTTGTCAGAGGGCTAGTGGGGTGAGGGAAGGAGAGGGCGCCCACGTGGGTCCTAGAGTGCTCATCTGGGGGCTGGAGAAGAGCGTGGGACCTGTGTGGGGCATCAGACCGAGGCGGGGGGGGCATATGGCAAGTGCTCGGGCCCCACTGCCCTGGGGACTTGGGGTCCGTAGGCTGCTCCCTGGGACTGGAAGGCCAAGATCCTGTCACGCGGTTTGCACGTGTGCAGACTGGCTGGCTCCCGAGGCAGCGAGGGTGTCTGAATCGGACTGTGGAGAGGAGTGAGTTGGGAGGACAAGAGCAGCCCTAGTCCTGGACACAAGCCCCAGGTAGCCCAAGGGCTGTAAGACGTAGCCAGTGGAAGGTGTCACGCTAGGACTTCTGCTGCAGAAAGGTCAGGAAAGGCCCATTCACAGCCTGAGTGTTGCCTCCTCAAGGCAGCGCCGGGAGGGAGTAGGAGGGCGGCACTGCCCTCTTCCCGTAGAGCCAGTTCTTCCGGACGCAGCGGCCACAGGGCCACGCAGAGAGCCCCGTCCCGCCCGCGGCAGGAGGCAGGGCGGCAGGCCATTCTGCTACCTGGCGTCCCCTCGCCCCTGACTGTGCCCTGACTGTGCGCCCGCACGGTGCTCGGGCGTCTTACCTTGCTCCCAGCGCCCTCGGACGTGGGCCCGGGCACGTGGGGCTTGACTTCACGTGTCCTGGGGCCCGTTTTCCGTGGTTGCTTGTTGTCTGCATTCAGGCGGCTCGCCTGGGAGAGCGTGCGGCTGGCCTTGACCGTGGTGCGGCTTGCGGAGCCCCTGCGCCCTCCTACCGTGGGACCTCCCGAGCGTCCTCCTTGAGTCTCTCTGCCTCCGTCTTCTCATCCAGACAGTGAAGAAAACCAGCGGATCTACGGTGCCTGACGCCAAGCGCGCACTCTAGAAATGTTCGCTATTCTATTGCTCGACTGGTCGGAGAAATGAAAAGTCCGATTACCTTCTTTCTCTTAAGGCCGCGTCCGAGAATCCATGTTTAATCATTGCAGAGGCGCTGTTTTCATAGCAAGGCTCTCCTGCCGGACTCCTTGCTCGTGCTCGCAGTGCAGTTGAGCAGGCGGCTGGAGGCTGGGACGGGGGGTGGTTCCGTGTTTCTCCCCCAAGTGACCTGTGTGGGTTTTCTTCTCTTGTGGGCCCCCCTGTAGGTTTCTGGAAGAAGCTGACTGCCTGAAAGGAAACTACAAAACATGAAAATCGCTTTGAGGTGACCCATACGTCCAGTGGCCCCTTACTCCTCCCAAGGTGGATCTGAGCTCTGAGAACTGTCGCTTCAGGTAACAAAATCGCACCCCCAGCCCCCACCTGCTATCATTGACGGCTTCCACGGTAGTCCTTTAAGGAAGTGTGGCTTCTGCCCACGGCCCTGAGACTCGGGAGAGCCTACCTCCTGCAGCAGTCTGGCTGTTCCAGCCTACCTCCTGCAGAGGGCATGGGGGCCTGAGGTGGCATCCCGTGTCTGACAGGTGGCCCAAAGCCTCCTGAGAGCCTGAGGGGAGGACTCTGCACTCCTCCCTGACCTACTTCTCTTCCCGTCCATGATAATGATAACTTCTAGCAGCCGCCCGTTAGGGCCTTTGATGTGACTAAATGATTATAAAATGCTTCTCAAAGAATAAATTGGAATAACCAGGAAATTTCTGAAAATGAAAAGTCATAAGAGAAAAAAGGTTTGTTCTACCTAATAGTAAAATATATTATGAGGCCACAATAATAAATAGTGTAGTCCTGGATTGGAAGTAACTAGATCAAAGGAACAGAATAGGAAGTCCAGAAATAGACAATAAACCAGTAAAGGTGGCGTTTCAAATGGTGGGTAACAGAATGTCCGGTCTAGTAAATGGTGGCACTGTCACCTATCCACTGGAGGGAAAGAAGTCTCCAACCTTAGGTAGTATACCAAAAGTAATTTCCAAAGGGATTAAGAGCTAAATAAATTACAAAATATGAGTAAAGAGGGTATTTATATTTGGGGTGAGAAAAGGGCTTTTTTTTTTTTTTTAAAGATGTCACTTTTAGTATCTCATACAAATACTGTAAGCCAAGTTAAAAGGCAAAAAGGGGGAGGATATTTATGACCTGTGACAAGGAATGAATATTCCTAATGTACAAACTTATTCATTCAACATCTATTTAATGAGTACTTACTACATGCTAGAAAGTGTTCCAGGCTACTAGGGTGCGAGTCGTGAACTAAACAAAATCCCTGCTCTTCTGATGCTCATAGTCTAATGGAGAGGAAGCTAGTAAATAAAGCAGTCGATTATTGATAGGGGCCATGGGAAAAAAATTAAGCAGGGTGGGGATAGTTAGGGAGGATTGGGGGAGGGGTTGTAGGTAAGCTTCACTGCCAAAGTGACTTTTGAGCAGAATATGGAGGAGAAAGGAGAGGAGTGGTTAAACTTGGATGTCTTTGTAATTGTTGAGCTGATGGGATTTTCTGATGATTGGGTACAGGTTGTAAAAGGAAGCAAGGAGGATCACTTCTAGGTTTGGGGCCTGAGCGTTCAGAAGTCCCACTTACTGATATGAGCATCACGAAGGCACTTGGCTTGAGAACCAGGGGTTTGGTTTGGATGTTTCAGTTGGAGGTCTCTGTTGTATATTCAAAGGGAGGCATCAGGGAAATGGTCCTTTAAGTTTGGAATTCAAGAGCAGTCAGGCTAGAGGTATAAGTTTGGGAGTTCTCAGAGCCTAGGTCATATTGGAAGCAGCGAATCTAGACTGATCTCTTAGGGAGTAGGTATAGACAGGAGGTCTGAGGACATCTGCAGGACTCTCGTGTAGCAGTGGGGGCAGGGGAGGAACCTGCTAAAGAGACTGTCAGGGAATGGGTGGCCACTGAGATAGAAGGGGACAATGAGGAGGTGGCCTCTTCAAAGCCAAGAGACCACAAGGAGGGAGAGATCAGCTCTAGCAGATGTCGGGATGGGGCAAGTAGGGAGGGAGTGGAGAACCAGTCACTGGATTTAGCAACGACGAGCTCACCGGGGAGCATAACGGGGGCTGTTCTGTCGGAATGATGAGGACAAAAGCCCAATTTGAGTTGGTTTATAGTGAGTAAGAGGGAAAGAATTAGAAACAGAGAACTGGGGTACTGACTAGAAGGGAATGGAGTTCAAAAAATGTGTGGTTTTTCCCCCAAACGAGAGCTGTTTGTATCTAAACGAGAGTGATCCAGTAGGGTGGAGAAGGTGGAGGGTGCACGATGAGTGGCACGGAGAGGATTCCAGGGTGATGGTTTTCAGGGGTGAGAGACGATGGGGTCCCCACCATGGGGGTGGGGGGCTGTTCTAACCAGCAGCACTAGGTGCGCCAATGGACACGCTCCCTTTTCTCAGTGGAGTAGAAAGCCAAGTAGCTGCTGAGAGTAAGGATGGGGAGCTGTTGGAGGCTTGAGGGGAAAAGAGAGGGTATGGCGTTCTTGGTCGCAGAGGGGGGAATAAACGGAGCAGGTGAGTCAAGGATCACGGGGCAGCGCTGGCATCGGAGGTGTGAGAGGTCGTGGGTAGAAAGTGAGAGCAGCCAGTTCATTGTGTGCTTTTCTCCCCCCAGGTTCAGGTGCGCAGGTGAACATGAGTTAGGAGGCCCATCCGTACTGAAGAAAATATGGTAGAAAAACAGGACATGAGTGGGCACAAAGGAAACCAGAGCAATGCCTATAAACATAGGGACACCATCCGTAATCATTTAAAAATGCAAGTAAAAACCAATGGGGTTTTGTGCTTTCCTTCAGATTGACAGGAGCTCTTGTTGGGAGTATAAATTATCGGAGCTTTTTGGCAGCCGTGTTCCAGAATGTACGGAGACATACCATGTGTGTTCCCTTTTGTCCTGCTTTTAGACGTTTAGAGTGAGAGATAATAGCTCTAGTGCCTGTGGTTAGAGCACAAAGATGCCCCCTCCGGCAGGGGTGGTGAAAGTGGAAAGTGGGCCCACACCTAGCCCTGGTGCACCCATCCGTGGGCGGCACTGCAGTCGGGGAACTGAGCTCACCGTCCCCACTTGCTTTGCAGATGAAGGAACTTGAGCCCAGAGAGCGGGAGTGACCGTCCCAGTCCCGTGGTGTGGAGCTGGGACCCCGTCTGTGGGCAGTGAGTGGCCCTCTTCAACTTGGTTTGGAGTCGGAGTCCCTTGCAAGGTACTCGGCAGCCCCTTTTTTGGGCCGGCTGACGCCACGCTTATACAACGTGAATTCTCAGAATGTGCTGCAAATTGGTCTACGGTGTCTTTATGTCCTGATGCAGGTTTTCCTGGCAGGGGATGCTGGGCACAAAGGCTAGTCAGGGAAGACAGGACAGACTTTGCCTGGTCTGGTGACAGACAGGGACCATATTTTCCTGGCTCTGGAGAGGGGCTCACAGTCTGAGAAAGGATCTTTTCTGCTTTCCTATGACTTTTACAAAAGTAGTAACAAAAACACAAAGATAAGCAGTAAATCCTATTTATTTTATGGACAGTAAGAAAATAAAATTAGAACTGTCAGAGAATATCTGGTCCCCTCTGTGGGAGGGGCACTGGGCTCTAACTCCTAGACCCTTGGGTTCTGGAATTATTCTTGCATGCCCTGGCAAGGGGACCCAGGAGAAGCTACCCAGTTGCTCTGAACTTGGGTCTTCATCAGAAAGATGAGCCGGGGGGGGGGGGGGGGGGGGGCCGCGGATCTCCGGGTCCTGGGATCGAGCCCCATGTTGGGTTCCCTTCTCAGCGGGGAGCCTGTTTCTCCCTCTCCCTCTACTGCTCCCCCTACTTGTGCACGCTCTCTCTCTCTCTCAGAGAAATGAAGTCAGAAAAAAACATGTTCGCTCCTCTCTCCATCCCTCCAGGTCCCTATTCCAGTTGGCCGGGGGGGGGGGGGGTGTATTAGTGCAGTAGAGCAGTACCCCGACCCTCCGTGGAACCACCCTGGCCCCCCACCACAGTAGAAGAGCCTGTAGAATTCAGCTTTGTGCCTCCTTGTACCAGTTCCAGACCTCCAATGGCTGACCAGAGAATGGACATTTCTTCGACAATCAGTGACTTCATGTCCCCGGGCCCCACCGACCTGCTGTCCAGCCCCCTCGGCACCAGTGCCATGGACTGCAACCGCAAACGGAAAGGCAGCTCTACCGACTACCAGTAAGGCCTTCTGGGCTCCTCTTCCTCTGGCTAACCTTGGTGTCCATTCCCGGCACATCGAGGGGCCAACTGCTGCTCCTCCTGGAAGAAGGGGTCCTCTTTGTGGAAAGGGATGGAACCGACAGATCCAACAATAGGTGGCCCCACAGTGGGTTTTGTTTTTGTTTTGTTCTGTTTTGCTTTTCTCTTCCCCCCGGATTGTGAGCAGGAGGAAGCCTCCAGCACTGCTGAGACCCTCCCATCCCCCCTCCTGTCCCCAAATTGTTCCACGTCAAGGGAAAAGGAAGAGCCTTAAAGCCAGGGTCTACCTTTCACCCTTTTCCTTTGGCCTCCTCGGTTCCTTTGAGCAAGATGGCTAAGGCTCTGGATGCAGTCTCCGTGATTGGCCTGAGGCTCTGAGGACGCCCTCAGTTGCTTGTGGAAGGAGCGCGTGCAGGCCGTCTCGGAGAGTACTGTAGGAACATGGGTATTGCCCTGAAACATTATTCAAATTAGTCTGTACCTGTTTTATTAAATAGTATTTTTGTTTCTTTTTAGACGTGATGACTTTTCTTTTGAGTAAGAAATTTTCACACTTACAGTCAACTCTTGTATATCTGTACAAACGCCCAGGGAATAGACTGCCGCCTAGAACATTCAAAGGCACGTTTGTTTTGTTGAGGCAACTGCGTGGAATCTTACCCCGATGTCCACTTAAGAGGTTTTCTTTTGTTTAATGAGGGAAAAATCTCCAAGGAACAACCTCCCCCACAGCAGATGTCCTTTCTGCTGAAGTTCACAGGTCAGATTTGGGGAGCACAAGGGCTGAAGGCCCGCTGCCCACTAGGGGGTGCTATGATTCATGTGTAAGTGATCCCAGATGGTTGAGCAAGCCAACGCCCAGGGGATGGAGAGTGGGTGTGAGGACCGAGTGGGTTCTTCTGGAGCAGTCCCTCCCCAATAGGGAGGCCAGGAGATGTTTTCCACGTACCACTTGTCTTGGGTGGATGGATTCACTGGTGCCTTCTAAGACCTTTGCTATCTAAACCTGTGGTTTCCAATCTTGTCCCCACCCAAGACCTCCAGGTTTCCCTCATGGACCCCATTTACAAATCTCCTGTGATTCGTGGAGACCCTGTTACACACCCCTCATCCCTTTCCCTGTCATTTCAATATGCTAAATGTGTCTGATCGGTCAGGCGGAGCTCTCTTCCCCTGGGATGACCATCCTGGCCTCCGTGACCAGATACAAGCCAAGACAAAAGGGGGGAGAGAGTTTTGGTTTTCCCCTGTGGCCTGAGTCCTGCCTTCTGCTCTTTAGGACTAACTAGAGAAACTCTCTTCCGGGGAGGCAACCAAGGGCTTCCAGTTGGGAACCACTATTCTAGAATGCCCACGCTATGATTCAGTGCTCCTGAGGAAGGTTGTTTTTGCCCTTGAGACTACATTGTGTGAAGGGCCATACTCCTCTGTTCTTACAGGATAAAAGAGAAAGAGAGGTCCAGGTGCCAGGCCGTGTCCTCCTGGTGATAAACTTAGGGGCTGGAGAAGGGTGTGAGCTGACCCCAGGGGGATTTGGAACTCCTTCCTTGGAGGATTTTAGTCTGTTTTCTACTGAACCATGAGGTGCTGTGAAACTCGAGTCTCTGGAGTCTGTAAAAGGGAGGTAGTTCCCTGCTGTGACCCCAGGAGGGGTCAAACAAGGCTCCATGCCCCTCAGCCCCGCTCATGCCCTCTCCCCCAGTTCCTCGGGCCTCGGGTGTTCCCACCTGGCTGAGAACCGGCACATTGTGTATCTGTGTCTTTGAAAAGCTGCCTCGGGACTCTGCTTAAAGCTGCTTTGTGGGTTCTTTGGTCTCCCCTCCTCACTTCATCCCCCACACCAAATATATATGTATGTACATGTATATTGGAGGCTTCGTATGTTTTGCAAAAGAATAGGCTCCATTTATCCAGAATGATGAGGGGAATCAGGTATTATAGTTATTTGGATCCTCTGATTAAGAATTTCCATAAATGCTGTGTATTTCCAGTTTTCAAAATACGGCATAAAATATGTTAACAGCAAACTCTATTGGTGACCATATGTAACTTTTGTTCGATCATCTGGAAAACCGGTCCTAGTTGCACAGTAGGGGCAAGCTGTGTGTGTTTGACTAGTCTACGTCAATCATCAATACTGTGGATATTTGAACTTCCTGATTATTTGCTTTCTGGATAAATGAGAGCCTTCCATGTTGTAAGAAGCTGCTTTGTATGTCTTTAGTAACAAATACTCACATTCTGTCTTGTTTTTTCAGAGAAAGCATGGACACAGACAAAGACGACCCTCATGGAAGGTACCACGAACCTAGTCATGACCTTCACCCTGCTAGCTATTTGCCTTGCGTAGTTACGTGTTCTGGTACTTGGTGCAGGTCCCGCCTGTGCCCTTGACTGGGGATAAGCAAGGAGGCTGTGAGCCTGGGGCTCAAAATGCTCTGCCCGGCCCCCGGCCCCCAGTGTGGCTAACGAGAGCGCTTATGTGTATTGAGGGAGATGACAGGGATTAAGTAGGGAAATGAGTGAAGCTGGGAAGAAAAGAGAGATGTGTAACTTTGCCGTTAGTCTCCCAGGGATTGTGTTTGATCTTTATGCTTTATTTACCCCCTTCCCTTCCAGGTTAGAATACACAGAGCACCCAGGAAGGATCAAAAATGCAAGGTAAGCATGGACCTGTCTATAAACGGTCCTGGTTCTGGGTGCTCAGGGTGCAGCTGAGGCAGCCCCATGGGTCTGGTTCCTGTCAGTCTAAGCGTCCTTTCGGGGGTGGGGGTGGGAGCCTTGGCTTGATGTGGCCGTGGGCCGCGTGTCCTCTCCACACTGAGCTGGCCTTCACTCTTGGCTATCTAAGCACATTTAACCTGAAGGGGACTTTGGAAGGAGCAGAAAGCCCTTCAAGGCTGAAGCTCTTCCCTGGCCGTCTCCAGCAGGTTGCCCCTTCCTGACTCGAGGGCCCTCCAGAGGTGACCTGGCTCAGTGACTCCATTCTTGGGCTGGGCCTTGCCTCTCAAAGCGGCCCTTCTTGCACCGCAAGACCAGACATGGGGCTGCCTGCTCCCTTGAGTAGATTGTCTAACTTGGTCCCTCCTGCCTCCAGCCACACTTGCTGATTCCATCCACGTGGGTCTTCTGCTCTCCTGCCTGTGGCTCCGGGGCCATCTGAGGCTGTCATGCCACAGAACCAGGGCTGCAGAATTCAACTGGCCCGAGACTTGTAGCTTCCCCCGCACAGCCTAGCCTTGGTGGGAGGTCCCTCTTGGTGGCTTTGTTGCTATGGCAGCAAACTACATTTCCACTGGCAATGCGCCTCCATAGGGGACAGTTACAAATGGCAGGTACCAACCAGTCAGGGAGAGCGTGTGCACCTGAGGAGGCATCCTCCTGCCTTGACGGGCGGCCACTCCTGGGAGGGACAGGAAGCCCTTGGGTCAGATGTAGCATCTGCCGTATCTCGGTGGAGTTGTGGTTGATCCAAAGATGGCAGCGCTAGTTACCGAGTGACTCAGTCAGTGAGGCTCTGACAGGCCACACAGCGGGCTCCTCACAAACCTCAGAGATCACTCCACCTCCCTTCCCTTTCCTTCCACACCCATCTTAAAATCCGACTTTACAGGGGCTGAGAGGAAAAGAAACGAGACCTTAACAATCCAGTTTACTCTGAGCAGACAATTTTTGTAATATTTCTTCTTAATTCTAAGCATGAGATAAGCATACAAACAAGTAACACCGATCCTGGGTAGTGAGGCCACTTTTTTGGTGACGTGAGTAGAAAAGTCAAGCTCAAAGCCTTGTGCAAATTCTCAATGTGCCCTGTAGGGGAAGGTCCGAGACAGTGATGACTTATTTTTATCATTGTCCTTGAGGCTTGGCTTCATTTTCTAGAAATCATGTCTCCTGTTGTGCAGGGAGGCTCACAGTCAGATTGAAAAGAGGCGTCGGGATAAAATGAACAGTTTCATCGACGAACTGGCTTCTTTGGTGCCCACGTGCAACGCCATGTCCAGGAAATTAGACAAACTTACTGTGCTGAGGATGGCCGTTCAGCACATGAAAACACTGCGAGGTAAGACCTCGGGCTCCGCTGTCCTCGATGCCCTTGCCCGCAGATGTTCCCTCCCTTGCCTGGGGTGCGCCTGGGTCCCCAAGACCGTGTTTGCCATTTGCCGGTGTGTAGCCTTTAGTGACAGGCCTGACCTTGCCAGCACTAGACCTGATGCCAGATGAAGTGATTACTGAGCTTACGTGGGTAACCAGTTGGGATTTTGCCATCGTGCAGCCCGGGGGTAGAGGCTGTGGTCTGGGCACGTGTGTGCACGCGGCTGTGATAAGCAGGCTACGTGCATATCAGCGAGGCCCCACATCTTGCAGGTGTGCGTGCGCCTGGGCCCCACCCGCCCAGTGATCCCCGTCAGAAATACAGGTGCCCTTGGTGACGCAGGGAAGGCCGTGGCTCTTTATAGGAGGAAAATTCGCCCACGGCTCCTTTAAAGAGTGAGTCACTGGTTGATGGTTCTTGCCGCGTTTTCCTGTCAGGGATGAACACTGATGATATTTTCATGTTCCTGGAATTTTCCCAAACCAGAAAGACTCTGCACGAGGGAAGCAGTAGTTTCCGTCTTTTCTGAGCGCGGGGTGGGTGAGAACACAGAGGCAGAAACGTGGAAGTGACTTCTCCAAACCGCAGGAGAAATCTGCAGTGTCACAGGCACCTTAGTGACACTGTGCCCGGCGTGTTCCGTGGCCCGTCTTGGACCTGTGAGGAAACTGGAAAGTGGCGCTCAGTCAGACCTCTGACCTGCGTGGTAGAAGAATTGCGTCTTTGTTTCCACAAAGCCACCAGGAACAAGTAGCCGGTTTCGTCTGACCTTTGATCACTACTCAGACCTGTCAGCGTCGCGTCCTGTGCTGTGAGCGTGGCACCTAAACATTCCTGTTAGGGAAGGTCAGAGAGATTGTCGTGAGCTCGTTTTTACTAAATTGGAAGGAAATAAGGGACAAATCTCGAGTTACAAAAAGCAGGGATGTGGTTCAGTGTGTGCCTTGTTAGTTGATATAAAAGTCCCGGACATGTTCTGTCCATCTCCTTCACCGTGGTACTGGGGATTGTTACAGATCTTTTCTACTTCCTTTCCTCTCTTCTTCCTTTCCTCTCTTCTTCCTTTCTTCTTCCTTTCCTTTCTCCTTTCCTTTCTTAGATTTTATTGGTTTATTTGAAAGTGAGATTGAGGAGCGCCTGGGTGGCTCAGTCGTTAAGCGTCTGCTTCGGCTCACAGCGTGATCCCAGGGTCCTGGGATCGAGCCCCACATCAGGCTTCTCCACTAGGAGCCTACTTCTTCCTCTCCCACTCCCCCTGCTTGTGTTCCCTCTCTCGCTGGCTGTCTCTCTCTGTCAAATAAATAAAATCTTAAGAAAATGAGATTGCGAGCACAAGTGTGAGGGTGCAGAGGAAGAAGCAGACTCCCCGCTGAGCAGGGAGCCTGACTCGGTGCTCGATCCCGTGATCCTGGGATCATGACCTGGGCCGAAGGCAGACAGTTAACCGACTGAGGCACCCAAGCACCCCCCCCCATTTTATTTCTTCACTGTTCTAACCATTTTTGCAGATTCCAGGTCATTTGCTGCTGGCATTTTTGTCTGTTACTCTACGATTCCTCCTATATGATGCCTATGTGATGTTCCCATATACGATGCCACAGTGATGGCCTTTGAGGCATTTTGTCCCCTTTCAGCCCAAGGAGCCAGAGTTGTATTCACTGAAGTAACGCACTTCTCCAGTTGCCAAGCTCATTTACCTCACCCCGATGAAGAGACACCCCAAGCGCCATCTACGGTGTATTTATTTACTCAGGGCCTCGCAGACGGGGTGATCTCCCAGGAAGGCCCAGCGTGGTCATTTGAGGGACTGCTAGACAACGCATTTAATGTTGGTCCTGGGAGGACGGAACCCTCCCGGGAGCCTCTGTGGTTGGCTTCCAAAGCTGCCTTCTCTCTTTGAAGCAGATTTTTACTTCCGTCTATTACCCCGTGGCTCCCCTACAGTGACCAGAGCGAGCCTGTTAGGTCCCCTGAGGGCAGCGGTGGTGTGTTTTCAGTGGGTTCTGTCCGAAGCGCCATCTAGCCCTGTGTCTGTTAAGGAAAAAGAAGAGAACATTGGAGTCCAGGGTGGTAGGGACTAGGCCGCATCTGGAAGGCGGGAGGCGGTGGAGTGGAATGAGCCATTCCCCGAATAGAAAGTGTACCAACTGTCTTCTTTCCTTCCCTCCCTAAGGTGCCAGCAATCCATACACAGAAGCAAACTACAAACCGACTTTTCTGTCAGATGATGAATTGAAACACCTCATTCTCAGGGTATGTCACAATTATGAGCTTGTTTTATACACACTTAAACTTTCAGAGTGAGGTACCAGAGTGTGGGAATTTGGTGTCTAAACATTGGACCTTTTGAGCCCAACTTTGTCTTTTCGGGTCTCCACGTCTGTCTGTCTGTCTGGACAGTCTCCACAGTCCTTCCCGGAGGTTGTCCTCCTCCCCTTCCATCCTTGCTTAGACAAAAATTGAAGGCCCAGGCTGCTGTGATTTTTTAAATCGAAGGAGGCAAGATTTTGTTACACTAGGTAGCTAAGAACCCCATTCCTGCATGACGTTTTTAGAAAGCGACAGACACTGATAACAACTGAGAATTTATCTTGTCCCTCACCTGACCGCTAGCAGAAAAACATCCGTGTACATCTTGACACCAAGATCCCATCAAAGCAAGAAAGCTTCCAAAGACTCCCTGCCCAAGGACGAAAAGAAATGGGGAAGGTGAGGCACTCGCTTGTCTTGCTCGTCTCTGCAGAGAGGCCCGGTAGAGGTGACGCCACGTGAACTTGGCTTCCATGTGGAGTCAGGTCTGCCTCTGGGTAGAGCGAGAGCAACTTTGAAACTGAAGGGAAAGAAACCGGATTCAGAAGCCTGTCCTCTTGCAGATTGTAAACAGAAAAAGAGAAAAATATAACCCACCTCCATCCCCCCACAGCCAGGGTGGACCTCGCCTGCTAAGCGCCTACAGCGTCTGGGCACCTTTCTTTGGGCAGACGGTTGCCGGGCCTTGGGCTCCAGGGTACTCCGTCATCACCCTGACTTTCCATTCTGCCTGGCTTCTAGTCCTCTGTAAGTCTGGCCCGTGTGCTTACTGCAGCGTTCTCTCTCCATCCCCTCCTGACATGTTCTCTCAATTGGAAAGCTTTTGGCTGCAAGGAACAGATGACCTGATGAACAGATAGGGTTTTGTTTCCCAAATATAGCCGGTCCCGCGGTAGGCCAGGAGGGGTTGGTGTACTGGCTCAGCGAGGGTGGAGCCAGTCTCTGGCTGTCTTCACAAACAGTCATGCTGAGCTGGTGTGCAGCCTCCTTCCTCAGTGTAGCCACACCAGCCAGAAACAAGGGGCCAGGGGAGTGTCTAGACCAGCTGTCCCTTTCCTCAAGAAAGAATATGCCTTCCTGAAAGCCCTGTAGTAGACGTCAGCTTCTCCAGAAGATATTACTTGATGACCCCTAGCCTCACAGCAAAGATTTAGATTTTTCCAGCCACCACAGTAGAGGCAGGCAAGAGTCCCCCATCAGCGCTGGCCACACACACTCCAGAGCCATGTCCGTTAGCTAGATTTTCCTCCGGAAGTGGCTCTCATGACCCAGTACGGGGCTTCAGCTGTGGTCTGGTTGGCTTGGGGTTGAAAGGGCCAGGTGCCTTCCTTGCCGCAGAAGCCATCATATTAGTGCCATGTTTTGGGCCGCTGAAATACTGTTCCTCCCACTCTCTTAGGGATTATTGTTAGGCCAAGTTTTTTCCATCCTATAATAGGTGTGGTTAGTTTTTTTGAACTTCTGTTTCTGTCAAAATCTGTTTATTGGATGGTCCTACATTCCAGTTTGTCGTTAGCGATCCTTCAAAGCTTCTTGCGACTGGTAGATCTGATAAGCATGCCTTCTTGTCTTTCGTTCACTAATACCACGAATATTTCTGAGACTTAGTTCTATGTGCGTGGCACTGTTCGAAGTAAATCCAGGTCAACAGTAAGCACGTTGTGGGGGGGCCAGGCATCCCGGCAAGTTTGTGATGGTCCTTTGGCTCCCTCCCTCGGGGCACAGTTCCTCAGACGCAGCTCTGCACTCCTCTCTCCATCCTTCCTCGTAAAGCAGTCCCCGTGCTCAGGGAGGACTTGCTGCAGTTAAGATACAAACTGTGCAGCGTCTCTGGAGAAACCACCAGAGCTGGCTTCACGGGCAGCAGCCTCTGCAGCCACACGGGGCCTGGCGCTCGGTTTAACACTCTGCTCTTGCCATCTGGAAGGGCATAATGTTTGAACAAGGGTCCCTACGTTTCCATTCTGTCCTGGGTCCCACAAGTCGTGTGGCTGGTCCTGATTGCCCTACTGCTAATTTGATGTTTTTAAGGAAAATATGTGTGTATAGATACAAATGTGTTTTATTTTGAACACCTATATATGAAGTATATGAAGTTCCTGTTACATATATAGGTTTAAATGTACAAACATAGATTTATATGTCTGTATATATTTACATATATATAAACTCCTTTTGTAAGGGCAAATGTTCAATAACTTTCTCCTCTTCTAAATTTCCTGTCCGATGCCCACACTTGTCAGGGGATGGAACAAGGATTTTCATGCCACTGAAGCCAAATACTTCATCTTGGGCTTGCCTTTCCTGCACTTCCGTGTCCTCCAGCATCTGTAGGACACCGTGGTGACATGTCTCCCTGATGAAACTCTTCTGCCCTCCCTGGTGCATGTCCGTGGTGACGAAGCACCATCCAGTCCCTCGCCACTTCCCGGTGCCCAGTTCCTGGGAATTTGCTTCAGCGGAAGGCAGGGTCCGCTCAGATGGTGCTTGGACGGTTCGGCCGCGGGAACTGGACTTCTGCTTTTCCTTCCCGGTGCACATCTGACGGACTGCTTTCCCCACTGGGAGCTTTCAAAATGGCGTCCATAGGTGGCGTGTCAGGGAGCAGGCAGCCTGATTGTGTGTGATGTCCGGATGCTCCACGTCCCCCCCTTCTGAAAAGGGGGCAGACCCCGCCAGGGCTTCTGTGTCCCTTACTAACTCAGCCTGTCCTACCGCGAGAGGGAGGCTGCCCTGTCTCCCTGTGGCCCCGTAGTCCTGGGGGCGTTCTCCTCGCCTCTGCTCATCCGCTGTCCCCTGGGCGCCCGGTGGCGTTTATCTGCCCGAGGGAAACAGAGTCCGAGTGTGTTGAGCCTCTCCTCACTGACGAGTCCCTGGCCTTTGGAGCCCTCTCGCTCTCCCTGGGTGTGTTGAGACCCACTTTGTTCGTGTCACGAGTTCAGGCCTGACTCTGCCTGTCGTTCCCTCCAGGATGTCACAGGCACCTTCTTCGAGGCACCGTCTGTGCCACTTCACTAAACCCGTGAAAAGCCTCGACACCCTTCTCTGGGGAGACGTGAGATTGTCCGCAAGGCAGTGCGGAGGTTATTAATACCCCAGTTTTTGACCGATCGAGGCTTCCAGATGGTGCTCGCAAAGCCTCTTCCTCTCCCCTGCCCTCCCCTGCCCCGTGCCAGCGCCGGGCGAGCTCAGCCCCAGCTCCCTGCCGGCCGAGGGGCCTGGCGCCGTGCCTTGGCCGTGGTGGGGTCCCGTCCTCCTGCTTTCGTGGCCACACCGGTGCCGGCGCCATTATCATGCCTCCAGCACACGAATTCATTTCCTAGTCCTGTGAATTAAATTACGTCCCCAAAGGCCCTTTTGTGGGAAGGGAAATAGAGTTTCTCTAGATTTTTCCCAAGAACAGACTGAGGACTCGTGAATAAAGCAAGATGTTGAATTAGAACCGTGGGAGTGGAGCATAAAGGCAAGTTCGACTGAGCATGGAGGCCCCTCGCCGTCGCTGGGAGGCCCCTGGCAGGAGCCGAGTGCTCGTCCGTCCGCAGAGCTGTGGGTGGGACTCACACAGAGACCGGGAGCCCAAGCTCTCAGACCCCGTAGCTGCGGTATTCCTCTGCTTCCGCCTCCCGAATAGCGTCCTGTCTCCGTAGCTGCCTGTTTTGGGACTTTAGATTTTACCTGTACCTAAGGTGAAGAGGAGGGGAAAAGAATATAGGGGAAATCTTTGCTTTGGTCTTCTTGTGTCACTTAGGGTATAAGCAGCCCATCCCTGGATCAAGAAATGCTATTCAAGAACAGTAGTCCTCAGTCCTTGTACGTGAGAATCGTTTGGGGTAGGGGTGAGAACAGTACTCGTCATCAGCCCCACCCCAGGCCATCAGCACAAAAACAACACACACCGCTCCCCACGGAGAGACACACCGTTCAAGAGCGGGCTCTGTAAATGGAAGTGTTTGGATGGAGGACAGACGGTGGTCAGGAGACAGGAGAGGGGGTTTTGATCTTACAGCTTCCTTCAATCTCAGATTCTATGATTCTGTATAGTTAAAGCAATAAAATAAGACTTCTCCAGACCTTGATACACTCAGTGGAAAAGTCTTAAAGTGAACTCAATGTTGTAACAAAAATGACTTCACTTGGACCGTCCCCTGTAGCCATGGGATGATCTGTGTGTCCGGACCTGCCTTGGAGAGCATCTTCCTCCTCTCCTGAGGCATTAGCCGTGAGCACCCTGTGACTGTCAGGACTACAGTTCTGTGCTTTGGCTGCTTAGCAGACAAGTCCTTATTTGCTATCAGAGTGATTACAAATTGTGTTTCCTAAAGTGTGATAAATTGACTATCCATTTCTCCTGATTAGGCAGCAGATGGATTTTTGTTTGTCGTAGGATGTGACCGAGGGAAGATACTCTTTGTCTCCGAGTCTGTCTTCAAGATCCTCAACTACAGCCAGGTATCGCTCCTGTTTCCGTTGGTGGTGGGCAGCCTTCCAGCCGCCAGAAAGGTCACCCCACTTTTTAGAATAATTATAATATACAAGTCACATGTAAAACGCTCGTATGGTCCTCCCACACACACCCAGTGCTTCTTCCAGAAAATTCGTCATTTCTTAACAGAGAAATGAATTTAAACCTAAAAAAAAAATCTTTTTTTTTTTTTAAGATTCATTTATTTTTTAGAGAGAGAGAAAGAGAGAGAGAGTGGTGGGGGCAGGGAAAGAGGGAAAGAGAATCTAAGCAGATTCTGCACTCAATGCGGAGCCTGACACAGGGTTCAATCCCACAACCCTGAGATCATGACCTGAGCTGAAATCGAGAGTCGGACGCTCAACCGACTAAGCCGCGAAGGCGCGCCTAGAAAAAAATGTTTTGATGTGTTCCATGCTTCCCTTCCTGGAAGGGTTGACTGTGATCTCAGCAGCAGCTTTATGCTTTTATTACTACACAATGAATATCCCACAACTCACGGGGGGGTGGGAGGCAAGGGGCTATCTGACAAGGAAGGGCAGATAATAGAATACCAGAGGATAAAACAATTGGGGATCCACCGATACTGTGTTTGCGATGACGTATCCCTTTTTATTTCTGTTGAACCTTGGCTTCCTCTTAAAAAAAAATCCTAATAACCCCTACCTTTTGTGATTGTTCATAGGATCAAGTAAGATAAACATTCCCAAAAGCTTCTAGAGCAGAGTTTTTCACTTACTCCCTAACGTTTTTACTCACCCACTCATTCATTCACTCACTCCTTCACCTGCCGGTGTTTGCACGGGAAGTTGGTAAGGTAGCAGAACTGAAGACTCAAAAGAACACGTGTACGTACACATTCAAAGGGATGTAAGTTGGATGTGTCCCGAGTGTCTTGTTCTTCTTGGTCTTCGAGCAAAGTTATGAAGGCAGTCGTGGCCGAAGAGCTTGAAGACTCGGGCTAGAGTCTGCACCCACGCCCCGTGTCCCTAGAAGGGCATTCGTGGGCATCGGAAATCAATCAAAGGGAACGTGTACAGCTGAAAGATTCTGGCCTTCGAGGAGCGTGGACTGTTTATAGTAGTAGCCGTATAGTTAAGCCCTTTTCCCCTCACATGTTACCAAAACCAAACTCCCGATGCCTCGTTCCCCGTGTCTCTATCTAGGCAGAGTGATTGGACGGTGTATGTTCTCATTGGACAGCTCTGAAATTCTCATGCTTAGGAAGACAAAGTCTAAGCACCTGCGGGGTGAGTTCTGTTCCACGTGCTGTTGACTCGTGTCCATGCTTCATCCCTGCAGAACGATCTGATCGGTCAGAGTTTGTTCGACTACCTGCACCCTAAAGATATCGCCAAAGTGAAGGAGCAGCTCTCCTCCTCGGACACGGCGCCCCGGGAGCGGCTCATAGATGCAAAAAGTGAGTCCAGGAGAAGCTGCGGCTTCTACCTCGGGCCGGCTCAGACCGCTGAGCGGAGACAGCCCCTCGTGCCCCGCGCTCAGCCTCCGGCCCCTGCCCTCTGCCCTTCATCTGGGTCGCGGCAGTCATCCACCTTCCTTCGTCTTTGTTTTGTTTCACATAAGAAGCAACAACTCAGTGTCCAAATCTACTGAGAGGAAAAACAGCTACTTTGATTCTTTCTGGTTTTTAGTGTTTGTTTTCCCCCCAGAATCTAGAAATTCCCAGTTGGATGCTCCTGCATTTCGGGGGCTCAAACCAGTTTGATTTGTTCCCCCCGAAAAAAAATCCCTTCAATTTACGTGAGTTACACACCGGAGGCTTCCTAAGATAAAAGTAAGAAAACGTGAAATGTACACGTTTCTTTGGACAAAGTGGTTCCTCGTTAGTCGCTCCCCCTCCTGGCTTCCTCCTTTAGCCGTGGAACCACCGTTCACATCCTTCCGCTTCCTGCTGTCGGTCCGCTCCTCTGCCTCCTGCGCTAGGCCCTGTAGCCCTCCTCCCATCAGTCCTGTGGCAGCTGTGGCCTCCAGCAGTTAAGAATGCGGTGGAGTCTTGGGGCGCCTGGGTGGCACAGCGGTTAAGCGTCTGCCTTCGGCTCAGGGCGTGATCCCAGCGTTCTGGGATCGAGCCCCACATCAGGCTCCTCCGCTATGAGCCTGCTTCTTTATCTCCCACTCCCCCTGCTGTGTTCCCTCTCTCGCTGGCTGTCTCTATCTCTGTTGAATAAATACATAAAATCTTTAAAAAAAAAAAAAAAAAGAATGCGGTGGAGTCTGGACTCAGATTGCCAGGCCCGTGTCTTGCTTCCACCATTTTCCAGCTCTGTGACCTTGAGCAAGTTACTTAACCTCTCTGTGCCTCCGTTTCCTTATCTGCAAAATAGTACCTCTTTCATGGGGCTGTTGTGAGGATGACATGTATTGACATACATGAAGCCCGTGGGGCAGTTCCTGGCACACAGTAGGCACAGGGTCAGTGTCCTGATAGTTCAAGGCACCCCTCGTCCTAAAAGTTCAGCGCGGCCCCTGGTGACTGTTACCTTTTATAGTCTGGCCCTGGCGATTTTTGGTAGTGGCGTGAGGAAAAAAAGGTGATGTTTGGTCCTTGCCTTTAAGGCTCTCACCATATAGTCAGGGAGACAGCACCCTGCGTACTAGGTACCACCGTAGAAATAGTACCAGGTGTAGAGAACAGGGGAGTCGTTCTCATGTGGGCGCGCCGACAGGCATCAGCGAGTAGCTGACAGCTGAGGTGGGTTTGAAGGGATGAATTACTGTGTGACCGAGCAGGGAAAACGATTTCTGGGTGCATACAGCCCGCTGTGCGGCTGGAGGAAGCCGAGCAGGGGCGGGGCAGGGCGGGGCGGGGCCGTGAGCATTCCGGAGAAGATGGGGGGGGGGGAGGCTGGAGGGGTGACACCAAGCAGGAGCCCGGGGCAGGGTCCCCTCCTCTGATGGTCGCCCCCATGGTGGGCGCGCGTTGTCCCTGACACGGTCTGTAGACCAGTAGCCCGTGCTCCTAGCGGGATCGTGGTCCTGCTCCTGCTCCCGGTAGCCGCGTTTAGGTGATCTGGAAACATTTCCAGATTGACGACCCATTTCCCCACATGGCACCTTTTACAGCCTAAACTGAGGAGGAATGGTGTGGCCATTGTAAAACAGTGAGGCAGGAAAGAAGAGGCTTTCTTCAAGGTCACACTCCCCCTCCTGACAGACAATACTACTCTCAGTTTATCACATTTTGTGTGTTGATTTGCAGCTGGACTTCCAGTTAAAACAGATATAACCCCTGGGCCATCTCGATTATGTTCTGGAGCACGACGTTCTTTCTTCTGTAGGATGAAGTGTAACAGGCCTTCAGTAAAGGTGGAAGACAAGGATTTCCCCTCTACCTGCTCAAAGAAAAAAGGTAACCATGTCACTTCTTTCAAATCTTAATACAGTGAGGCAGGGGGGTGCCTGGGGGGCGCAGTCGGTGAAGCGTCTGACTCTTGGTTTCGGCCGAGGTCATGATCTCAAGGTCGTGGGATCGAGTCCCATGCTGGCCTCTGGCACTCAGCGTGGAGTCTGCTTCAGATTCTCTCTCCCTGCCCTTCCTGTGCTTTCTCTCTCCAATAAATAAAATCTTAATAATAATAATAATAATATCCTAATCCAGGGAGGCTGGCTTTGTGCACTGGGGTGCTCAGCAGGGCATTGGTTCCACAGTCGCTTGCAGATCGCAGGACTGCGGCCAGTGCCATTCTCCCCCAGAGGGTAGGGCCGCAAGGGAGGAGAGACAGGAAAGCGCTGGTGGTGTCACAGTGACGGCAGATTCATGGGAAAGCTTCCTCCATGTAAAGTCGGTTCGTTTTAATGTGGTTGAGAAAGATGCCACCTGCTCCCTGAGCATCCCGCCGGTCCACCGACAGGACTCTTGCTCAATTCACCAAGGACTTTCTTGTTGCTGGACACAATGGCCGCTTCATTTTTCTTCCATCTTCAAGTATTCTTTCCCCTAGGATTCCACGAAACCTCCTTCTTCTCGTCTCCCCCATCCTCTGCCATGCTAGGCCCTCTTCCGACTTCCTTTTGCTGGCTCCTCGTCTGTCCTGAGCCACCTTTGTCTACACTTGACGCACGGGTAATGTCATCTACTCCCTTAGCTTGCCGTGCCACGTGTATGCCAATTACGCCCAAGTCTGTATTTCTAGCACAGACTTTTCTTTCACACTCTGGATCCTTAAACCCACTTCTTCCTAAATCTGCCCGCTCCGCTCTTCCCAAGGGCATCTCAAACATGATCTGTGTAAGCGCGACCACCGAGCTTCTCCCCGCGTCAGTGGCCCCGCCGGCATCTAGTTGCACGTACTGGAAGCTGGGGAGGCGCCTGGGGCCCAGTTCGCCCCCTCTCCCCATACGGTCGGTGACAAAGTCCTGCCACCATGAAGTCACCTCACTGCGTGTATCCACCGCCCTGTTGACCGTATCCCTCGGATCCAGGCTCCCCTCCGCGCTCACCCCCTGGTGAAGTACGCTCCTCACACTTGCCATCTCTCCACACGACAGCCACAATGATCTTTTTGAAGCACATCCTTCTGTCGGTTGCCTGTTGAAAACCCTGCAGTGTTCCCCGTGGCTCTCGGAGAGAAGCTGAGAGTCCGTGACCGTGCACCCTCCACCCCCTGCCAGTCCGTGCGCTCAGCTGGGCCGACTTCCCGTCGATGCCTCGGCCCCTTTCCGCCCCAGGTCTCCGTCCACGCTGCCCAGTGACGGAACGCCGGCCCCCCCGGCTCCCTGCAGCCGGCTCGCTGGCCTGGTCCTCGAGAGCTGGGCGTCCGTGTCCGCGCTCGCTGCGCCAGCCCGTTCCCGCAGTTGCCTGTGCCTTACTCGTGCGGTCACTTGTTTGACGTCTGTCTCCCCCACGGACTGGAGACTCCCTGCGGGCGCGTCGCATGGGTTCTGCAGTTTCCCAGTAACGAGTACGCCCTGCGGCTTCGTCAACACTCCCTAAGGATATGTTTGTTGTTGAGATCCACAGGCGGTCTACACTGAGCGTGCCCCGAGGCGAAATCCTTCTCCCTCTTCTCTACAGCATGCTCTCTGTTCTCCCTTCCCTGAGTCCGTGAGCAGCAGCAAATATTCAATCCAAAAAAGTTGGAGTCCCCTCCATTGTCTTTCTTTCACACCAAATGTTTTGATGTTCGTACTGAATCTCAAGAGTTCCCAGGAACTTCTCCTGGGTGCTTCCCCGCCTCGTCACCCTCCCTGCGGTACAGAGGCCAGCCCTCCTCCTGTCCTGCTGTCTCAGCTCCTGCTTGTCTTTCCTCCTGCTCCTTACTCTTCCAGTTTCCCTATCGCTCTGCTCCTGGAGTGTCCAAACCCCGATTTGCTTTTGCTGTTTCCCCACTTAAATACCTTTAGAAGCTCTCCATTCCCTGTCTGATAAACACACATTTGTTAGCAAGCAGTCTAAGACCCCAGTAATCTGCCCCGACTTGCCTTTCCAGCTCTGTCTCCAGCCCCTCCCGCCTCTTCCTTTCCACTTCCACCACGCGGGGCTCTCGGTTGTTTCTTGTGCGGGACAAGCCTCTGCGCTTTGTACCTTCTCGACGTTCTCATGTTCTAGTCCCTGAGCCAGCTCTCCTCCTTCTTGATCCACCTCCTACCCACTTTTCCTGGGCAGCCCTCCTCTCCCCGGGTAGAGATACTCCTTCCTTGGTGTATGTGGTGCCCTGGGCATAACCAGCCCTGCTCCGCACGGATGATGCTGGATGATAGCCGTCCACTTCTGTGTCTTCCTCGCTCCCTGGATTCTCCGTTCCGGAGAGTAAAGCTGTGTTTATTGTTTGCTTCCCTTCCCGCATCCCAGCCCTCCACAGGCGGCCGTGCCTGCTTGCCCAGAGCCGTCCTGACACTGACCGCGGACTTTGCTTTCTAGCAGATCGAAAGAGCTTCTGCACCATCCATAGCACAGGGTACCTGAAGAGCTGGCCGCCCACAAAGATGGGGCTGGACGAGGACAGCGAGCCAGACAACGAGGGCTGTAACCTCAGCTGCCTTGTCGCCATCGGACGCCTGCATTCTCACGTGGTTCCGCAGCCGGTGAACGGGGAAATCAGGGTGAAATCTATGGAGTACGTGTCTCGGCACGCAATAGATGGAAAGTTTGTTTTTGTAGACCAGAGGTAAGAGTCTTCGTATGACCCTCAAACAATAATGGTACAAGATTTTCACCTCTGAGTACAGCAGAGCAGCCTGGGCCCTCAGCTGGCTTTCCTCAGAGTAAAGAAAGAAGGAAGTGATGAGGATTTCTGCTAAAAAAAAAAAAGAGAGAGAGACCCTTTAGAATATCATTATAAATACAGAGATTTTCACCTTAACACTCTTCGGAATGTAGAGACAGTTAAGTAGACGACGCCAGGGTTCAGTGTCCGTGGCCAGGAGAGAAATGGTAGGCATAGGATGTTGTCTGAACACGTGTGGAATGTTCAGGACCACGGCTGTGATTGGAATTCTGGAACGTAGGACTTGGAAAAAATGATCTAGTCCTGAGCTCTTGGATGCAGGGGTCGTTGGCTATGGTAATCTCATAAGGCTGTTGAAGTTTTGATTAAAACTGTTAAAAGTTCCTCGGGCTCACTAGCCGTACTGTAGGTGCTCGGGAGCTGCGTGAGGCTGACAGCCAAGGCCGAGAGCGACGCCACTGCAGAAAGATCTGCGGCAACACTCATCTAGTCCAGTCTCCTTTTTCTGGGTGGGGAACTGGGGCCCCGCCTGAGGACTGGCCGCCTCCCCTTCACAGCTGAGTGGTAGTTGGCCTGAGCTGAGCACCCAGATGTGCCCAGTTCCCCGCTGCCCTCTGCGGCCTCCTTGAGAATATTCACAGGCTGAGAAGTTTTCTGGCTGTTAGAACCAGTCACTACATGCAGGAAAAGGACACCGCCACTTTTCAAGGCCCTTGTAGCCCCTGCCACTGGAGATTCTAATATTTGGTCATTCTGATTAAAAAAAAAAAATGGGGGTGCCTGGGTGGCACAGCGGTTAAGCGTCTGTCTTCGGCTCAGGGCGTGATCCCGGCGTTATGGGATCGAGCCCCACATCAGGCTCCTCCGCTATGAGCCTGCTTCTTCCTCTCTCACTCCCCTGCTGTGTTCCCTCTCTTGCTGGCTGTCTCTATCTTTGTCGAATAAATAAATAAAATCTTTTTAAAAAAATGTAGTAAAATGGAGAAGCTTCGCCCTGGGGTTTGGGTTTCTATCACATTTTTATCTGACTAATAGAGTTACCATTTTTAAGTTTCCTTTCTTGGGATAACGGCCCCTTTGAAAGGCTTCTTTTCTCTCTTCCCTCTGTTTTTATGGTGGTGGTAAGTTCAATTGCATGAAAAAAATACATCCACCCAGCTTGGACCTTGTCCTCGTCAGCGCAGCGGGGTTCATCCACGGCAGAGATGCTGTTAATTGTCTGAATAACTGTTTCTTTTTTTAAAAAATTCTAGGGCAACAGCTATTTTGGCATATTTACCACAAGAACTTCTAGGCACATCATGTTACGAATATTTTCACCAAGATGACATAGGACATCTTGCAGAATGTCACAGGCAAGGTAAGCTAGGCTGTACAAAAGGTCTTAAGATTAAGTGTCCCCCAGCTTCGAGACTAGTCCACGTAAAGGTTCCCGAGAAATCTGCCCCCAGTGATGTGGGAGTCAGCCAGCCCAGGACTCTTCAGGCCAAAACATGTCTGAGGAGAAGAGGCTGATGTTCCCGGGCCCTGTTTATCCCCTTACAGTGAACCCACCTTGGACTGCCTAGCACTTTCCTGTACATAGGACAGTGCAGTTTCTGGAAAGCATCTCTTGTTCTTGTTACACGGACCCTATACAGATTTAGTCTGGCTCAAACAGAGCTGATTCTCTTTTCCATAAAATCCTGCTGTGTTTCCTGTATTTTCCTCTTGACTTATGGCACCGGAACATACCAGCCTCTCGAGAGAGGAGCCAGTATTGACTCCTTCCCTCATTGTCCTGTTCATTGCCCTCAGACGTGCGTTTCCAAAGAGGCCCCTTTCTGCACCTCCGCTACCCCAGCCCTAGCTCAGGCCCTTGTGCCCAGCCTGTAGTTGTGGGAGACTCCTGTCAGGCTCCTTGCTCCCTTCTGCCCCACCTTCCACATTCCAGCGTTGTCCTGTCTATGCCCCAACAGATGAAGCTTGATAATGTCACATCCTTGCTTACACCTCCTGCCTTTAGACTCAAGGCCAAATACCTTTGACCAGCATTCAAGACCTTCCACCTCGTGACCCTAACCCACTTCTTCAGCTTCACCCCCACCCCATCCCTGCCTGCAGGGGCATCAGAGACCTCTCATTTCCTGCCCCCACCAGGCCCTGCCACTCGCCGGGCACTGCTGGGTTCTTCCCTCCTTCCTCGAGGCTCTGATCTCTTCCCCTGCGTAGCTGCCTCTCGTTCCTCTCCTGAGGGCAGGGGTCCCATGCTGTCTCCCCTCTATCTCCAGTGCCTGGCACATGAAAGGTGCTTGTTAGGTGTTTGTGACATAAAAGAATGAAGTTTGAATAGGTGAGTGGCCTCCCTGGATTCAGATGTCCTAAAAGTGCTGTCGGCCATCAGGCTTTGTGATGGGAAAAGAACCTGGGCCCTTGGGAGGTTTGTTGCTCCCTTCAAAGCTGATCCCAGTCAGAGGTCGATAATGCAGTCAGTTATTCCCTGGAGCCTTCATTTCATGCAGGGAACAATAGCAGGAGAGTCTGAGTTCAAAGGCCCCGAATCAAACCCTCAGACACTGTGTGTTCTCCGAGTGCCCGCTCCCCTGGCTTACTACACGGTGATGGCCCCGGGCCCGAGCACGAGGCAGGATTTGGTTAGTTTAGTATGTTGGTCTGAGGGAATCCTACTCATGGCTTCTTTGCATTTTCAGTTTTACAGACAAGAGAAAAGATTACGACTAATTGCTATAAGTTTAAAATCAAAGATGGTTCTTTCATCACACTGCGGAGTCGGTGGTTCAGTTTCATGAACCCTTGGACCAAGGAAGTAGAATACATTGTCTCAACCAACACCGTCGTTTTGTAAGTGTTTTCCCTGTATCAGAAGCTCCCTTGCTTCAAAGAGAAACGCCTGGGGCTCTTGACCTGGGAAGGCGGGTACAGGCAGCAGCCAGTGTCACAGCCTTTAATGCTACCTTGCTAATGCCCTGTGAAGCCTCAGGACTGGCAGAGGCCAAAGGGGCTGCTAACAAAGAACATGTTTCCATACGTATCCCGTGCAGGCCCCGGCTTGTGGCATTGCTCCAGGAGACAGCACCGTTCCCTTCCCAATGCAGCAGTTAGCTTTTGAATTCTGGGGGCCTGCACCCTGGGCGCCCCTGGTACTGCCGTGCAGGGAAGGGTTGACCGTCGTGCAAGGCTCACGCAGGTGCCCATTCAGACTAGCCTTGGCCAAGGATGGCCGGGTGTCCGTGCCCACCAGGCTGGCAGCCCCAGTGCTGTCAGCCGGAAGCCTGCCTCAGAGGCTGCCACCTGCTAGGTGAGAAGGGAAGGACCTGCTCTTTGGCAAGAACTGCTCCGCACGTCTCCTTCCCCATGGTGTCCAGACCCCCACCTGTGGCTAGAGCCGAGGGGCTGGGGCGAGGTGCCCCTGCAGACTGGCGGGAGAGGAGGCCTCGTAGCGATGATCATGGGCGGCCACAGTCACCTTCTCTGCTGGACTGTGTCCCGTACAGACCAGGAAGGCCCGGGCAGGCAGTGAGGCCACAGGCCGGGATGCTGTCCGTCATGTTCTCAAGCAGCGAGGAGACCTGCTGAGCCACTCAGACAGACACTTCCTTTCCTGGCCTGTCCAGGTCCAGAGTGGACACCGGACACCTTGGCCAAGGTGAAAGGTGCGCGGTTCTGAGCAGGCCTGACTCATGTTTCCTTATTGCTGGGATGTTCACAGAGCCAACGTCCTGGAAGGCGGGGACCCAACCTTCCCGCAGCTCACAGCGTCCCCCCACAGCATGGACAGCATGCTGCCCTCTGGAGAAGGTAACTATGGACTGCAGGGGCATCGGGGCTTGCCCGTGAGAAGCTGCTTGTGGCCAGTGTACCCTCTCCCCAAGTAGCTGGTGTTCTCCACCCCCATCTCTTATGGAAGAAAGGAGGCCTTATAAGGGATGAGCAGTAAGGACGTTGTCCTCTCACATTCTCTGTTGAGCCTGGATACTGGGAGCTCATTTTTGCTTTTCCTGAGGCTGCCTGGACCCTGGAAGCCCTTGAAACAGCAAACTCCCTGCTCCTTTTGGGCTTTCCTCCATGTTGCCCAGTGACTGGGATATGGTGCCTTTTGGTGACTGTCACTGGCTCCTGTGGTGGGAGGAGGGTGTCTGTCAGCACCAGGGTATGTGCCATACCAAGCGGGGCTCCCTCCCGGGTTTGGCTCCAGCCCCTGCTCTCTGCACTTGACTTATCCTTCCATGGGACTACCAATGCTTGCATGGCTTCCTTCAGTCCCCACCTCTCCACCAGTGACTGCTACATCTGGTCTGTCTCTGGAGCTCTAGGTCTGTCTCTCCAACTGCCTCCTGGACAGAGGCACCGGGAGTCTCAAAAGCACCTGAAATTCAGCATCTCCAAACCGATTTTCTGCATTCCCTCCTCTGGTTGCAGAAACCTTGACTCTTCCTTCTCACCCGTTCTATCCGAACACGAAATCCTGTCCCTTCTACCTCTTAGACTTCTCCATCTCCCTCCCCTCTGTTACGTGGATCATTGCAGAGAATTTTCTAACGCCATTGTCACTCCCCCACCCAACCCCCTTCCTCCACTGTTGTTCATTCTCCATGCAGTGGACTTTCCAGTAACCCAGTCTAAGTGCCTTTTCTGTGGGAAGTGCTTTGGCACTCCGTATCCTCTGGATCCCGTCCAGATCCGTTAATGTGGCATCCAAGACCTTTCATGATCTGATTGGTAGCTCCTCCAGTTTCATCTGTCATTCCTCCATCGTCATTCATGAGGAATTTCTCGGAGTAGTCTCCCAAGCTTCGTCCTCCCTCAGTGCTCTTGCGTATATTGGTGGCTGTGCGTGGAATGTCTTCCCCTCCTCACCTGATCTCTGCGAAGCTAATTTCTCCTCCTCTCTCAAGACTCAGCTCTGAGTTAAACTTTCCCAGGAAGCTGCACCTGGCCCTGGAGGAGTTCGGTGCCTTGTGCTTATCTGTCAAACTTGCCACACTTCGTTCCAGCCATTGTTCGTCTTTTTGTCTCCCTGTTAGACTGTGAGCTCCTTGAGGGCAGAGCTGCTGACTTGCCTCTGTGGCCCTGGCTTGCAGTACCGTGGTCGTCAGTAAACAGACGTGGCGTGCGGGAGGGGAATTAGATGCTTTGCTTTGGTCTCTGATCCTGGACGCAGACTTGAGCCTTCTGCTGAAATGCCTTTTCCCGACAAGCGGCGGCTCTGCTGTCCCTTAGGGCATAACCCTGAGGCTGAACTTCAAATGGACCACAAGATGAACTGGTTTTAACTCATAATAGCGTTTCTTCCTCGGTTCCCCTTTCCCACTCTCAGATTCCTTTGTTGTAGGTGGCCCAAAGAGGACCCACCCCACTGTTCCAGGGATTCCAGGGGGAACCAGGGCTGGGGCAGGCAAAATAGGTCGAATGATTGCTGAAGAAATCATGGAGATCCACAGGCAAGTAACACCTTCCAGTTGCTCCCTTAACCCAGTGGTTCTCCACCCAGGGCATTTTGCCCCCCAAGGGGTGTTTTGTAATCCTAGAGACATTTTTGGTTGCCATACTGGGTAGGATGTTGCTGCTAAAAACCCAGTGGATAGAGACCAGGGACGCTGCTTGATAATCATCCTGTAGTACCCAGGGCAGCCTCCCTCCCATCTCCCCCCACCCCCAACAAAGAATTTTCCAGTCCAAAATGCCAGTGGTGCCAAGATTGAGGAATCTTGCCTGAAAGAAAGAGTGAAACCCAAACAGGCCAGAGTTAAAGGGAATTCTTTGGGAGACTCAACTTTCTTATTACTTTGTATTATGACAAGGGGCTAATGAGGATGGATGAACACTAACATTATAGGACTACAGGAGTGGCGACAGTCCGTGATCTGGGCCTTGACAAAACATTAGCTGCTTCTAGTCGAATAGCTGCCTAGCTTTAGTAATAGAAACCAAGCAGAAGCCCTCCTGAGAGGGCTGCTTTCCCATACGAAAGAGGGGAAGTAGCTTACTTGGGTTTGAGTTCTGGGCCTCTACTTGGCTGTGCTTAAGGGTTCACTTAACTTCCTGGTCTCTGTTAATTAAGCCATAAAAGGCGGGTGATAGCTATCTCCCAAAAATTGCTTTAGGAGTGTAAGAAGTCTTAGGAATGTTCCTAGAACAGAAACTGACATATGGTAAGTGCTCAAAAATTATTACATCTGAGTCTTTAAGAGTAGTGACTAAGGGAAGCAGTTACACGCTCATCTGAATTTGGGGAATGGAGAGGGTAGTAACTGGGTCCTTAGGAATGCATACTTCATGGAACTTAATAAGAAAAGGGAAAAATTATTCCCTGCCGCCACTGGATTCTCTCAGGAGAATTGAAAGGTGGTCTTATTTTCTAGTCGGCCATAGAGGGGCTCTTATCCCAGTGGGCAGGACAGTTCTGTTCCAACACTATGGGAATGATAAATATGACCCCTCGGGTCTACTTCAGGACGACGTCAGGGCAGTGTGCAGTGATAATCAGATTCTTACCGGCCACTACACGTGCTGTGCTTTGCTTGAAACCATCCAAGAACAGTGTTGACCTCAAGGACCTTACAATCTGTGAGAAGTCTATTTTCTTTACGATAATAGAAGAAAGGGAGCATGCGTGAGCTGAAGCAAGGAAGGGAGATTGCTAAGAATCCTAATAAATAATGCTGAAAAGTTTAGACAAGAAAAAAAAAAAATAAGACCCCATTCATTGTAGGATGCTGAGCAGATGTCCAAAATGTTGTGCTAATAAGCATTATGGAAGTTGGATTGGAATAGGAAGAGATGAAGGTGAGTGTGCTTACTAACCCAGGAACGAGGCCCATCCCTCAGTGATGATACTGTTCCAAAGAAAAATCAGTAATTTAAGGACTAGAAGATGAAATAACAAGGAAAAGGCAATCCCAAGATGGGGAACCTGGGACAATAGTCATTTCATAGACATAAGTAAAGGAAGATGGGATACATTCAGCAATTTTTTTAGTAAGTGATTAGTACCCAACCGTGTATGCTGAGTGCATGGAATACAGTTGCACCCGGCCTTGGAGGAGCTTATGATCCAGGAGAGAGAAAGCTTATTCACTCCCAAGTCTACAGAACTAGGTAACACAGGCCAATGGCCAGAGGACTGCTGAGTGGTTGAGCGGGCTGCCTGGGTAACCCAGCAGCCGCATTCATCCCTGTAGAAGCTACGGGCCTGGGGGTCACACAGCTGCCACCTTACTCCGGCTTCATCACCAGGCTGTGGCTTCGTTTCCTGAGCTCCTTCAGCCTGACGAGTGTGACTGTGTGTGTGTGTTTACAGTTCTAAGGCTTTCTCTCCTTTCATCTCCTATACTGAGAAACCTACTAGCTGAGAGGGTCTGAACCCATTTTTCGTCACCTGTTGCTTTCGAAGACCGCGGGAACAGCTGCCCTACTACTCCTATTACTACTACTAGTGCAAGGCTACTTCCTAGGTGTAGCTGAGTCACCCCAGCACCTTCCGTTTCCTAAGAGTATTCACTAGCTAAAAAGTATTTGTAGGGAAGAGGATAAATCTCACTTGCTGTGGTTTCTAGTTCTAGATAGAGGCTGAACTTCTGAATTTCCAGCTCTGTGATCTGGGTTCTATAAGAAATGAAGCTGGCCACTTACTTGAAACGCAGCAACACGAAATCCAAACCCTAAACCAAGGGCTTTGTCAGTGAGATGCTGGACTCCAGGGACTACATTCTAGATCAGGCGCCTGTGGGAGAAATACAGCTTCTCGCCTGTTTTTATAAACATAATTTGATTGGACTACAACTACACCTGTTCATTTCCATATGGTCTGTGGCTGCTTTCAAGCTACAACGGCAGACTTGAGTAGTTGGGATCAAGACCATATGGCCTGCAGAGCCTGGGTAGTTTTACTGTTTGGCCCTTTACAGAAAAAGTTTGCCGATCCCTCTTCTAGTTCTTCCTCCTCCTTAGTCCCCACCCCTCACATCCCACTGAAGAAAAGGAAACACAATATAACGAACTCCTCTTTTCTCTGACAGAATAAGAGGGTCATCCCCTTCCAGTTGTGGCTCCAGCCCATTAAATATCACAAGTACACCTCCCCCTGATGCCTCTTCTCCAGGAGGCAAGAAGGTAAGGCTGAAGACTCTAAGACTTCTTAATCCGGAGAGCCTCTTGCCCAAGTTCTAAAATGTTGGGGATGGGAGTATGTAATTACCATTGTGGTTGCTGAAACAAGTTGGACCCTCTTTTAAGTAAATGCATCTGTGTGAGTTTAGGTATAAAGCATACGGGTGGGGCTAGAGAGGCTTGCTGATATCCTTATTGGATTTATTTCATGTGAATAGGGCAAGGCAGAAAGCATGTTCTAAGGAATGGGGAGGCCATTGCATTGAGGGAGCAATTCAAGAGCTCCCATGAAGGAAGGGTTAGTGAGTACCTCACACAAAAAAAACTATCTAGTTCTCTGCCAAGAAATTTCAAGGGAGAAAATATCATTAGTCTCTAGTGCAGGAATGGGAAACAGTAATACTGGCAGGAGCACTTTGGTGCTTTGGAAGGCAAGCCATGCCTTTGCAGCTGCAGAATACATGGGGGGTCTGCTGCCTGGGTCTCCTGAGCTAGGACAGCACTGGGTACAAGTACTGTATCAGTCGCCAGCCCTCATGAAGAGTTGGCTAGAAGATTACACCATCTGTAAGCTTAGAAACCACTCATCTGTGTTCATCTTTGCCAGAGAATTTACAAGGGTAGTGCCATGTTAATTGTAAATCGCAAATTGTAGTGCCTGATGTTAATACAGGTTAGGATGACCCAGCATCTTTGGACATGGTCTTCCTTCCTCTACCTCCCAAAATATACAGAGCGAAAGAATATTGTAATTTACATAAACAGGACTCCTAGAACACAGAGTGTATCAAAAGCAGGATACGGGTTTTCAGAACTGCATTCTTCTGAGGCTCAGGTTACCAGGACTGTGGTGCTGCCAGGTAGGATGGGGCAACGGTGGTTGGTGAGTAGAGAGGGTAAGGTCAGGACTCCTGCTTCTACCAGGGTGGCTCTATTTTATATATGAATCTTCTGTAAAAATTTCTATTTGAAAATACGTTTTGACTCTACCCCCCACCAAAGGTTTCAAAGTCAATAAATTAATGGGTAAGAGTGATCAATGAAAGATAGACCTGGGCTTGAAGCCTGGCCTTGCCATGTGCTAGCTGCGACCCTATATAATTATTTAGCCCTAGTTTTGTTTTATAACAGGGCTACTGTAGGTTAGGACACTCAGCATCTTTGTATATTAAGTCCTGTTATGAGGTGATATATGTGAAAGTGCCTGGCTTTTGGTAATGACTCAGAAGATAGCATCAACAGTTAAAGCCTAGGCTTGGTACATCCCCAGTCCGTTTACAGGTTTTTCTCTTAGGCCTGTTCTCTTGTTACATCCCTAGGTCCTTCCTCCATATTGGATCCATCATCTCCTTGGGGTGGTTCCCCCTTCGCTGCTTCACAGTTCAGCTTTTAGACACTTGACTTCCTGGTATTACCAAGAATCCCACCACTGTTTTGAAAGGTTATCACTCCAGTATGGTGCTTAAATATTACTCAGGGAACTTCTATATACATTTTCTCAGCCTCCCAACTTTATAGGTGACAAAAATCTAAGGTCCCAAATATTAAATGCTGGGCCAATCATTCAACAAGTATAGCCCCAAACTTAGGTCCCTTGACTTTTGATTCTTTCTATGCCAACAGCTTCAGAGATCTAATACTATACTCTACATCACAAAGCCCCAAGTATTTTTGAGGCATTTAAGGAAAAAATTTTCTTCTTTGGGCTTATAAAAACGGGTCTGAGGGAAGGAATTCTGAATACATTCTGACTTCAGAAACAGGACTTGTAAGAGTAGCTTAAACAAGATGGGAGTTAGAAATGACGGCAGCATTGTACCAAAGCCACGACAGTAAAGGTGGCCCCATGCTTCCAGCCCTTTCCAGTCACTTTTAAAGTGGGCAGTTCATTCAGCGTCAAGCTAAAAAAGCGAGGCTCTAAATGAACCTCCTAGGTTCTGGGAGTCTGGACAACCAGAGGCACTAAGGCAGGTTCAGTTAAAGCAGCAGTTACCTGGTGTTGAGGGGGTCGAGATCCTTTCAGGGATCTGCAAGGGCAAAATTATTTTCATAATCTAAAGCATTTTTTTCCTCACTGTGTTGATACATGAACTGAGAGTGCTAAAAGTAGCGCTGAGCAAAAGCGCTGGTGCTTTTGCAAAAATCATGGCAGTGGCACCAACCTGCCCTAGTAGTCAGTGTGTTCTTCACCACTGTATACTCACGATAAAAAAAAAAAAATTCAAGCCAGTTTCATTTAAGGATGTCCTTAATAAGCAGTAAAAATAGTTTATAAAACCGTTGAGTAAATCTTTTTAACACTGTCACAAAACGGAAATTATGCGTAAAGCACTTGTGCCGCACACCGAAGTACAGTGGCTGTCTCAAGGAAAAGCACTCACAGAGCCAAGTTAGGAGCTCAATGAACTGCTTCTGTCAAAGGACACCATTTTTACTATTGCAAACTGTGGTTGTTCAGACTTGGGTATTTAGCATACATTTTCTTGAAAACAAATGAACTGGTGAGTTCAAGGAGGACAGGTGACAGTAATTGTTGCCCATGATAAAACTTTAGCTTTCAAGCAAAAATTAAAATTTTTGGAAAACTTGTATCTGCTTTGAACTCAACAGCTTCCCAAAACTTACTATTACCTCATCATCAGAAATACCTTTCAACAGTGAGGTATAGTGAAATGTTCTGAGGTGTAATGAAATGGGTCAACATTTAGATCTGCCTAAATCAGCCAGTGTTTTCCAAATGACCAATGCAAGATACTTCAAAATCATGCAAAGGTATACCAGTGGATTTTTATATAACCGAGTATAGAATTTCATTGATATGGTTTCAGATTCCACACTGCACCTAATGTTTAAGAAACTTCCACTTATTGAGTTTTGATGTAATATCAAAGAATACCAGAGTTGTTTGAAAAGGCTGTTAAAAGGAACCTCCCTTTCCCAGCTACATACCTGATTTCCTTCATATACGTCAATCAAACATCTAAACAGACTGAAGAAAATGATAATCCTGTTAAATTCTATTAAGGCAGACATTTGATTTGGAAAAAAAAAAAGGTAAAATGATGACATTTCTTTTTGCTTTTTTAGAAAAGCTATTTTTCATTAAAATGCTATTCATGAACATCTAATAGGTTTATTAGATTTAAAAAATTTATTTTAACTTCAAATATAGTGACTATTGATATAGTATATATAAACAAAAATTCTTTGGAGTTCTCAATTCTTAAAGGTTTCCCTACCAAAAAGCTGGCGTGCGGAAATAAATTTGTAATGCCACCTCCTGGCAAGACCTGAATCACTGCCTCTCCTAAACTCTAACCAGTCACCAAGGTAATTGAGTCCTTGGCCTCAGTCCTGCGAATAAGGTGATCCACAGACTTTAAAGTGCCCGTGTGGGCTGAATCATACAGAGAAAATATTTTGGGAAGAGGTTTTTCTTACTGTGACCATTTGTAACAGTTTCTTGTTTGAAATCATCCAACGGGAAACTGAACACTTTCCACCTATCTTTCAACGTGCCTCATTTTCTTGATGATCTTGAGTACAGTACTGGCTGGAACTGTTGATGGTATGAAAAACTTCCTCTGTTTGTAGATTTTAAATGGAGGGACTCCTGACATTCCTTCCAGTGGCCTACTACCAGGGCAGGCTCAGGAAAACCCAGGTTATCCATATTCTGATAGTTCCTCTATTCTTGGTAAGTAGCATTATTACTCCTTTCCACTACAATGGGCTTGTATAACATCTGGCATAAAGTCTGTTTTAAGAACTGAATGAATAAAACAAGCTAGTTCCAGATAAATTTTTTAAGAACTAAGTTTAAAGGTTTAAAATTTGTTTAAAATGTGTTTAAAACTTTACCTCAAAGTTGAATTTAATGGTTGAGTTCTGGTGGGGGGGGGCTCCAGATTTGTCCCTGGAACTCGAAAGGAGACTCCAGCAGCCTGGCTACAGGCTTTTCCCGTGTGGGCCATCAGCCCTTCATTGGGAGAGCTAATGAAGGTTCAGATATAAAGCCTGGAAGGATGATCAATAAGTATTTCAGTGGGTATTAAAAGTGGTAAAGAGTTTGCTTCTCCCATCTCAGCCATCTTTTTCTCTATTTGTCTTTCTGGATTTTTTTTCCCCCTAATCCCTACCTTCCTGTTTGTCTTTCCTTCTGTATGCTCCTCCTTGTAACTGGTTATGTCAGAATATTAAAATGAGGTAAACTCAAATGCTTTAATCGTTATTGCATTTTAAGTGCTTTGTTTCTAGAAAGTTGGTTCTTCTCTCTGAAACACACTAAAGTTAAGAAAATAAATTATGGCAATGCAGCCCCAAAAGCAGTCTCCTCCGCCCTTCCCACCTTCTTGTTAAGTACATTTCTTAACAAAAGTGTGTTTAGGAACTGCTTACTCAAGTTTAACATGTTTTGGTATTATGACCGGTCTTTATCTCCTCCTACAGGTGAGAACCCTCACATAGGCATAGACATGATAGAAAACGACCAAGGCTCAAGTAGTCCCAGTAATGACGAAGCAGCAATGGCCGTCATAATGAGTCTCTTGGAAGCAGATGCTGGACTGGGTGGTCCTGTTGACTTTAGCGACTTGCCTTGGCCGCTGTAAACACTACATGTTGCTTTGGCAACAGCTGCAGTATCAAAGTGCATTACTGGTGGAGTTTTACAGTCTGTGAAGCTTACTGGATAAGGAGAGAACAGCTTTTATGTACTGTCTTCATAAAAGCCATCTCAGAGCCATTGATACAAGTCAATCTTACTATGTGTAACTTCAGACAAAGTGGAACTAAGCCTGCTCCAGTGTTTCCTCATCATCGATTATTGGGCTAGCTGTGGATAGCTTGCATTAATTGTATATTTTGGATTCTGTTTGTGTTGAATTTTTTAATCATCGTGCACAGAAGCATCATTGGTAGCTTTTATATGCAAATGGTCATTTCAGATGTATGGTGTTTTTACACTACAGAGAAGTCCCCCATGTGGATATTTCTTATACTAATTGTATCATAAAGCCGTTTATTCTTCCTTGTAAGAATCCTTTACTATAAATATGGGTTAAAGTATAATGTATTAGACAGTTAAATATTTTTAATAAATGTTTCCCTTGTTCTATAAATACTGTTCACATTTCAAATAATAGAAAAAAATCCTATGTGCTGCAGGGCTGGATCAGTTTTCTACTGTGGCTGTTTCAGGACAATCCATGCCAATAACATTTACAGTGCCTTTCTGGCCTTCAGTAACAGCTCCAGGACTTACATAATTTTCCTGTTAGTAGCCTAGCCGTACTGCTAAAATAATCTCCCAATTACTGCAATTTTATGTTAGTATGGTGATGTTACTGCTTAAACACAAATTTCAAATCCTGTGAATACAAATTCAATGGGCTTCTTTCCTACAACTCGTCTCCTCTCTGCTCACGGTGTGGCTTCACACATTAAGTACTTCCACTTCCTTCCAGAGTATCTTTTTAAAAAGCACTTGCACAAATAGTTTGCTAAGAAGAGCAACACAGTATAATGGACAAAACACTGAAACTTGAGGTTATAGGATAATCTCATAAAGTTATTTCACCCATCTTCTTAGGTTTGACTAGAAAATGTTTTTTCAGTCAAACACTACTGTGGATTCGTAGGGAATCAATCTAAGTGCTTCCTCACACACAAATCAGGAGTTCCATGAGCTACTAGGTAGTTTCTAGTTATGTTAATACCAACAAGACAGGAAATCTGCTAATTATGAGACAAAGCATCTGGTCAAGATGGTTATAAAGTTAATCAGAAACATTAAAACAATGGAATTTTATTTTGATGAAAAACTTGAGTTTACAATCACTTAGTAAATGAAGAGCCAACACTTCATCTTCCTATCCCATAACTCTTAAGAAAAAAAATTAGTAAATAAATATCTGAACAGATTAAGGGTAAGGCAGACTGGATAATAAACCACCTCTGATGTTCACACTTCCCGCATGTGACTCACTCTAAAAGGGCGAAAACGGCACTGGAGAGAAATAAGATATGGGCATTGGATCTCCTCCAAATCACTCCGATAAGCCCAATGATAAATACTCTTTTGCCCATCATGGGCCGCAAGCTATACACATTTTACTGAAGGAATACTTTGATAGAAGCACTTATTTCAGTTATATTGTGCATCACAACTATAAAAATGGCTTGAACAGTTCCATTTAACCACCATTTATAAAGTGCAACTATATAATATTCTACATTTTATCCGGGGTGTGATGAATATCAACCTAAGCTCCAAAATACCCCAGCTGCCAATTTTCACCACTTCTGAAAATATCTAGATGTGTGAAAAAGGACTGTCCCCCACACAAAGAACCAATTTCACAAACCTACTGGTAAACAAATACATTTATATAACTGGAACCTCAGGATGCTAGAGTTGTACTCATTTAAAAAACCATTCAGCTACCTTTGGTCTTTAAAAAAGCCTACACTGCAATATCCTAAACATTGTCATGTGCATCTCACGATGAAGAGAGCGGCCTTGCAGTGCAGAGTGAGGAGAGCGCAGCGTCACCGTGAAGAGTAGCATGCTATGGTTTCAAGAAACATCAGCATCACAGCATCGGATTCTGTGCATCAGGATCGAGGTCGTTGTTGCCAGAAGGGGGGTGGATAGGGAGAATATCCAGCTCATCCACTTGCGGGGTTGGGTGCATGACTACCAGCTGGTCCTGGGGAATGTCTGCGGCAGCTGCTGCAAGATTGGTGATAGATTTACTCTTTACACACTGAAAGTCTACATGCCGACTCTTTCCTTCTTCCTTCTCCCAAGACATTCGAATAAAGGGTCTTTGGACATAGTTGTAAATCACTTCCGGGCGGCCCCCAGGCCTTTTCTTTACTTTTTCTTTGTAGGTAGGATAACCTGGAGGAGAGAAAAGTTTTAAAAAAACTGTGGATACACACATACACAAGCGTGCACACACGGTCCCACACACTTCTCACCCAAGTTAGTCTAAAGAGGGCTTTTCTGCTGTAGTTCCTGAACAAATTAAAACAAAGAAAGGAAACCAGTATTCCATCTCCTTAGTCATCAGTTCAACAGCCAGAAACAGAAATCCTGCTGATGCAATTCACACAAGTTTCCACCATCCTCTCAGCCACTCAATACACTAACCACCAGAAAAATATTCTTGAAGTAAAAATATGGAGGGGATAGGTCCTGAATATGGTGGTATGTAGTTTGGTGCATCTTGGGCTCTACCTGTGTATCCTTACGATCCCTGAACCCTTCCCTTCACAGGGTTATCTGGCCTCGAGGCCTGCAAGTTATTGCCACATTAGCCTTCTAATTTCCTTAAACCTAAATCTCATCTTTACATTGCCTTGGGTTTTTTCTTTCTTTTTTTTTTTTTGTTAAAAGATAAAGAGCTATAGAGTTCTCCAGCTTCACCGGTTCTAGGCGTACTTTTTTTTTGTTGTTGTTAAAGATTTTATTTATTTATTCGACAGAGATAGAGACAGCCAGCGAGAGAGGGAACACAAGCAGGGGGAGTGGGAGAGGAAGAAGCAGGCTCACAGCGGAGGAGCCTGATGTGGGGCTCGATCCCATAACGCCAGGATCACGCCCTGAGCCGAAGGCAGACGCTCAACCGCTGTGCCACCCAGGCGCCCCTCTAGGCGTACTTCTGCGCCTAGGTCAGCAAAGCCAATATTTTAAGCCCCTTATCATTTTAACAGTACTCCCAACAACCAAGCAGTTCATCCAGGTTGGTGATTCCAAAGCTGCTTCTTCCGATTAATTATATCTTCCTCTTCTTGCATAAATACTGAAAAGTAACAATTAGTGAAGACAATTCTAGTTTGGAAAAAGTTTCAGTCATTTACCAGTAAGGCAATTTTTCCAAAGACAGATACCCCTTAGAAACTATTATAAGTCCCTTCCCTCCCTCCTACTACCAAGAATTGCTAGTTTAGACCAGGGATTGGCAAACATTTTCTGTAAAGGGCCAGACAGTAAATATTTCAGGCTCATTTTCAGCTTCTCTTGCAACTACTCAACTATGCCACTGTAAAGTGAAACCAGCCACAGAAATATGTAAATGAATGAGCATGTCTATGTTCCGATAAACCTATTTATAAAAAACAGGCAACGTGGGGGGTCAGAAATAGGCAATGGGCTAGATTTGGCTCATGGGCCACAGACTGTATTAGAATCAGAAAAAAAGGCCAAGGTCACGTAATTATTCAGTCATACATAGGATTTGAACACAAGCAATGTGGCCCCAGAATCTTTAATCTTTACACTATGCCACGTTATGCCAAGGAAGATACTTTGTTCTTAGTAAGGGCACTTTAAAATAAAAGAAGTATCTGACATAGCATCTGGAAAAATTCATTTAAATCACAAAGTAAAAGCCTGTATGTATGTGGCTCAGATAAGGGGGCTCACATTTTAAAGACCCTCTGTAGAATGTCTTGTTTCACACTTCCAGTCAATTACCATGTGCAGGGCAGCACCAGAATTCAGAAAGGTCTCCAGCTCTATTCCCTTGTCCTTGATTCCTCTTGGACTATTAGTCTTTAAAATTCCCATCTCATCATAGTACAATTTGTCCTCCACATAGAATCACCACTCTGATACAAGTGTAATCAATCGTATTACATCCTTGCTTAAAAACTACCAATGATTTCCTCATGCTTCAAGGGAAAGTCCAAAGTTCTTCACGAAGTATATAAGGCTTTTTTACAACCTGGTTCCAACCTACTTGTCATCAAGCTTCAATTCAAGTATCTCTGCCTGAGAGAGGCCTTCCTCATCCTCCGAATCTGCAGTAGCTTCCAGGAGCCTTCCCTCTAGCTCTGAAATCAAACAGCTAAATCCCACTATTTACAAAATGACAGAAGACAACACACACTGGTGAAGCTAACGTGTCAGCAATTTCACTATGTTTTTAAGCCCGAAGTCTCCTCCCCTTTCTGTCAAGATCCTATTTCTGGTCATTCTTCCTCCTATGTCTCAGCAGCCCACCACTGTGATCTCCAACACCTCAACTGGTCACTGATCAACACCATTATCTTCATCAGCAGCATCACAAACATATACTGAGAAATCACTATGTGCCAGGCCCTGTTTTAAGTGTTTTTCATGGATTAGTTCATTCTGTCATCAAAATAACCCTATAAAGTACTTATTAATGCTCCCATTTTAGATGAAACTGAGGCACAGAGAAGTTAAGTGCCCTGGCCAAGGTCACATAATTATTCAGTCATACATAGGATTTGAACACAAGCAATGTGGCCCCAGAACCTTTACTCTTTACACTATGCCACGTTATGCCAAGGAAGATACTTTGTTCTTAGTAAGGGCACTTTAAAATAAAAGAAGTATCTGACATAGCATCTGGAAAAATTCATTTAAGTCACAAAGTAAAAGCAATTTAAAAATGTATGCATTTAATAAGATGAAATTAAGTTTGAAATCTGTATTTAATCTGAAAATAAGTTAACTATTATTGTATCTTTAAGAACCTGTAAGCTACTAACATGCTTTCACATGCATTTTCAGATCGTCCTTTTTAGCTCTGTTGGGCTTTAAGGAACACCAATGATTACTAATGGGCATAGAACCTCTCCCTATTGTTAGGGGATCTTATGGAATAAATAATTTCTAATGGCTTTCTATCTTTTCAGATTAAAGAAGCTAATTTTTTGTTATTTATAGGTCTACTGCATGAGAATTCATTCAGTCATCATTTGAATTTTCACAAAGTATGTATTTCTCAAATTATATTCTAAATGGGATTTTTAACTTTTCTTTTTTTCAAAAGAAAATGAATAGAAAATAATGAAAATGTCTTACCTTCTATTCCCAATCTAATCTTCTTAAGACCCCTCTCCTTCAAAACCGATTTGGCCACATCTCTGTTTTCAATGTACTTGAAAAATCTATATAATTTTGTGCTATAAATAACTGGAAACAAAAAGACAGAAATATTTTCTTATTAAAATCAAAGTACTTGGAGATGAACTTAAAATTATCTTGATCATCAAAGGGGCCTGACAGCCCTAAAAGCCCAAATAATGGATGCAGTGATGCGAAAGGATGACTAGCCAACATGACAGGATAATTCAGTACAGTTAATGTATAAGCAAATGTCTACTTAAGTTGAAACCAAAAAAAGCTTTAATAATCAATCAGGTAACCCAATCCATAGGAAGAATCTCCTTCTGAAAGATATATCATATACAAACTTATTGCAATAGGATCCGCCCCACTTTCTTCAAATAAGAGAACCAAAAGACGATGGCAATATCACATCATTATCAAGCAGGCAAAGTAAAGGACTTTGCCGTGATGCCTACAAGGCCTCGTCTGGAAGGGAAACAACTGCCTTGTCAGAGAGGATAAAATGGATACATCTTATATTTCATGGATTGAGCAACTATTAATAATTCCCCCAAAAGACAAAGACCCTCCCCACAAACTGTTTTCAATTCAGGCGAACAGCCCCATTTAATACTGATGTTAAAAATGGCAGATTCGAGCATGTTCTGCCTCGGTTAGTCTGTTTAGAGCAAACTGGCTTTGCAAAGGACAGACATTCCACTGACAACATGTTGAGTCTTCCAAATGTGCTGGGAACTTCAGGGAGTTAGACTGATGGACCCTCCTCGCCTTCTCTCTTTCAGGTGGAGTTATCTCCCTTAAAAGGTGAACTGCAAAGGTTTTTTCAAAAAAAGAAAAACACACTCACAAACCAAACATGCTGGTTTAAGAGCCAATAAAAGGAAAATACGAATACAGATGCTACTCATGGGGTAAATTTGTGATTTACATCCTTAAGATTACTGATATTTTAAGATAGAGATTTGCTGACATCTCAGAATGGATGCTGTCATAATGTCACAATTAGGAAAATCAGGCTGAAGAGGCTGTGTTTCCTTAAATGATCTTCTTTAGGTTGAAACATCTTGGCACGAAATGAAATATATTTAGACAAATTAAGTAAAAATGTTTTCAGTCCTTTTTAAGCTTCAAAGCTTAAGATGAAAAACAAAACAAACCAAAGAACACGGACATGGGAAGTGCAACAACTGAAAAGGAAAAGCCAGGTTTACCATAATCCCTCTATCACTATAATGTCACTGCTGTGTTGTACAGCTGGTTCTCCTCTCCTGGAGGCAAACTTTTTGAAAACTAAAATACAATTTATTTTGGTTTGTTCATTCCTCTTTCTTAATGGAAAATAATTTAGTATATTTATTTTTAATTTTTGTTAGCCTTTCATTTTTCCTGTGTTTTGTTTCAACTTTTTATTCCACATATTGTTACAGAAAACTACTATCAGCAAAGAAGCTAGGAATGAAGAAATACAACAAAAATGCCCGTTACTACAACTGTCCAGAGAAGAATCACAACGCTCATTAAGTATATCATGCAAAGGGAACATGTGGATGTAAATTCTGAAAAGTGCGAACATAACTTATGTTAAAATAATCTTTCAAAACTCTTTAGAAGTCAAAAAGAAAACCCTCAGAGTCTGCTTTGATTTTAGACAAGGATACCCCTCGGAGTCTGCTTTGTTTTGATTTTAGACAAGGATAAGTAAAATGAAAAAATGAGAGATTAAAGTATTCTGGTAACTTTCTACATTTCTGTATTTTTTACTTAATCCCTAATCTTTATCAAGTCAACACAGACTGGACTACAGAACAAGACACTGGGCTATTTTACCTACTTCCTCAAATCATTCTTTTAACTCTATCTTCTCGAATCTATAAAACAGCTCAAAAATACTATACTGGGTTCATCAAGAAAAAAATATAAATTTTCTGACAACCAAAAGATCAAAAGGCTCTAATCAGAAAAGGTTTGAAAGTGTAGTAAGGAAAAAGTCATTGTTGCTCAAGATAAGCTGTTTTGGTCAGAAATACCTAACTATAGTTCCACAAAGCTTTCTGAAGGGTCCCTATATCCTCCAAGAACGCACAGGATACTAAAAAGGGAATATCTTAGAACTTAAAGTCACCCTAGAAATCAATGCGTTGAAGCTTCTCATTTTATATACTAATAACAATTCATCTAAAAAAACCAGCTGATTTTTTATAATCTATTTACTCCCGGATCTACTTCCCTAGAAGGCTTCTTTCTAAATGCAAAGAAAAAAAAAAATCCATCAAGATCCAGACCCTCAACAAAGCACAAACCATTTCTGTGCATGACAGGGGTGGGCATAGTTCTTCTGTGAAGTGCCAGAGAGTAAATACTTCGGGCTTTGCGAGCCATGCGGTCTGTGTTGCAACTACTCAACTCTGCCATTGTAGCGCAAAAGCAGCCATAGACGAGACATAAAAGTTTATTTCTAAAAACAGGCAATAGGCTGGATTTTGACCCACAGGCCATAGTTTGCTGACTCCTGACACAGGTAAGCGTTCAATTTCTTTATAAAAACTGTCCTTTGATCAGTATTCTAGAAGACACAATCTGTGATGATTTAAGAGAGAAAACACGCCACAGCACTTACTTTGTGAGTACTCCTCTCCCATCTGCGGTGGGTACTCTTCATCCCAGTCAACCACATCGTCATCTGTAAGGACTACTATGTGGCATTCTCTTTCCCCACTCTGGGCACTAGCTACCATGAGAGGCAGGATCATTTCTTCCAGATAAAATTCAAACTGTCTACGAGCACCATCATTTGATAACTCATGCATTAGGGCACCTGAAATGAAACCCACAAAAATACCTTCATTTCTTTTTGATGACTGATCAGTAAAAGAGCAGAATCAACACACACAGAAAACATCAGGTTATTTCAGCATCTACTGTGCAACCCTAGAGACAAAATACAGTGGTTATTCTTTAGTCAACAAAACCTCTCCTAAGAAGAGATTTTACAAACTGTAGAGCCTACAGCAAGAAGGACCAATTAAAAGCATCTAACACAAGTGCCTTCATTTCATACTTCAGGAAATGATCTACCTAAGGTTGTAAAACTAATTTACAAAATCAAAATTAAATTCCCCAACCTCACCCTAGCCCAGGGAGTTTTTTACTGTATCGTGTTGTCTTCCATCAATATATGCAATTATATCTTAAAAGTATATCTTAAGGATGTTTTCAGATTGTCCCTATGAACTAAAATAGCTCCCATAATTCCATCTCCCATGCTTGCTTTCTCAGAAAATTATTTGCAAACAACATTGATATTTTGGCGTAGGAAAAGAAGTAAACTGGCTTTGGGATAAGGAAGGCAAAATGTCAAGCAGAATGCAGCATAGTACAGGACTTACGTAGCAGACCTGACCCTAGAAGTCAGAGGGGTAAAAGATAATTTCACTTCACCCTCATTAAGTATGGACATAATGAATAACTTCAATTTCCCAAATACATGGCCACAAAATCACCTGCATTGACCTAATTTTTTTCCCCCCTATGACATTGGCAGTGTCCTATCTCCTATTTAAGGTACTACTAGTTCAGGAACTACCGGGAGGGTCAGAGCAGGAACTAGAATTCCATCTAATCTACAGTCTCCCAGGGTAGAGCTTTTCCCCCTAGAACAGGTTGCTAATTACATAATAATTATTAATAATATACAGTGATATAATAAGTGAATAAATAACATGTGTTATTATTTAGCCATGCCTCTCTCTAGGCCGGCTACTTTCCATTATGACTTTTTAAATTCCCTCGATTGCCAAACTCCTAGATAAATCAACACATTCGTTTTCCTTTAACTTTTGAACCAATTCCAATCTGGCTTCCACACTCAGTATTCCTCAAAACAGCTCTCAATATAGTCTCCAAATGACCTTTAGATTGTTAAAAATAATGAACACGTTTTGATCCTGTTCTTATCTGACTTCACGGTTGAATCTCTTAAAGGGACCACCACCCTCTTTTTAAAACACCCTCTTCCCCTAAGAATCTCTGATGCCATTATCCCTGGTTTTCTTTCTCCTCTGGATGTTCTTCTTTGATCATCTTTGCCAACCCTTTCTCCTCTAGCTGTTCATTAAATACTGATGTTTCTCAAAACAATTTTCCTTTCCTCTCTTACCTTATGCTGGTAATTCCCAAATTTATTTGACTAATTCTTGTCTTCTATATTCTAGATGTATTATACTCAACTACCTTCTGGAAATCTCCACTGGGATGCTACTTCACAGGTACCTCAAACTCAATATATTCAAAAGTGAATTTAATCATATCTGCCTCTCCCTGCAGTGTTTTCCAAATCAGTAAATGGCATCATCCTCCAATCATTTCTCAGAATCATCTCAGAAGAATGCCAGGCATATAGGAGGAACTTAAATACTTGTAGAATAAATAAACGAACCCTTGATTCCTCTTTCATCTCTTAATTCAACCATTTCCCAATCCCTATCAAGTCCGCCTCTTAAATGCACCTTGAATTGTGTCATTTTCTTTTCTGGGAAGACGCTGACCAAAGATAACTGTAGAATCTCTTATGCCACATGCTGTTCTGCAATGGGACCTTGACATCTCCTTCCTGGAGGGGGAGTCTAATTCCCCTCCCCTTTAACCTAGGCTGGTCATACTGACTTGCTTGTAACCAGAGCAGCATGGCAGAGGTGACAGCGCATGACTTGCGGTTTTGCCTTGGTCCTGGGTAATGCTCACTCTCCGAGTGCTTCCCTGCTGAGCCCAGTCTCAGACTTGGAGAAGCCCAAGATGCACGCAGAGGCCACATGCAGGTTCTCTGTTTGACAGTCCTAGCTGAACCCGGCCTTTGAGTCATCCCAGTGCAAGCAGCAGACTTGTGAGTGAAGAAGCCTGCAGCCTTCTGCGTCACCTCAGCCCTTCAATTATTCATAAGATGAGACCTCAGACAGAGTGAAGCAGACACAAACCACCTCTGCCTTGTCTGAATTCTTGACCCACAGAATAAAAATTATACTCTATGCTAATGGTTTGTTACATAGCAATACTTAACCAGAACACACTCCATCCCCAATGCCCCCACCAAGTCCAAGTCATCTTTAACTCTCACCCAAACTACAATAAAACCTAATTACATTTCCCCAACATCTACTTTTGCCCCTGTGTAATTTATCTTTCCCCCAGCAGTCAAATTATGCATCTCCTCTACTTTAAATCTTTCATGGGTTATACTATCCTTAGAATAAAAGTCCCAAATCCTCAACTTGGTCCATAAAGACCTATTACATAAAAATGGAGATTACAGACCAGTGTGTAGAGTCATTTAAAAAATATTTTCTTTAAACACTACATATAGATATATATCCTACATAAATCCTATATATGTGTATGTGTGTGTATGTATCTCGCACCTAAATTTAGCCTGGCCCATATTTCTCTCCTACACTTTGAACATGTATACCCAATGCCCAACAAACCATTTCCACTTGGATGTCTAATAAGTATTTCAAATTTAACATGTCCCAAATCAAGCTTCTAAATTTCTGCTCCCCATGAAGTCTTCCCCCATCTCACTTAATGGCAACTCCACATTTCCAATTAAAGTCCTCTTCTCTCTTCCCCATCTCATAACTCAATCAACAAGCAAATCCTGACCAATATATCCAGAATTTGACACCTCCCACTGCTTCCACCCTGATTTAAGCCACCACCATCTCTTACTTGAATTATGGCAATAGCTTCCTAAAGATAGCTTTACTTTTTATCTTAATTCCCCTCGCAATCCATTTCCAACATAACAGTCTAGAGTAATTCTTTTAAACCGCAGTCAGATCAGGACTACAGCACTGCACAACTCTATACTGAATTCTGTGTGAACAGTGCTCCCACGAAATGGTACAACCTCGTGGATCATACCACTCCTCTGTTCAAAACACTCCAACGGCTTCCCACGTCACTCAGAGTAAAAGCCAAAAGATAAAAGTCCTACATGACCTAAGTCCCCTCCTACCCTCATCTCCTACTGCGGACACTCTCACTTACTTCTCTCCAACTCTTTGCTGCTTTCAGACATGTCAGGCAAGCTGCCTCAACCCTTGCACTCACTGTTAACCTCTATTGAAATTACGTTTTCCTCTCCAGTTAAGGCTTCTCTGGCTGCTCTATGTCCCTTCCTTACTTTCCCCCCTCCTCAGCACTGATCACTAACATACTGTATGTTATTTGTTCACCTGGTTTGTCTGTCTTCCCCAAAAGAGTGTAAATTCCACTAAAAAGGAAGTTTTGCCTGGTCTGTTCATGCTGCATCCCCAGAACTTACAACAGACTGGTAGAGAATGAACAGTCATCAGATGTTTATTCAGTTAATAAATTTTGTTTTCTCCCTACTTCTCTAGCCTTACTTCTCAGCACTCACACTCCATCCCTCTTCTCTAGCCATACTTCCCCCTTCTTTCAGTTCCTTAAGCATGTCATATTCCCTCCAACCTCCGCAAATACATTTTCTGCTATCTGGTACAGTCAGCATCTTATCCATTTGCCACTCCTTTAGGTCTCAACTTTAATGTCATTTAGATAATAACTTCCCACAACCTCTTTACCATACACTTCTCATAGCATCTCATTTCTTCACCATATTTTTTTCACAGCTTTTCATTACTTGTCAAATGCCTATCTTCCCCACTAGACTATAAACTCCATAAAGGCAGGGACAAGGTCTGTCTTGTTCATCACTACATTTACATGGAACTCACAAAAAGCATGAGTAAGAGGCGGGGGAGGGGGGATTACAAGTTAAGTAGTAAACTAGAAACACATAGCTGATACGTAAGAATTAGAGATAAAGTATTGGAAATCCACAGTGTATAGGGAGTGTTTGAAGCCATAATGATGAATGGCATCACTTAGAATAAATGCATAGATTCTGTGAGAGAGAAGGGAGCTTAAGACAAAACACTTAGGAATGAGCATATTCAAGAGATCAAGATCAGAGAGCAAGTGAGAGAAGGATAAACAGAAGGCCTAAAAGAAGGATGTTAAAGAGCCAAAGGAAGAAAGAGTCAAGAAGAAAGGAGTGACTTAACAGTGACATCTAAAGAAAATGCCTTCAAAGACAGGGATGCCAGAATTACCACTAAATTTTTAAACATTGTTCAAAATATTCTAGCCAATTCACTAAGATAAAAAAAAATATATATATATGAAGTGTTATTTACAACAGAGCCAGTTACCCACAAAGAATATAGGAGAACCAACTAAAAAACTATTAGAAATAAAGAGAGTTCTGTTAGGTGGCTAAATACAAATGTACAAAATTCAAAAATTTTCTTATATGTTAGCAGTTAGAAAATTTAAACATATTCTACACATAACAAAAATACATAGTATCAAAAAATAAACAAGATCAGAGCAGAAATAAAAGACATAAAAGAAAACTTAGTAAATGGGAAGACAGCAGTTGGAGGAGACAGAAAATATGTTAATTTTTCTAAAACATTAACTTCAAAGAATTCCAATGAAAGCTTTAAAATATTTTAAATAATTTTTTTACTATCTACAACAGACATAGGTCAGATTTGAGTCTGTGTGAGGCGGAGGATTACTTTATATAAAGAGGAAAAGACTAATGATACTAGAGAAGAAGACAACAATTAGAATAGGGTCCTAAAAAATTCATGAGGGAATAAAATAATTTATTCATTCAGCAAATGTTTACTGAGTCCTTACTATGTGGCAGGCAGGCACTATGGACACAAAGTTGAAAAGGTATAGATAGTTCCTTGTATAATTTTAAGACACAGACAGCTTAGTGTAATGTGCCATTCCAATATTCAGTAAAGGCACATATTAACAGGAAACAATTCAGTTTTGGACTCCAGTCTACACCTACAGTATCCTTTTATGTTTTTACAAGGCCATTTTGTCTCTTCAAATTCTACACAGTGCTTTAATAAAGTCTATGAGAATCTCTGTATTTTTAAAAATATGTACAAGTATTCTAGAAACAGTTACAATTATTTAAAAGTCAAAAGTCTAGAAAAACATTATACATATTTTACATAAAGCCTCTTACCTTTAATTCCATAACAAACAAATGAGACTTAACAGTGATGACAGGGTCTATGTCCAAAGGATTAAAAAACCAAATCCATGTTGTTGTTTTTTTTATCTGACAGTCCCCAAAACTATCTGTTTATATGAAATGAAATTAAAATGGTCCCATGAATTAAAAAAACATAAAACTTGAACTCAAGGATCTACAATTAGAATAATTAATGCCATGGTTTAGTAAAAACATTTTTTAAGATGTGAAAAAACGGAAACTTTGTTCAAGTTTACACATTTATGCTCTAACTATTTGACTTTAAACTTTTAAATATCATCTATAGAGAAACAGACTCAGAGGTGGACCAGCCACTTTATCCTACCTACTGATGTTTTCATGAAGACTTTCAAGAATGTTTGGCAATAATAAAGTGGTACTTAGGGGAAGACTTAATAAGACCACACATTTTCAATGAATTAGCTCTTAAACAAGCATGAAGAAAACAGCTATATTTAAGTATACAGTAGGTGCCTTAAAACTTTAAATAAAATTTCCCAGTCACGGTGCACTTGGGTGGCTTAGCGGTTAAGCGTCTGCCTTCAGCTCAGGTCATGATCCTGGGGTCCTGAGACAGAGCCCCACATCAGGCTCCCTGCTCAGTGGGAAGCCTTCTTCTCCCTCTCCCTCTGCCACTCCTCCTGCTGTCCCTTCTCAAATAAATAAATAAAATCTTTTTAAAAAATCATTTAAAATTTCCCATTCACAGTTTCTAACACACCAATCTTTGAGAAGGTATGCCAAGCTACCGGTGAGTTCAGGTTAATGAAGTAAAGATAACCATAAGTCCGGGATTAACATAAGGCTATAACCACGTGTAGGAAGCTTTTAAAATGACTTCCCACCATATAGAAGATAAAATATAAGAACATGAGTTTGGATCAAAGACCTTCCATAATGTGGCCCATTTATTTATTCTCATCTCCTTCTGGTCCTGACATAAAGTCTCTGCCCCAACTAGATTCTTTCCGAAGTATATCTTTTGCATCTTTATTCCAAAAATCTCAGCTGTTACAATCACCTCCTTATTCTACTCTTTCTAATCACTCCTATTTATTCTTTACTACCTGCCTCCTCTGAACTCTTCCCCAATCCCTCTAACCCACAATGACCTCTCCTTCTGAACTTCTCCAACCACTTAGCATCCAATTCAACATCTGAAAATTCTCCTATTCTGACTTTTCTGTGTATAATCACCTCCCCCCCCCCCCTCAGGCTTGGCAAAACAGTGAGACGGAAGGGTGCTGGTGAGGTGGTGAGGGGAAAATACTGATTAAAAAGTTAGGATTTCCGAAGTTCTAGACTCTGCTCTGAGGCTGTTTGCTGTTCTGAAGACAAAGTCACTTAACCCTTCATGTAAATGAGGGTTAGGTACTCAATCTAAGATCTTTAATAACAAATACTGTTTTGAGATTTGTATCTTCCACAGCAGCTTAGGATATTATCTTACATGGAGAGTACAAAAGAATTATAAATTTTTGGTGATTTCAGGAGTGAAGCCAAATACCATACTTGACCAAAGCCAGGGCTCCCAAGCTGGGAGATAAATAAGACTGGCAACTAATGACAGAGATGGCATCAAGGAAGAAATTAAGGAGAGTCTATCAAAAATACATATATGCATACATACAAACATACATATATATAAAATTTAATTTTTAAAGTTTTGGAAAATTGCATAAGGAACTTATAAAAATCTCAAGACTTCCATAAATCATCCTCATGGTATCAACAATGCTCTATAATCCAATTAAACAAATATTTGATGTCCACATAAATAGCACTGTTTCAGGCTTTTCATTCCAATATGTTGTAACTCTACAAACCACTCACACACAAAACATCATACTTACTGAGATCTCTACATTTAATAGTACTATATTCAAAAGAAATACAAAGGTAGTCGCATGCTTCTCTCAGTTCAGGAATAGATATGCCATCAGGACAACGGATTATTCCTGTTTTGTAGTAATCCTAAAAAAAAAAAAAAGTAAAGAATGCATAAAACATCTAGAGCACAAAGTGGCCAAAACCTTACTATTAAGGTTAAGCTGGTAGCGTTTTCAAAAACAGTGGAGCTCTGAGATTTCTGAACTGTGGAATTTTAAAGTGAGGTGCGACCTCAGCTCACCTAACCACTTTTTCATTTTACCAATAAGAAAACGTTGGCCCAGATGGGTTCACTGACTCACCTAAACAATTATTTATTAGCAGAGGAAAGATTAGAACCCAGGTCTCCCTGTTACTGATGTGTTTCTTCTCTCTACTGTATCATGACAATTCATATATATTTTCCCCTCTACAAGTTATTTTTCTATATAACTACCATCAAATTTTACAACTATTTTTTAAAAAGGAAAGCTAAGTGATATATTTTAAGGTACCTTAAATAATTGAGTAAAATTTATCGTTCTTAGGGGGCGCCTGGGTGGCACAGCGGTTAAGTGTCTGCCTTCAGCTCAGGGCGTGATCCCGGCGTTACGGGATCGAGCCCCACATCAGGCTCCTCCGCTATGAGCCTGCTTCTTCCTCTCCCACTCCCCCTGCTTGTGTTCCCTCTCTCGCTAGCTGTCTCTATCTCTGTCAAATAAATAAATAAAATCTTTAAAAAAAAAAAAAGTTTATCGTTCTTAGTAAAGAACTTCAAAGTCATATCCAAGTATTAATATATGTAAAAAGAATGCACAATTAGATATTCTTCTTCCAAATAGTATTCTTTGGTATGTCTCATATTATGAACATTAAATAGTACTATTCCAAAATCTACTTCAAAAATTGTTAAGGGCTAGGGGCGCCTGGGTGGCACAGCGGTTAAGCATCTGCCTTCGGCTCAGGGTGTGATCCCGGCGTTATGGGATCGAGCCCCACATCAGGCTCCTCCGCTATGAGCCTGCTTCTTCCTCTCCCACTCCCCCTGCTTGTGTTCCCTCTCTCACTGGCTGTCTCTATCCCTGTCGAATAAATAAATAAAATCTTAAAAAAAAAAATCGTTAAGGGCTAGTCCCCAAATTACAGCTGAGTCGTAAATTTTTTTTTACTTGTCAACTCCACTGGGGGCTAAAGGAAGTACGGCCAGCTGAAAATTACCCGCCCCCCGCCAAATTAAGATCTGCCTCAAGCTTCTTAAGGTTCAGAGCCACAATAACACAATAAAGTTGCTACACCAGTGCAAGCAGAGGTCTTCTGGTACTTGCCCAAGTACTGACAACCCAATCAAGATCAACTTCTATTCCTGTCTTGTACCCCCAGGATCCCCTCTGCCCACTTACCCCAAAATTCTCTGAGGAAACCATATTTTCAGACTGTGGTATAAACTATCACACACTGTAAATCAAAGCTTTATCACGGATTTGAAATTACAAGTAGGGACTCTGTAATACTAATTCAAATATTCCTCAAAATAAAAGGCTAAAACCTCAAAAAAAAGGTTTAAAACTAAAATGCTAACTACTACATTTCAGATGACTTTTAAATGTTAACTGTCCACATTGCCAGTTACATGCAATAAAATATTAGAATTCAAGTAATAACATTTATTCTCAGGTAGCAAAAATGATCAACTTATTGTATTTAAGAGAATTAGGGATGGAAGAGTAACATGACTCTGGAAGTATTACCACTAAACTCTTTGAAAGAATCACCTATTTATATTTAAGAAATGACTCATCCCCCAACCTATATTTGTATCATATTATCTTTATGTACTAAAATAAAAATGTTTTTTCTTTTAAAAAGACAATATTCTACATAGAGATATCCAAATAGAACTCTGCTTCCAATACAAGTACCTACCCAAAAGGAGTTCTATGATTAAGTCAATACACGTAAGAAATAAGCACTCACCAGAATAGCTCGAAACACGGTAGAGCCAATTCCCTCTGCCACTTCATACTCTCCCTTCTCATTGGGACGTGTAAAGTTATGTTCTCTGCCAGATCCAAACATCCTATGATATTAGTAAATAATTGAGAAATATAACAATAGGATACTTCCTTCAAAGGGAAAATTTCATGTACAAAAGTAAAAAGGAATTATAATCTATTAGTAAATTAGTTAAAAAATTCTTATCAGTACTTTATTCTGATAAATGTAATAAACGAAGGATTATTAAAAATATTTCCTTTCTGATGGGAGGGGATAATAATATAGATTCCGTATCAGCAAACAAAATCAGCTGATAAAACTCAGAAGCTAAAGAACTTTTCAGCCCCTTCTTCTGGGGGGGGGGGGAATCAATCAACCAATCTAAGGAAAAGGTGATTTTTATACTAATCTTACCAGAAAGAAAAAAAAAGGAAAAGGGAAACCATGTTAAATGTGCCTTTTTCTTAAACTGCTGCCCTCACTGCAAAGTTAACGCTATAGTGCAGCACCTACAACAGAGCAGGAAGAGACAGAGGAGGCTGCTCCACTTTTCACAACGGTAACTATAAACGTAAGAAATATCACTCAAAATTCTTACACCTGCATCCTAGAACTGAAAAATAAGCAATCAAATGCTCGGGTAAAGAGGAATGAGGAAGTTAAGTGGTGAATAAAAAATTAAACAAATTAGTAAAAAGCTCTTAATATTAATTTTTACATAAGAAAATACAGATTTCTATTTTTTCAAGTAATGTTCTTGGCCCTTTAATAGTAACTATTTTGAAAAAGAGGAGACTTGCAAAGTATGTTCTTCAAAATCAAAACTTTAATGCATTATTCCCAAGAAAATTTAAAAACTGTGGTTAAAGGAATTTGAACCTCCAAATTAAATACCATCATTCCTAAGTATTCTACTCAACAATTTCCCAATTTCAATGGTTTCTTCTTTTGTTATAACACAGAAATCTATAAAGAACAAAGCTTTTTTATTTCAAAGTTTCCAAAAGAATGCCAACTGCTTTTTACAGTTCCCATGAATATTAATTTTCATCCCCAAAGATATGCTTTACTCAACTGGCATGAAAAGATGACTTCACTGATTAAAAAAAAAAAAAAAAAAAAGCAAGCAAGCAAGCAAGCAAGCAAGGACAGTCTTTCAGGAATCAAATGTCATGCAATTTTCTCAAATACCTGAATTTTTTTCTTTTTTTTTTTTTTTACAAAAGGAGAATGCTAAGCTTTTCAGATCAATATGGCCACACACACACGTATTTTGGGCTTTGTTTTTTTTTTTTTTTTTTTTTTTAAGAAAATGTAACCTAACAAATGAAGCAAATTTCCAATACCTACTTTTTAACTGTGTTTCTTTAAAATTTAGGTAAAAATTAAAAGTATTAATAGTGTCAAGTCATCCTCCTGACACCTTCCATCAATAATCTTCTTTTGTGCTACTAAAAATACATAAAAGCCATACTTGGTTTTTTTGCCTCAGAGGTGTAAAGTCTAACTGCCAATTTTGTTAAAAGGAATATTTAACTATTTAAAATGTGTAATGTCATATGTTAGCTTTTATTCTGTATGCAGAGATAACTGAGAAAACACATGTACACACACAAAGGCATCCTAAATAGTTACTCATAAGCAACCTAGGAAAAACCACAAGTTTTTTAAATCATATAAACTTCTATTTCATTTCTATGCTCCTCCATTTTATATTAGAGTGAACAGAAAAAGATACTAATTTTACAATGAGAAGGTATTTGATCCTAGTTTTGGACACACTGAAAAATCAAGTCTATATTGCCTGTATCATTTTTAACACTGGAGTTCCCACAACTACACACTTCACATTAACCTTTACTCTAGACCAGCACAGATTAGAAGACGACTACAAGTATCTCTCCTTCATTCTACTAACTACTTGTTAATAACATTTTTTTTAACTATCTATATGAAACTGACAATTCCTGCTGACTTTTCAGCTAACCAAACTTTTTTTTTTTTTCTTTAAACAATGCTGATACCTGCTATGTTTGGTGGTTGAATTTGGGATTCCTCAAGTGAAAAAAGCATATATTACTGTTAAATTCACTTTGTTAGATATAATTTAAGGTTTCAACCTGTGGAGATCGTTTAGGACCCTATCTTCATTAAATAGGTTTGTTTTTCCTGCTGATACAGCAAAGATTGTTAGAAATAAAACCAAGTTCAAGATCTGGCTCTACCATGTTCTGGTTGTATTAACTTGAGCAAGTTATATTTAACCTCCAAAGCTCAGTTCATCTGTAAAACAGGAGGAATACTACATTCCAACAGAGAATTACTGTAAAACTTAAATAATATGAAAGCGCTTTAAAATAATACAAAGAACTGGAATAATACAAACCTGCCCAACATTGTATTTGGCTGTGCAGTAAAAATGGACGGGTCTACAACAAATCTAGTGTTATCCACTATTAGCGTTACTCGTTCTGACGTTCTTACATTCCGAGCTCCTTCTTTTGCATTTTCATATACAAACACCATCTCCCCAGATGTCTTACAGCTCCCATCTGAACTTGACTGACTACTGTTTCTGCTGCTGTTCCCAGCACTGCTACTGGAACCATTTGGAGATGCCTTTTGAGGACGAGGACTGCTTGGACGAGAGGAACTGTGATCTTTTTCTCGTTCTGAAATAAAGATGTTAAAGTTATGTAAATTTTCCTTTAAAAAATTCAAGATCCACATACATCTTTTTAAAATTCTGATGTAAGAAAGTTGTTTTAAATCACAGCATTTCTGGGTGCCTGGGCGGCGTAGATGGTTAAGTGTCTGCCTTCGGCTCAGGTCATGATCTCAGGGTCCTGGGATCAAGCCCCAAGTTGGGCTCCCTGATCAGCAGAGTCTGCTTCTCCCTCTCCCTCTGCCCTTCCCCACCACCCCTGCTTGTGCACGCACATGCACTCTCTCAAAAAAAAAAAAAAAAAAATCAAATCAAATCAAATCAAAGCATTTCTGCTTTTTGATTTCAAGTAACATTTTCACAGAACACCATTAAATATTATTTCCCAGGAATAAAACCTAAAGCATCAAAGTGTTTTCTAAATTAATTTTCATAGATTTTTATTAAAAGGATGTATAGCTGATAATGCTCAGCCAGACTAAGATCAAAATTAAGGTAAATTTTATGCTATTACACTCTTTAAATATATATGAAACTCAAGGAACAGAATAGTCTTACAAGTCAAATAAGCACTGAAAGTAAGTAAAAGATTAATAAAAATATGAACTTTAACTGTCCTAAATACTAAAAGTATTAGTACTACTCTAAGAACACAAAGTACAAAGTTTGAATTCTCATTATGTTAATTAGGCCATCTCCAAACTAGTAATTTATCTCACAAAAGCAAGGTCCCAAAGGAAGAAAAAGGGTCACTAAGGGCACAAGAGTATTTATTCTTTCAAATGACTTTCAGCGTCTACCAAATAAAATGGCTTCAATAGCTGATGATCAGTGCTTTTTTTCAATCTCACTTTTGTTGGAATAAAAGCAATGCCACAAATTCTAGAGGATCATATAATTACTATCCATAATTTTAACTAGGTAGGAAATATTGTTAAAATTCAGAAGATTTTCCTTTCGCTATTCCAATATCCTATAAAGGGAAAATTAAAACTAAGATTCTGTGATAAGTTCCCTTTAGAGCCTAGATAACTACACTTTAAAGGTGACCTAAAAATGTGCCTCCATCTCATCAGATTCATCAGCTTCTGCCAAATTCCTCTATGACTCAGGCTACTCAGAACACTCTGTACAGCTTTACTGATTATATAATTAGGTTTGCTATATCTCCAGAGATATTCTGACACCTCCATTTTATTGCCTGTTTCCAGAATGCTGGTAGCATCCCCAAAGCAAAATTAGCTGAATTAATAAAATCATTTATTACATCTTCCTATTCTCTTCCCAGGAACTGAACTTAGCATATTAACAAATGGTCAGCTCCTATTTACACTTGCATGGATTTTTGACTTATTAGCACTAGTTTGACTTTGAGGACCTACTTAGATACTGACAACCTAATTAAGCCCTAAGATAAATGACTTTGATTTATAACAATCAAAAACAATGTCAAATAGTCAAGGTATTAAATGTGCCCCTTCTCCAAGGGAAAATGAAAATCAGCAAGCTCACATTGCTAATGCACCTCTCCTTAATCACACTATTTATTTACCTGAAATGTAATAATGTTCATTTATAGTAATGAGCAGGAAGAAGAAAAAGACCTAAGCTACAAGAAAGCTGCTTCTTTGCCAAGAAAACAAAACACTTCACACCTTTTCATCTTCTATTTTTTAAATTAAACTTAAAATATTGTCAAAACTCAAAATAAATTACTACACGGTTATTCTAGCTCTCATTTCCTTTTCTAGCATGATTAACCAAGAATTCCTATCAATAGTTTACTACAGATTTTAAAAATAAACCACTGCTTATATATCACATAAATTAAATATCAATTTGAAAGATTAAGGGGCACCTGGGTGGCTCAAATATTTAAGTGTCTGCCTTCAGCTCAGGTCATGCATGACCCCTGGCTTCTAGGATCCAGCCCCACATCGGGCCTCTGCTCAGTGGGGAGCCTGCTCCTCTCTCTCCCTCTGCCTCCCCCCCCAATTTGCCATTCATTGGGGCGGGCGGGCTCTCTCAAATAAATAAAATATTTTTAAAAATTAAAAAATAAAAGATTAAAAAACCTCATATCACAGTTTTAAAGGCTTTTGAAATTACTTCTTCTATGAAACTGTCCTAGACTCAAAAAAATTCACTTTTAAGTTTCATTTAATAAGTTCACTTTTTATAGCAAGAATGAAGCTAAGCTAAAATAGAAGCAACTGAACGGAACTAAGGAGTTAATTTTACTCTTTAGTACTAGGCACAGTTCACTGTCATTATTGTTTTATAAAGGTAACTGCATGCTTTTAAAAACTGTCAGGAAGATTAGTTGATTTTAACATACCAGCATGGTGCTGTCGTGTTGGAGAAGTAACATTTCTAATACAAGGAGTGAGTTGAGATTCTGTTCTTTCGTGAGATGAATCTCGTGATCTGTCACTTGATCTTCGTCTGTCTCTTGATCGTTCATGTCCCCCGCTAGCACCATGTAGACTCATTTTGGTGTGGTCAACAACTCCTTTAGCAACACGTGAGGGAGTACTGGTAAGTCAGAAAAGAAAATTAACCATAAAAGTGGAACATGAGATCACAAATGCTTTTAAAGAAAAAAGCAAGTAACATAAAACTATTTTGAAGTTTAAGAATCAAATGCTACTTTACAATTCTGAAACGTAATTACCTTAAACTTGTAGGTTTTGTAAATGCTGGAACACAGTATCTTTAAAGATCACATAATCCAACTCAGTTTTTTTTAAGAATGAGAAAACTAAAGCCCAGGAATGTTAATTAACTTTTGAGTTAGTAGTAGTAGTAATAGTATTAGTACTAGAGACCACTCAGATTTCCTAAATATTGCTCAAATATTTTGCTCTCTTTGATTGGAGGGGGGGGATTGGCAGAGAGAACACCAGCTTCCAGAACTCTTAAAAAATGAGCTATGGGGCTATATGGCAAGTATGGTCTCCTTGCCGTATAAAATAAGTCTACATGCTTACTTTAATCAACTTGACTTTCATTGAACTCCTTTCAAAATTTTTGAAAAAAAATTTTTTTTGAAAAGCATTTCTCTAAAAAGCTTAATTGTGCTGTGTAAAGTTACAGAATTTAAAATTTTTAAACATCTTATGTAAATTTGCTCGTGAGAAGTGAGTAACTGAGAATGATGATTATCTAGTCTAGCTGATAGAATTAAGTCACGCAATTATTGATAAAGTTATATGTACTATGTGTACAATGCTGTAGAGAAGCTCCCTCAAGGAACTTAGGTGTATCAGTATCAGTAACAGATATGTATCAGTACTACATGAAGATGTAGAAATTTAAACAATTCAAGAGTTATCCCAAATACAAAACTGTTAAATATATCTCAAATATATAACTAATAAGTGAGAGATAGATAATAAATGCTTTAATATCTCAGGGGAAGAAGAAATCATTGTAGACTTGAGTTAATCACTGGTGAACCAGGTGCTGGCAACCAGATAAGATTTTAATAATCAAAGTACATTGTAGGTAGGAAAACTGACAGGAACAATAATGAGAGAGCTAGACCTAATATGTCTGGAAATTTACCATCTTATCATATACCATGGTGCATGGTTTAAAAATATTAGTTTTTTTTATAAGTAGAAACAGAAGAAACTTCACAGCTTTAGAGAAATACAGAAATACAATACAAATTGTATTTTAATACTTAGTTGCTCAACATGTTGAGTATTACTTAACATTTTGGAACCTTAGTTTCCTCATCTGTAAAATATAGGTTCTATTTACTTTGTAACGTTAATATGAGGATTAAATGAAGAAATGTAAGTACGCTAACCAACAATGTACCTAGCACAAGAGAATCACCCATTAAATACTAGTTTATTTAGTTATGACAAAGACATTAAAGTTCAATTACAAGACTGCTCAGAGTCACACAGTATTTAGTGGATATGCTGTAACCGAAGCCTTTTGATTAATTCCAGTACCCCCTCCATAATATTATCCTGCACTCCACCACTGAAACCACACTAGTTAAAATTTAAATCTTCTTGATTCAATTTTAAATCCCATAGTGCTTCTGGGACATCTCCTCTGTTGCCTTATTATCTACAATTCTTTGTTATTTTAATGTTTTCTTTCATTATGAAAATCAGTCATCACCCTCATTATAACAGACTACAAAGATAAAAGATACGGCTAACTTTGTATTTACCCTAAGAATTACTTCTAGGGAAATAAAGGGAACCTATTAACCTTTATCAGTTCTTTGTCTTTCATAAATTTACAGAGAAAAAAAAAATTCTACTCCCACCTTCTTTCTAGTGAAAAAGATCAGAACAGGATTGCATCCTTGGAATGTAATTTTTTTCTTATAGGAAAGATCCTACTGCATTTATGTTAAAAACCTCAGAGTAGAAACAATGGAATTTCTGGTTTGTGTCCTAAAGTAGGAAAAAGAAAGCAATCTACACAAACAGAAAAAGGATTATATACTGAAAAAGTAACTCCTCAAATTATTCTAGCTGTTAAGTTTTAAATGTGCTTAAATATGAATCTAACTGTTAATCTAACGGACAAGGTATAAACACAACCACAACTAAGGCAAATGTAGGACAAGTGTTCAGTATGAGTAAGGGCCAAGGAGACTGATTAATTGAAATGGCGTTATTCTACCAGACACCTCTGTAACTGAAACATTAAATGCTACTAAGCATTCATCCTGCTAAAATACTGGCTTCACCTCTAAGCTGTTTAGATTTTAAATAAATGCAAAAAGTGTCATCTTCCATTCTTTCTTTTCATTCCCAAATGGAATGTACTCTGAATCAGACCTTCAAAATCAGATGTCATGGAAGACTAATTATGTCCTTCTTTATTTAATTAAATAATTTTAGACCAGAAAAGCACTCTAAGGGCAAAAATAATTAATACTTGTAAAAGAAAATGAGGACATGCAAGTTCAGAGGGGCTAAGTCTGCTTCATGTTACATTTAAAAGAGTCAGAGATCCGTGAACTGAGGACAGGTAAGGAGATGAAGATTACATCAACCCCAACATCTACTTCTAGTCAAGACAGAATGGCAAGAACTAAATTTACTTTCCTATCTGAAAACAAAACACCCAAAATGGACAAAATTTATAAAACATTATAAATGGAAACATGGTTTCCAAGACACAGTACATCAGCAAAGAAAGTGATCCCTGAAAGATGAAAACCAAATGAGATAAGCCCAACAACTGCTCCAAATTACTTTTTTTTTTTCCTCCAAATCACTATCTTAAGAGAGTTTCCAGAGTAAAAAGGGAGGTGAAACCCAGGCAGAACCTGGTATAGACTCAGGTAAGGATACCGAATTGGAGAGCTTGGGAATAGTAGGTGCCTAGAGTTCTCAGGAAAGAGTACCAGAGAGGAGAAAGCAGCACAGAGAAAACTTCAGAGATCTGCAGAGTCTTCTTAGAATATGGAGCTGAGTACCAATCAGCAAATACATTTGAGGAAACTACATAAGGCTGGAGAAAGAACCAACTCAAAGGACAAGAAGATATGGTGACCAGGACTCATATAGGACTTATTCCCCCCCAGCAGGCTGGAAAACCTCATAATTCATAGGGCATTGGAGAAAGAATCTACAGGGTCGTGGCTCTGAAATGGGAATCAGACCTAGATGGGGCACTGTGCTAGTCACATCTAACAAATCTTAATAACAGCAAGACCTGAAAAGAATCTAATTGTTTCCAAGTAACTAAACTGAATCCTAAAACAAAGCTCAAGAATATTTATAGGAAAACAAAAATATCCAGCATCCAAACAAGGTAAAATACACAAGTAAGAGAAAAAAATCAAAATCAACTTGGAACTGGCATGTCTCAGAATTAGAAACAAAGGCATTAAAACAGTCATTATAATCATATTCCTCCAAAAGGTTATATAGAAATATAGAAGATAAAAAAGATGCAGATCAAACTTCCAAAGATAAAAATGCTATCTGAGATGAAAAAATAGACTGAATGGAATTAATGGAAGATTATACATTAACAGAAGAAAAGATCTGTGAATCTGAAGACACAGCAAGAGGAAATATCCAAAATAAATACAGTATTCATTATCAAAAAAATAAATGGAGTATGAGTGAGGGGCAGGTCAATTTCAAATGCCCTAATACAAGTTTAAATGGAGTCTATAAAGGAAAAGAAAAAATATTTGAATCATGTCTTGAAATATAATAAAAACTACATGTAACACACACAAATTCCACATTTTAAGAAAAATCAAAACACAAAACAAAAATCCCTGTGACCTATGTTTTATCTAGGTGAAACACCCTTCAAAAATAAAGAGGGAAATGCATTTTCAGACACACACACACACACACACACACACACACACAAAGATGAATGAACAAATTCATCAGGAGCAGACCAGCATTATAAGAAGAGTTATAGGAAGCCCTTTAGTGAGAAGACAAAGTAATGCCAGATGAAAATATGAATCTACACAAAGGGATGAAGAACACTGGAAATAGTAATTATGTGGAAGATCTATGTTTTTTTTTTAATTGTTTAAATCTCATTAAAAGATTTAAACAGATCTTAAAAATTTTTTAAAAATCTGTTTAAAATATTTAAAAAATCTCTTTAAAAGATTTAAACAATAATTATAACAATGCAGTATGGGACTTATACACATATAACTATAATAGCATAGTTTGGGATTAGAGACATAAAAGTACACTATTGTGGCTCTTAAATCATTTCTTGTGTCAATATCACTTGAAGGTAGACTGATAAAGATGTGTATTATAAGCCCTAAAGCAATCACTAAACTAAGGAAACAAAGAATTACAGGGAAAAAGCCAACAAAGAAGGGAAAATGAAATCATTAAAAAGAAGAAGAAGAAGAAGATACAATTAATCCAAGAGGGCAAAGGAAAAAGGGAGAGGATGGGGAAACAAAAACAAATGGGACAAATAGAAAATAAACAGCAAGACGACAGACTTAACCTTAACCGTATCTATAATCACATTAAATGTAAGTGGCCTAACCCATAAAAGGTAGAGATTATCAGACTAGATACAAAAGTCAGACCCAACTATATATGTTGCCTACGTGAAACACACTTCAAATATAAAAGTACAAAGAGATTCAATATAAAAAGATAATGAAAGATCAACTATGCTAACACTAGTCAAGAGAAAGCAAAAGTAGCAATATCAATATCAAAATAGACCACAGAGCAAAGAATATTACCAAGGTATTTCATAAGAAAAAAAGGGATATATTCATTAAAAGCGTGTCCCAAAAGTTCTTCTGCTTTATAACAGAGCTTCGAGACACATGAAACAAAAACTGATAAAATTACAAGAACTCCATAATCATCCTGAGATTTCAATACTTGTAATACTTAATTGAGCAAATAGACAGAAAATCAGGAAAGATGAATAAAATTTGAACAACACTATCAACTGCCTTACCTGACATTTATAAAACATTTAACCCAGTAAGGGCAACCAACTCATTTGTTTCACATCCACGCAAAACATTTACCAAAACAGACAATATTCTGGCAACAAGTCTCCATGAATTTAAAAGAATTCGAACATACAAAATTTGTCCTCTGATTACAATGGAATTAGATTAAGATTCAGTAACAGAAAGATATATGGAAATTTCCCAAATATTTGGAAATTAACACCTTTTAAATAACACATGGAGCAAAGAAGCAAGCAAAAGGGAAAATGGAAAATTTTCAAGTAAAAAAACCCAATTAATCAAAATTTGTAGGATGGCATGACATTACAGCAGTAGTTAGGGAGGAAATTTATAGCATTAAGTGCCTATGTTAGAAAAAAAAGAAAGTTCTAAAAAAAATAGATAAATAACTTCAGTTTCCACTTTAAGAAACTAAGCAAAGACGAAATTAAATCCAAAATGGAAAAATCACTAACAAAGATCAGAATGGAAATCAAAATAATAGAAAACAGGAAAAAAAATAGGGAAAAAAAAATCAATGAAAACAAGACCTAGATCCTTTGAAAAAACCAATTAAATTTATAAACCTCTAACCAGACTGGGGGGAAAAATTGAGAAGATACCAATTCCAATATTAGAAATGAGAAAGCTGACACCACTACAAAGGTCGCCTATATTAAAAGAGTAATAAAAGAGTATTATAAGTAACTTTATGTAAACAAGTTCATCAACTTAGAAAAACTAGACAAATTCCAAGCTACCAAAACTCACTCAAGAAGAAACAGAAAAGGTGAATAGCTCTATTTTTTTTTAAGATTTTTATTTATTTATTAGAGAGAGAGAGAGAGAACACATGCAGAGGGAGAAGGAAAGGGACAAGGAGACTCCCCGCTGAGCTCGGAGTCCAATTTGGGGCTCCATTTCAGGACCCTGAGATCATGACTGGAACTGAAGTCAGATGCTTAACTGACTGAGCCACCCAGGTGCCCCTGAATATCTCTATTTCTATTAAAGAAATTGAATTTGTGGTTAAGAACCTCCCCTCTAAGAAAACTCCAGGCCCAGATGGCTTCACTGATGAACTCTACACTTCAGAGGGATATAATATCAATTCCACATAAACTCCTTCAGAAAACTGAAGACAACATACATATTTCCTAACTCATTCTATGCGTACCAAAACCAAAGACTTTATACGATAACCACAAATAGACATCCCTCAGAATATGCATATCTATTTGACTAATTAAAATTTTGTTTAAAATATGCAAAAAAAACCTGCATCTCAGTATACATACAAAATACATTTGGCAAAATACAAAATCCATTCCTGATTAAAAAAAAAAAAATCCTTACCAAAGAGGGAATACAATGAAATTTCACCAACTGGATGAAAGATATCTATGGAAAACCTACAGCCGGCATCGTACTTAGTGGTTAAAGACCAAACACTCTCCAGCTAACAGCAAGAACAATACAAGGATGTCCACTCTCACCACTTTTATTCACCAATGTACTATAGATTCTAGCCAGAACAATATGTCAAGAAAAAGATCTAGAAGGCATCCAGATTGGAAAAGAAGTAAAACCATCCTTATCTGCAGACAATACAATCATTGATTGTAGACTCTAGTACAAAAAGTTACTAGAACTAATGAGTTTAACATGGTTACAGAATACAAGATCAGTATTCAAAGTCAACTGTATTTCCATATACATATGTTGATCCTTGAATAATGGAAGAGTTGAGGAACCAACCCCTGCACAGCTGAAAATCTGCACATAGCTTTTGACTCCCCCAAAACTTAACTATAATAGCTTACTGTTCACCAGAAGCCTTACCTATAAACAGTTAATACATATTTTATGTGTTATATTATATACTGTATTCTGACAATGAAGTAAGCTAGAGAAAAGAAAACGTTAAGAAAATCGTAAGGAACAGAAAATACATCTACAGTACTATTTATGTATATTTATTGAAAAAATCCACATATAAGTAGTCCTATGCAGTACAGACCCATGTTGCTTAAGGGTCAACTATACTAGCAACAACAGAAAAAATCAGAAATTAAAAATTTAAAAGACCACTTACAATAGCATCAAAAAACTGAAAGGATAAACCTGACAAAAGATGTGGAAGATCGGTATGCTAAAAACTACAAAACATTGCTGATAGTAATTTAAAAAGACCTAAATAAATGGAAAAATTTACCATGTTCACAAGTGAAATGACTCAATATTATTAAAATAGCAATTCTCTCCAAGTTGATCTACAGATACAATATAACTCCAGGGGCGCCTGGGTGGCTCAGTCAGTTGAGTGTCTGACTTCAGCTCAGGTCATGATCTCGGGGTTCTGGAGTTGGCCCTGCCTGGGGCTCCACGATCAGTGTGGAGTCGGCTTATCTTCTGCCCTTCCCCCTGCCCATGCTCTGGTTCTCTCTCATAAATAAATAAAATCTTTTAAAAAACCACAATATAATTCCAAAAAACTTAGCAGGTTTCTTACTCAAACTGATTCTAAAATTCATACAGAAGTGCAAAGGACCTAGAATAGCCTAAATAACTTTTTAAAAAGAACAGATATGGAACACTAACACAACCTAATTTCAAGGCTTATTATAAAGATATAGGAAAGAACACAGTGTGCTACTGGCATAATGACAGACAACTAGATCAATGAATCAGAAAAGGGCCCACACACATATATACAAGTCATTTTCAGTAAGGACTCAAAGTCAATTCAAGAGTCTTCTCATCAAAGAGTGCTGAAACAAACAGATATACAATGTACACTCCACCTCCAACACCTGGGGAAGGGGAATTTGCAGGTGAGGGGAGGAGAGTTTGTGTCATGCACAAAAGTGAACTCAAAATGGATCACAACCTGAAATCTAAAACCTAAAATTATAAAGTTTGAGGAGAAAAAAACGCAGAATTCATTAAAAAATAAATTGATGAGGTGTACCTGGGTGGCTCAGTCAGTTAAGCATCCAACTTGATTTTGGCTCATGTCATGATCTCAGGGTTGTGAAACTGAGCCCCACATTGGGTGTGGAGCATGCTTAAGAGTCATATTCTCTCTCTCTCTCCCGCCCCCCTTCTCCAAAACTAAATAAGTAAATAAATAAACTGATGAACTGGGGCTACATCAAAATTAAAAACTTTTTGGGGTGCCTGGGTAGCTCAGTTTGTTAAGTGTCTGCCTTTGGTTCAGGTCATGATCCCAGAGTCCTGGGACTGAGCCCCACATCAGGCTCCCTGCTCAGCAGGGAGATCTGCTTCCTCTACCTGCGGCTCTCCCTGCTTGTGTTCGTGCGTATGCTCGCTCTCTCTCTCTCTCTGTCAAATAAATAAATAAATAAAATCTTTAAAAAAATTAAAAACTTTTGCTCTTCAAAAGACATTGTTAGGAGAATGAAATCACATAGCCAATAAAGAACGTGTATTTAGAATATAAAGAACTCTCAATGTGCAAAAAATTTGAGATATAAAAGATGAGAAAAATAAGTACATGAAAAGATGCTGAACATCATCACTCATTAAGGAAATGCAAATCAAAACCACAATGTAACACCATCTCACATCTATCTGAATGACTAAAAAGAATGGCTGTATCAAGTGTTGATGAATATGTGTATGAAATGAAACTGTCACATACTCCTGATGGTAATGTAAAATGGTACCACCACTTTAAAAACGGTTTTGGAAAACAGTTGGAAAGTTTCTTAGGGGGGCGCCTGGGTGGCTCAGTCGTTAAGCGTCTGCCTTTGGCTGAGGGTGTGATCCCGGAGTTCTGGGATCGAGCCCCATGTCGGGCTCTTCCGCTGGGAGCCTGCTTCTTCCTCTCCCACTCCCTCTGCTTGTGTTCCCTCTCTCACTGGCTGTCTCTCTCTGTCAAATAAATAAAATCTTAAAAAAAAAAAAAAAAAGAAAGAAAAAAGAAAGTTTCTTAGGAAGTTAAATATATGCTACCCATATGATCCAGCCATTCCATCTTATCTGTTTACCCAAGAAATAAAAGTATATGTTTATAAAAAGATACAAACATTGTTAGTTGCTTTATTTGTAACAGCTCCAAACTAGAAACAACCTAAATGTCTATGAACAGGTAACTGGATAAACAATTTGTGGTGAACAAATACAATGGAATACTACTCAACAAAAAAAGAGAAACGAACTATTAACACAAATTACAACATGGATAAAGTTCAAAATTATGCTGAGTGAAAGAAGCTAGATCCCTATACCACCCAAAAAAGAACACAGTAATATCAGGTTCTAGGAAACACAAACTAATGTACAGTGTCAGAAAAAACACTGGTGCTTGTATGGGCATGGGATATGGGGGCTGAAAGAGGCAGAAGCAAAGAGTTACAAAGGACCCCAAGGAGAATTCTTTCAAAAGGCCGTAACTACAAGAAAATGATGAAAGGAGAAAATTTCATAGTAAAAGCAAACATATAATAAAATCAGTAAGGAGGCTGAAACACAAAAGTAGTAAAATCAATTATATCCACAAATATCAGTCAAGGGATACGCAAAATACAAAGATGTAAATATGACATCACATTCCTAAAATGTGGAGGGAAGAGTAAAAATGTAGTGCTTTTAGAGTATGTTCGAACTTAAGTGACCATCAACTTAATATAAACACCTAAATACATAAGATGTTATAATATGAACCTAATGGTAACCACAAACCAAAAAACTATAATAGATGCACAAAAAATAAAGAGAAAGGAATCTAAGCATAACACTAAAGAAAACCACCAAATCATGAAGGAAGAGAATAAGAGAAGAAGAAAGGAACAGAGAAGAAGTACAGAACAACCAGAAAACAATGAACAAAATGGAAGTACATACCTATCAATAATTACTTTAAATACAAATGGACTAACAGTTCCAATCCAATAACTGTATGGATAAAAAAACAAGACCTATTATATGCTGCCTACAAGAGACTCACTTCAAACACACGTACAGATTAAAAGTGAAGGGCTGGAAAAACATAAACCCTGCAAATGGAAGTACAAAAAAAAGCCAGGGTGGCAATACTTACACCAAACAAAAAAAACTTTAAAACAGACTGTAGCAAAAAATAATAAGAAATAAACAGACTGTAGCAAGAGAAAAAGAAGGGTACTACAAAATAATAAAGAGATCAGTACAACAGGAGGGTATAACAATTATAATATCTATGCACCCAACATAGGATCACCTAAATGCATAAAGCAATTATTAACAGATATAAAGGGAGAAATTGAAAGTAATACAATAATAATAGGGGACTTTAACACCCCACTTATATCAATAATAGATCAGACAGAAAATCAACAAGGAAACAGTGACTGAATGACATATTAGACCAGATGGAGATGGACATAATAGTTATATACAGAACATTCCATCCAAAAACAGCAACATACACATTCTTTTCAAGAACACATGGAACATTCTATAAGGTAGATCATGTTAGTCCACAAAACAAGTCACAATAAATTTAAGAAGACTGAAATCATATCAAGCATCTTTTCTGACCACAATGGTATGAAACTAGAAATCAATCACAAGAAAGAATCTGAAAAGGACACAAATACATGGAGGCTAAACCACATGCTACTAAACAATGAATGGGTCAACCAAGAAAACAAAGAAGAAATAAAAAAAAATACATGGAGACAAATGAAAATGAAAACATAATGGTCCACAATCTTTGGGACACAGGAAAAGCAGTTCTAAGGGAGAAGTTTATAGCAACACAGGCCTACTTCAAGAAACAAGAAAAATCTCAAATAAACAACTCAACCTTACAACTAAAAGAGCTAGAAAAAGAACAACCAAAGCCCCAAGCTAGCAGAGGGAAGGAAATAATATAGATTAGAACAAAAACAAATAAAATAGAGGATTGAAAAATAGGGAAGAGCAATGAAACCAGGAGCTGATTCCCCAAAAAGATAAACAACGTTGATGATAAGCCTTTAGCCAGACTCAAGAAAAAAAGAGAAAGGCTGAAATAAAATCAGAAATGAAAGAATAACAACACCACAGAAATATAAAGAATTATAAAAGAATATTATGAAAAACTGTGTGCCAACAAATTGGACAACATAAGAGAAATGGATAAATTCCTAGAAACATATTATCTTCCAAGACCAGGAAGAAACAGAAAACTTAAGCAGATCAACTACTAGTAATGAAATTGAATCAGTAATCAAAAACCCCCCAACAAACAACAGTCCAAGACCAGATGGCTTCCAAGGTGAATTCTACCAAACATGAAGAGCTAATATATATTCTTCTCAAACTATTCCAAAAAATAGAAGAGAAAGAAAAACTGCTAAATTCATTCTACGAGACCAGCATTACCCTGATACCAAAACCAGGCAAAAACACTGCAGAAAAAGAAATCTATAGGTTTTCTCTGATAAACACAGATGAAAAAAATCTTCAACAAAATATTAACAAACTGAATTCAACAAAACATTAAAAAAGTAATTCACCACAATCAAGTATAGTTTATTCCAGGGATGGAAGGGTCTTTCGAAATTCGCAAATCAATGTGACACATTACATTAAAAAAAGAAGGGATAGGGGCGCCTGGGTGGCTCAGCTGTTGAGCGTCTGCCTTCGGCTCAGGGCGTGATCCCAGGTCTCTGGGATCGAGCCCCGCATCAGGCTCCTCTGCTGGGAGCCTGCTTCTTCCTCTCCCACTCCCCCTGCTTGTGTTCCCTCTCTCTCTGGCTGTCTCTCGCTCCGTCAAATAAATAAAATCTTAAAAAAAAAAAAAAAAAAGAAGGGATAAAGATCATATGATCATCTCAGAAAAAGAATTTGACAAAATACAACATCCATTCAGGATACAAGCTCTCAACAAAGCAGGCTTAGAGGGAACAAACTTCAACATAATAAAAGCCATATGTGAAAAACCCACAGCTAACATCATATTCAATGATCAAAAAACTGAGAGCCTGTCCACTAAGATCAGGAACAAGGATATCCATTCTTACCACTTTTATTCAACATAGTACTGGAAATCCTAGATGCAACAGTCAGACAAGAAAAAGATATAAAAGGCATCCAAATTGGTAAAGAAGAAGTATAACTCATCATTTGTAGATGACATGATACTACATACAGAAAACCCTAAAGACTCCACCAAAAAACTCTTAGAACCAATAAATGAATTCAGTAAACTTGCAGGACACAAAATCAATATATAGAAATCTGTTCCATTTCTATACACTAATAACAAAGTAGCAGAAAGAGAAATTAAGAAAACAATCCCATTTACAATTGCACAAAAAAGAATAAAATACCTAGGAATAAATTTAACCAAGGAGGTGAAAGACCTATACTCTGAGAACTATAAAACACTGATGAGAGAAATTGAAAGCAACACAAACAAATGGAAAGATATTCCATCCTCATGGATTGGAAGAATTAGTATCGTTAAAATGTCCATACTACCAAAAACAATCTATGAATTCAGTGTAATCCCTATCAAAATACCAACACCACTTTTCATAGAACCAGAACAAATAATACTAAAATTTGTTTGGAACCACAAAAGACTGAGAATAGCCAAAGCAATCTTGAAAAAGAGTAAGAAAGGTGGAGGTATCACAATCCCAGACTTCAAGATATATACTACAAAGCTATATTAATCAAAACCGTATGGTACTGGCACAAAGACAGACACACAGACCAATGGAACAGAACTGAGAGTTCAGAAACAAATTCATGCTTACGTGATCAATTAACCTACAACAAAGAATATACAATGGGGAAAAGACAGCCTCTTCAATAAATGGTGCTGGGAAAACTGGACAGCTACATGCAGAAGAATAAAACTGAACCATTTTCTTACATCATACACAAAAGTAAACTCAAAATGGATTAAAGACCTAAATGTGAGATGGATTAGAACTCCTAAAAGAAAACATTGGCAATAATCTCTTGGACACCGACCTTAGCAACAGATTTATGAATATGTCTCCTCAGGAAAGGGAAACAAAAGCAGAATTAAACTACTGAAACTACAACAAAATAAAAACCTTTTGTACAGCAAAGGAAACCATCAATAAAACAAAAGGCAACCTACTGAATGGGAAAATATATTTGTGAATGATATATCTGATAAGGCATTAATATCCAAAATGTATGAAGACAACTCAATACCAAAAAGCACCAAATAATCTGATTAAAAAATAGGCAGAGGACCTGAACAGACATTTTTCCAGAGAGGACTACAGATGGTAAACAGACACATGAAAAGATGCTCAAATCACTAATCATCAGGGAAATGCAAATCAAAACCATGATGAGGTATCACCTTACACCAGTCAGAATGGTTAAAACCAAAAAGATAAGAAATAACAAGTGTTGGTGAAAATGTGGAGAAAAAGGAATCCTCCTGCACAATTGATGGGAATATAAACTGGTGCAGCCACTGTGGAAAACAGTGGTGGAAGTTCATCAAAAAAATTAAAAATACAAACAACATATGATCCAGTAATCTCACTACTCATATTTACCCGAAGAAAACAAAAACACTAATTCCAAAATATACACACCTATGTTTATTGCAGCACTATTTACAATAGCCAAGATATGGAAGCACCCCAAGTATCCATTGACAGATGAATGAAAAAAGAAAATGTAGTATACATATTATAATAGAATATAGCTATAGAAAAGGATGAGATCTTATCATTTGCAACAGCATGAATGAACCTAGGGGGTACAATGCTAAGTGAAATAAGTCAGAAAGAAAAAGACAAATACCATATGATTCCACTTATATGCAGAATCTAATAAACAAAAAAAATGAAGAAAAAAAAAACGGATTCTGAAATACGAAGAACCGGTGGTTGCCAGAGGGGATGTGGGTAAGGGGGATGAATGGAATAGATAATGGGGATTACGTTAAGTACAAATTTCCAATTATAAAATAAGTCATAGAGATGGAAAGTACATCATAAGGATTATAGTCAATAATATCGTAGTATTAATGTTTGGTGACTACACTTTTCCTGGTGAGCGCTGAGTAATGTATAGAATTGTTGAATCAATATGTTTACACTTGAAACTAACATAACATTTTATGTTAATTACACTTCAACATTAAAAAAAAGGGGGGGGACTTCAATGAAACTTTTGGGTGTGATGAGTATGTACACCTCCTGATTTCAGTGAAGTTTCATGAGTGCGTACCTACATCAAAACTTATCAAACTCTACACCAGAACTGGCCTCTTGGCTAAAACATGGTTTGCTTAAGTTAAGGCTATCCTCCCAGGAAGTTTCTAGTCAGTCATTTCAATTACACTTAATAAAAGTCATGCCATCTTCTCCTAATAAATCCTAAATTCTCTTTCACTAGCCAACATAGATTTTTGCATTCCCTCTTATAACATGGTTCACGTTCTCATGAAACCAAAAGCCTTTCTACAATAAGATTAAAAACAACTACCATCTCCACCTGAACACCACGTGAAAACCTCACGGATCAGTATTACCCAAGTTACTGCAGAAACCCAAGATCAGAATCCTTAATCATGACTCCTCTAAAATCACAATTTTCATCAATAAGAAATATCACTCACAGCACCTCTAGTTACATAAATAAACCAACCTTAAACACAAATCCTGCCAAAACAAAACATTTCCATTTTTAAATCTTGGAACTTCATAACCTAATAATGCTTCTGATTTATCTTACACCAACTTTTCACTTAACTTCAAAATCATGCTTTGAAGCATGCGGTCAATCAAGAGGCAGTTGATTGACCAAAAATACTTAAATCTTACTAAAATGTTCACTCTCAAAAGCAAACATGTATTTATATCAAACTTCAGAATATTCATTTTGTATGAATTTTTGCTTATGACCTTGCCACCTAATTTGTTTAAAATTTCCGATTATGGCAACAGATTCCAATGGCAGGCAAGCTCCTAAGGACTGAAGAGAAATTTAAGGGTCTCTTTCATTTTGTTCGGTGAAACTAAAAAACTCCTGCAGGGGAGAAAAATAGTAAAGTAATATGTACAGAACTTTAAAAGTCCAACAGTACTGCAAAATATGTAACAAAAGCCATGCCATTCTCTGAAAGGATAAATAAACGGTGGTACATCCACAGAATGGAGCAGTACTCAGAAATAAGAACTACTGATATGCACAACAATGTGAACGGATATGAGGGCATTATATGATATAAAAACCCAAACCCAAAAATTTATACACTATCTGATTACATTTACGTAACAGTCTCAAAACGACAAAATTATAGTGATTGACGGAGAACAAATCAAGGGTTGCCAGAGGTTAAAAGTGGGGGAAAAGGGTGTGGCTCTAAAGAGACAGCATGAGGGAGTTTGCTTGTGGTGATGGCAACAGCACCTGATTGTGGAGGTAGTTACACAAATCTATATATTTGATAAAATATCACAGAATATATGCCAGAAAAAAGTTCATATAAAAACTGATTTCTACAGTTTAGTTATAGTATTGTATATTGTACCGATGTCAATCTCCTTGTTTGCTAATGTACTACACTTATGTGATGTTATTATTAAGGAAAGCTGGGTGAAGAGTACCCAGGAACTCACTGCACATTTTTGCAATTTCTTGTAAAATCTAAAACTATTTCACAAAAGGAAGTTTAATAAACATAGAAAAGGCAAGACAATGCAGAGACAAAAAAAGCAAAACTATATTTAATAAACTCAGTGATTTGAAAAGATATTATTCCCATAAGAGGAGGGATACGGTTTAAAAAAAGAGAGAGACTGAGAGTTCTTAGAAATTCAACACACAACAGCAGAAGCTTTTAAAGTTACTAGAAGGACTGAAAGATAAAATTGGGAATAAAAGACAAAAGAACAGAAAGTAAAAGAGAAACGATGAGAAAATTAGAAAAATAATGAATCAGGTCAACATTCAAACAACATATGTTCAGAGAGAACAGAGAAAATGGAGAGAAATTATACATGAAAAATTTCCAGAAGTAACTGATATTAGGAAGCACTGCTACTATCAAACAGACACTAGTTGTAACAAATACACAAAAGCAAAATATCTACCAAGTGAATCATATTCACTTATATATGACACCCTTATGTAGAATACACATGATACAACCTTACGTGGTAGCACTTTCCTAGTTTGAGGAATTATATTACTTATCTTTAAACACTTCCAGCAACTAACATCATAACTGGTGCACCTTATTAATATTTGTTGAATTTAGCTGAAGTTTCAGGGTATATATAATATCTAAGCATTTTCCCTTCATTGGTTGTTTATTCCTTGTCAAACATTACTCTGTGTGTGTGTGCGCACACACAGAGAGATATGGAGCTTTACAAATTTACTAGTTGTTTTAAACATTTAATCAATGTTTTAAGACCTACTTTTTTTTTTAAAGGTTTTATTATTTATTTGAGAGAATAAAAGCGAGAGAGATCACAGAGGGAGAGGGAGAAGCAGACTCCACCGAGCAGGAAGCCTGACACGGAGCTTGATCCCAGGACTCTGGGATCATGACCTGAGCTGAAGGCAAACACTTAACCAACAGAGCCACCCAGGTGCCCCATAACCTACTTTTTCTTAAAAATGAGATGAGTATCCTTGTAAATTTTGTGTTAGATGTTCCTATCCATTAGTCCTTTAAAAAGCAGTATTTTAAATTCCTATTTTTATTTTGGGGAAAATTAAGCTGTTTTTATTAGTATAAGAAGTATCAGGGGCGCCTGGGTGGCATAGCAGTTAAGCGCCTGCCTTCGGCTCAGGGCGTGATCCCGGCGTTATGGGATCGAGCCCCACATCAGGCTCTTCAGCTATGAGCCTGCTTCTTCCTCTCCCGCTCCCCCTGCTTGTGTTCCCTCTCTCGCTGGCTGTCTCTATCTCTGTCAAATAAATAAATAAAATCTTTAAAAAAAAAAAAAGTATCATATCTTATGTTTTAGCTTTTTTAACACTTTTAAATGATTTCATATTAATATATTGTTAAGCACTTAATTTGCATATGCTTTTTATAAGCATTTTTAAGGTTTTAAGAGATGCAAAACCATGGCTTGAGGACCAAATGCAACCCATTACTTGATTTTGTAAATAAAGCTTTATTAAAACATAACTATGGCCATTCATTTATACATTATTCATGGCTGTTTTCACTTTATAATGGCAAAACTGAGTGGCTGCAACAGACTGTGTAGTCCACAGAGCCAAAAATATTTACTATTCAACCCTTTACAGAAAATGTTTCCTATTCTTATGTTAAGTGTCATGATGATTTAAGAAATGCTATCAAACTTCTAAATCTATTTCCGACAGATTTAACAGAAATTTCTCTCATCTTTTCCCTTTTTTGTCAACTAGCCTTTCTACAAGCTTTTTGTTCTGCTTAATACATGATCAGTTCTCCAAGGAACAAAGGCTAATTACTGAAAAGGGCAGTTCTCAACTGAGGACTGAGCTATGCTCTCAAAAGTCAACTGTAAGTATGTGGTTTGATCAATTTTTTTCCATAGAAATATTTTAAATGATACTTAAATCCCAGATTTTCCCACTAAAGACAACTACAGCAAGAAATATAGCCCAAGAATAGTCTTAATACTAGTCCTAAACCCTAACATCTTTCTCTTCTCCTTAAAAATCCCATCGTCAGATATGTCAGCAACTGAAGTAAGGCAGAAGCAGTCGCAGCAGCAAGAAAGTTCCATGGAAAAAAGAACCCTTGTACACTGTTGGTGGGAATGTAAACTGGTGCAGCCACTGTGGAAAACAGTATGAAGGTTCCTCAAAAAATTAAAAATAGAATTACCCTATGATCCAGTAATTCCACTGCTGGGTATTTACCCAAAGAAAATGAAAACACTAATTAAAAGGATATATGCAATACTATGTTGATTGCAGTATTATTTACAACAGCCAAGATATGGAAGCAATTCAAGTGTCCACTGATAGGTGAAAGGGTAAAGATGTGGTGTATATATATGGTATACACATACAAAAAATGGACTATTACTCAGCCATAAAAAAAGAATGAAACCTTGCCACTTTGCCACTTGCAACAACATGGATGGACCTAGAGGGTATAAGGCTAAGTGAAATAAGTTATTCAGAAAAGACAAATACCATATGATTTCACTCATGTGTGGAATTTAAGAAACAAAGCAAACAAAAACAAAAAAGAGACCAAAAAAACCCACTCTTAAATACAGAGAACAAACTGGTGGTTGCCAGAGGGAAGGTGGGGAGGGGGAATAGGAGAAATAGATAAAGGAGAAGATCTTGATGAGCAGTGAGAAATATACAGCATCGTTCAACCATTAGATTGTAAACCTGAAACTAATATAACACTGTATGTTAATTATACTTGAATTAAAAAAAGTTTCATATACTGTTGCATGACCACTCTAAGAGCATCTTTTCTGTGAAGTCAAATGAAGACCTAGATCCTAAAAATTCTGACAGAAAAGTACCCCTTAAGGGCAAAGATTTAATGTTTTATTACCAGGGTAAAGTTTTCTCAACTAATAAAAACTAATTTCATGCAAACAGCAAAGGACCTAAAGGTTTCTTTAACTATCAAAATGTCTATTCCTTTGCTTCTAGCTTTTGGCCTTTTTTAATAAAGGAAGATGTTGCTAGGCAAGCATCTCTCCAAACTGAGGAGTCTCTGAATTGAAGTTATAATATCTAAATGTTATACTGTTAATTTTTTCAGTTCTAAAAAAAAAAGCATAGTTAAAATTCATCAGTAGGTATCAGGTGCTTACAACATACAGTGACAACTAAACCCTATAATGACTAAAATTACCCTTACTCTCCTATCCTTTATCCTAAAAATTTGTTTTAACATGCATTCAATCTACAAAAAAAAATCACTGAACACAAATCATATGCCATTTACTATTCTAGTTCTGATGGATATAACCAAGAAAGTCTGTGCCCTCAAAATTAATACAATCAAGGGGGGAAAAAAACACAGAATATATACAAATAAATACATTAAATATTATATGGTAATAGATGCTATGAGGAAAAATGAAGCAGGGTAAAGAGGACAGACACTCATTTTGAGGTATGAGGTTCTATCTTATATAGAATGGTGAAGGTGGGACTGTCTGAGAAGATGTCTGAGCAAAGATCTAAGGAAGGGAGAAATAGAACTATGAGAATACGTGAGGATACAAAGACCCTGCGGTAAGAGTAATCTTTGGACTTTTCATGGCATTCAAGAAGGCCAGGATAGCTGAAGCACAGAAAGCAAGACAATGTTAAAAGATGAGCTCAGGGGCACCTGGGTGGTGCTATCAGTTAAGCATACAACTTAGTTTCAGCTCAGGTTGTGATCTCGGGTCATGGGATCGAGCCCCACATCAGGCTCTGTGTTCAGTGTGGAGTCTGCTTGTCCATCTCCCTTTGCCCCTGCCCCCTGCTCACAGCCCTCTCAAACAAACCTTAAAAAAAAAAAAAAAAAAAAGGTCAGAAAAACAAGACTAGGACCAGATTATGAAGGGCCTTAAAAGAATGCTTAAGGGTTTTTGCAGGGCTCCTGGGTGGCTCAGTTAATTAAGTATCTGCCTTCAGCCCAGGTCATGTTCTTGGGGTTCTGGGATGGAGCCCCACGTTGGGCTCCTTGCTCAGTGGGGAGTCTACACCCTCTCCTTTTGCCCCTCCCCCTCACTCGTGTGTCCTCTCTCTCTCAAATAAAGTCTTCTTTAAAAACCTAAATAAATAAATAAATAAAGGGGTTTTGCTTTTGATCTGAGTGATATGGGTACCACTGAAGTGTAAGTTACATAAATCTACCTTACATTAGATCAAGTGGACAATGGAAGGAAGGATGCAAATGCAGAATCAAATGACCAATTCAGGGACTACTGCAAATAATTCAGGTGACAGCTAAAAGTGACTTGGACCAGAGTCGTAGCAGTGCACGTAGCAGAGTGGACTAGACTATACATTTTGGAGAATAAGACTTTGAAATTTCAGAGATTAAATGTAGGAGGTGAGAGAGAGGAGTCAAAGATGACTCTATTATTTTGGTCTGAGCAACTATAAAAATGGAAGTTCCATTTACTGCATGAGAATGAGAGTGGAAAGATTAGGTTTGGAAAGTGTAGGTATACTGGAGATTTGTAAAGAGTGAGAGGTTTATTCAACATCCAAATGCAGATGTCAAATAAGGAGTCAGACGCATAAGTCTAAAGTTCAGGGGAAAGGTCCAGGTTAGAGATAAAAATTTGGGAACTGGAAATCACTATATACTTAACAGTCTCAAGCAACTCCCTACCATAGAAAATTATAAAGTAGTTTTAAAATATAGCTAACCACCAGGGGCACCTGGGTGGCTCAGTCTGTTGAGCGTTGGGACTCTTGATTTAGGCTTGGGTCATGATCTTGTTGGTCATGGAATCAAGCCCCACATCAGGCTCTGCATTCAGCAGAGTCTGCTTGGGATTCTCTCTCTCCCTCCCCCTCTACCCCCCAACATGTGCACTCTCTCTCTAAAATAATGAACAGATCATATATATATAGCTAACTACTATTAAAAGCTCCACAGATCTAAATTAATGGTCAGATACATTTTGCATCTACTGATTAGTCATTTATTCAACAAATATTTACTAAGTACTTTGTGCAAGTTGCTGTTCATGATTGAGAATAATATAATGCACACATAATCACGTACATTTAAAGGTGATTCAAAAATTTGTAATTACTTTTAAAAAACTTTTGGAGCATCTATCCTACTTATTACTTATTAAAGGGGGGGGGGAATAAGCCAGTGGAAAAAAAGATATGAGCTACAAGATTTAGTTTTAGAAATACATAACAAATAGTCAATATTTTAATGAATTAGTTTCACAAAACATGTTTCTAGAGAGAAATAGCAATCCAACAGTCACTTGTATTTCCAAATGGCCTTTTGAAAACACAAACTGACTTATTCCATTAAATTCCCTCTTATATCCTCATACCAAAATTTTAAGCAATAAAACAATTAAAAATCTAAACTACTCTGCTAAACTAAATTAGATTGATAAAAGTAAAGAATGAAAGCATTTGCATCAGAAGCCCTTTGATACTGGTCATTCAATATACCTAAGTATCCTGAGAAGTACTCATAGAAACACAGAATCAAAGTTTAGGAAAACCCTTTTAGAACACGTAATCCAAACACCTATCTAATTTCTGAATCTCATCTATCAAGTCCCCATGAATTGGCTGACCTACTGCTGTTTATGACAGGGAAGAGTAACTTGGTTTTTTCTTTTTAACAGTTCTGTTCAATCTTTGGAAAGCTCTGACTCTTAGACAATTCTTCTTAACATTAAAGCTTACTTAAATCTTGTCCTCTGCCCCTAGTTCAGGGTTTTGGACCAGTTAATTATTTGTTGTGGGAAGCTGTCCTGTGCATTGTAGGATGTTTAGTAGCACCCCTGGCCTCCACCCACTAGATACTAGTAGTACTCTCTCCTCCCAGTCGTTAACCAAAAATGTCCTCAGACGTTGCCAAAGCCCAATGAAGGGCAAAATCACGCCTCTACTTGAGAACCACTGCCCCAGTTCTAACTGCTAGGGCCAAATAACTATATTAACAACACTAAGATCTGAGCATTTAATACATGCCAGGCACAATTCTGAGCACTTTACATATATTTTAATTTAATCCTCAAAACCATCCCCAGTTGAGAAAAAGGGAAGCTTAGAGGCTAAGGAACTCGCCTAAAATCTGATAGCAAATTAAATGGCAGGTCTGAGATGTGAACTAAGCAGTTCAATTTCAGAGCTCATGCTTTCCACCTCAAACGAGTCTGACTCAAACCAAGTCTAGTGTCATTTCCAAAGGGTAACTCTTCACAATTTGAAGATGCCTCCTACAATGAAATTCCTTAATATCAATCAGAACTGCTCCCAGGACCTCCCATTCAGTTCCTTAAGCTTACAAGGTTTCCACCTTCTTCACATCCTTCCTTTGAATATACACAGAACTAAAGACAATAATACTTTGCTGTACAGTAGAGTGGCTCTAGCCTTCTTTTCCACTAATTGTGATTTTTTCTTTTTTAAGCAGGGAGGGTGGGTGAGAAAAATGGAATGATGGCAGCCATATTGTACTTTTGTTTTATATCAAATTTACTGCCAAAAAACACCCCCAGGTCTTTTCCATGTGTGATGTTGCAAAGCCATGCTAACTTTATATGAATGTTTTTCAGGCCTTATGTATACTCCAAAAAAAATTCATTTAAACTTAGTCCAACAATACAAACTCAGAGGTCGTTTTGAATCATTTAGTTTATCATTTCCTATCCTTCTTTCTTCACTGCCCCCTATAATTTGATAATTTGCCTTCCCCAGACATGCAATGAGACAAAACAAAGAACAAAGCCAACTTCCAAGATCAGTATTTTTGGGTAGGGTCATTCAAAATCAAAACTGTGTTGATTAACAGAAACAACTTACAGTTAGCTAATTTCTTCCTTCACCATATACCCAAGAATATAGAAAAAAGACTTTACCAAAAACTAAGCTTAAGTCCAAATACATTATATTGCTACTAGTCTACCAACTGCATCAGAAAATTGCTCTGACAGTCTATTTTTAGCAAACCCATTCTGGATCAAGTTTAACCTATTTTTCTTCAAGTTTCTTCCTTTTCATTTTTTGTTCTAAAATTTACTTTTCTCAAAATCAGACCTAGAATGCTCCCATCTTTTAGTACTTCTGGTATTCTCCTAAAATCCTTAGAAATCACAAATAATACCAATAAGTTTAAAATTTTACAGGCAGTTCCTTTTATAAACGTAAGAGGTTTCAACTGACCCAGAAGATAACTCATTTAACTAGATGCATTCTTCATCACTATACCCCTGTTGATTTTTATGTCCTTGTAGCAATGCCTTGCTTTGTTGTTATTATTGGTGGTGGTGGTGGTTTGCTCTTTCTCTTTAACAAAGAAGCTTCTAAATAAGAGCTAAGGGATTTTTTTTCTTCCTTCATTATTATTACAGGCATTATTATTACACTTCCCTTGATTACCTTTTTAAATGTAATCTTGTAACCTTATAACCTTTTAAATGTATATCTTATATACCCTTTTGGTTGGTCTTAGCATTTTTTAAAAAGTCTCAGCTCATTGTTTTCCTAATTGTTATAAAGATTTATTTTCTATATTTTATTATGGCAATCTTAGCTATTTGCTTTGTTTTAAAAGTAGTGCATATCTTTAAAGAGTTTATTGTGTAGTCACACTAACGATCTTTCTCTGTCCAAAAAATATCAAAATTACAATTTTTACTTAACTCCCTGAGCCATTCTTCCTTTTTTAGAGAAATTTATCCTGTGGAATCATGCTGATCTTTTCTCTAATCAAAAATCAGAAAAACTCAAATTGGCAAATTACAAAATATATACATATAAAACACTACACAGTTCTTAAGAATTATGTTACAGAAGATTATTTCATGACATAAGGGTTGTTCATGATTAAGTATAAAAAATGGGTTATATAACTACATACAGTAGTAATATTTCAAAACCACTTTTAAATATGTGTGATTTTATATTTTTATACATACACAAAAAATAGGTTATATGCAAAAATAAGCTATGATCAAAAGAAAAATATTTTAACATATTTGTTTTCTTCTACGTGCTTTCTGTATTTATCAAATTCATGTAATGAATATGTATCACTTTTACAATAAAACAGGCAATATTATTTTAAAAGAACCATCAAAACCAGAGAAAAATACTCTATCAAGTATAAGATCTAGCTTGAGATTTCTTTTATAACTCTATTACTAAAATAAGCTTAGAAAAACATTTCTGGATACCAAACCACAAAAAAAGCCAATACAAGATACCACCAGCTAGCCTAAACATATAAATAAGTTGTGACAACCATGAAGATGACCATTTGAACTTCTAGAAATTAAATGGGGGGAAACCACAAGAACTTCCTGTTATTTCAAGGAAAGGCTCTTATGAACTATTTAAAAACATTAAAAATGAAATAATTTTAAAATGAATATTCCCCCCCAAATCCCTACAAAATGAAGGGTCAGTAGGACAGGAATAATGAAGACAAAAGAAAAAAATTAGTTGAAGTGCTTAATATTAAGCTAAAATTTCCAAATAAAGTAAGCAATGTCACCTGCTAAGATTTAAAATCTCATAGCAAGAACAATTATCTTTATTTAGAAATTCTCTCTGGTTGAAAATCATTTTGCAATAATCCAAAAACTTATCTAATTTACTCTCTAGCTCAGTGGCAGCATCTAGATCATCTATTCAGAGTCTAGGTTCTAAGAGACTAGAAAAAAAGTCATTTTAACCAGTTAAAATTCATCATTCAAATACATTCAGTTCTGTAAAATACTACTGCATATAAGTGGTTCAACTAATCATTCATTCATCCAAAAATAAATACATTTACCCTCTTCTTTAGAAAATTATTTCAACTATTTCATTTGTCTACCTTGAATTTAATTTTCAAATATATTAAAAATATTTTAAATTAGTCTTTCCTTGAACTGTTTATGATATTCATAAAAAACAATACCAAACATAATACATTCTCAAGTTACATGAAGATTCTAAGACTTTAAATGAAATAAAAAACAAAGCATCAAACCCATGAAAGCAATAAAAATACACTCCATTTATTTTAAATAACTTGCCATTAAGCTGACAATCAAGACATATGATCTTTTTCATTCAGAAAAGTAAATGATCATAATGAAACAAAGGCCAAACATATCTTTCTCAATCTCTCTCATAATCATAGATGTATAGAATTATAACCCAGTGATATCATGTAATAAATGAATACACACCTTACTTTAGTATATGCCAAGGTAGACACACAAAAGCAAGAAAAAAATTCTGAAATCAGAGTATAAAGGGACTCTGCTTTTTCAAACAATGCAGCACTGAAAGCCAGGTCACCATCCTTGGGCATTACTAGGAAACTTAAGCACATCTGATATTTCCATCATCTTCCAAGATTCCTCTGAACAATCAGAAAATTTCCCAGTCTCCCCCTACCTCCCCTGTCTATAGACGACTTCTAGCTTTCCTCCCTCCACTGTGTAATAATGCTATTGCAGTTATTTAGGCTGTAAATGTTCAGAGATACAACCCCCTCTATATATTAATTCAGTTCATTTTCTCAGACACTGACTCAGCCGTGGGTTGTGCAGCACTGACGTTTCTAACCGAACAGCATCGTGTGAGCTGTGATCATCCCATTTCTCCATCTCTGTGCAGCGATTGGATATTGTAATTGATAGACAGGCTGAAGAAAACTCAGGAGATGAGGGCTTAGTGATATGTAGCTATGTTGCCAAATGCCATCTGTAATGCTAATTCTAGCTGTGCCAGCTTGCCAGGTTTTAGAAAACTAGGATGCAGCTAACTTTCTTTTTTCCTTTCGATATTTTATTGTGTACCCATTCTGGACAGTAAAGCTTCTCTTTAAAATCAAAGAAAAAATATTGTACTTAAAGAATCCACTCAAAAACTATTCTTTGAAGCAACCAAACTTTTCTATTTCTAAACTACTGCTGGGACTATGAAGTGACTTAAAAAGGAACTGTAAAGCTCGATCTTCACGCAGTCTCAGAAGAAAGGAGCATGCGTACTTGTATGTGGGAATGAAACCTTGCGGCAAAGTCTGATATTGAACGTATGATGTGTTTATCTTTAGCAACCTGAGCAGACTGCAGATCTGAGTTTTAAATAGTTGTATTCAACCCAATTCAAATATTCAGGGGCTTTTAAGCATATTGTCAACCTAGCCATTTTAATGTTAGTTGTACAGAAAACGTGCTTTCTTTTTCCCTTTTTAAGTAGCAAAAACTCTTATAATTTATAATTTAAAGAAAGCTGTTGCAATTCAGGCCAAACACACTTCAAATGAAATGATATTTAACCTCTCAGCAAGCTACAAACTCCTCTATACAAGTATTAACTATACAACTACTCAGAAAGAAACAAAGTTCAGTAATTTTTTAACTAATTAATTTGTATGCACTTGCTTAAGCCACAGGGAACATAGGCACCCTGAAGTCCATCCATGTTGAGATTAGCTTCCTTGTCTTGTTCTTTATACCAACAGTGCTATACATACCAAATTTACGTTCAAAAGAAAATTCAGAAAAGAAATTACCTTCAAGTTTATTAGATGGAAATGAAACCATAAGGCAATGCCCACCAAATCCTCAAACCTCAATGGTAAGCACGCATATATAGAAATTATCACTTTTAGAATTCAAGAAATTTATTTTTATAAGGATAAATAAATCCAGTAAGGAAAAGTGGAAGAAATAAAATGAAAGAAAAAACCTGAAAATGCAGAATTCCAAAATGTGAACAGAACAAAACACAAATTTACACAAGACAACTTTTTAAAATTATGCACAAAAACTGAACCAATAGGGGCACCTGGGTGGCTTAGTCGTCAAGCATCTGCCTTCAGCTCAGGGAGTGATCCCAGCTTCTCCCTCTCCCACTCCCCCTGCTTGTGTTCCCTCTCTTGCTGCCTCTCTCTGTGTCAAATAAATAAATAAAATCTTAAAAAAAAAAAAAACTGAACCAATAAAATGTGCTTATTTCTTTACTGCTAAAGACGAAATGTCTGTGTCCTCCCAAAATTCATACACTGAAATGTATTCCCCCGATGTGATGGTATTTGGAGGTAAGGAGGTAATTAGGTCTTGAGGGTAAAGCCCTCATGAACTGGATTACTACTTTATAAAAAAGACCCCAGAGAGATCCTAGCCCCTTCCACTATGTGAAGACACAGAAGAAATACAGTTGTCTGAACGAGGAAGCGAGCCCTTACCAGATATCAAATGTGCCAGCACCCTGAACTTGGACTCTCTAGCCTCCAGAGCCAGGTGAAATAAATTTATCAGCCACCCAATCTATGGTATTCTATTATAGCAGCCTAAACAGATTGAGACATTTGCTTTTACAAATTTAAACCCCCAATTCTGTTTGAGGTGGCAATGTGCCCACCTATATTTCTTAGTCTTTATGACCCAGAGAAGACCATATGACATAGTTCTAGCCAATGATTTATAAGCAGATACCTGCTGGAAATTTCTGGGAAATTTAATTCCCTAATGTAAATGAAACCCCTTTCCCTCTGTTCCCTTCTCCCTCATTCTTGTCTGGAAGGTGGACATGATGGCTGGAGCTACAGTAAGCCATCTTGTGACCATGAGAAAAAGCAAGAAAATCAAATTCTTGATCCTAACAACTTTAAGCCAATAAATTCACATCAGGCATTGCCTATCTGTGAACTTACATGTAGGAAAAAGAAACCTCTAACTTAAGCCAGTGTTTAGTCTGGCTTTCTTTTGCTCAAATATCCCTAAATAAAATACACAAGATCCAAAAAAAGGATGAGAGTAGGTAGAAGCACAGATGAAACACAACTAGCCATGAGTTGATAGAACCTAAAGCTGAGAGATGGGTACAGAAGGGTTTATTATTCCTGTTTTCTCTACCTTATATGTATTTAAAATGTACAATAAGTTACTGAAAATGTTAAAAATTCAGAATGAGAAACTTGTTTATAAATTTTAAGTTTGCCATTGAGATTGGATGGTCTTGGACAAGTTTATTAAGGTGTTTTGTTTTTTTCTTTTCATCTGTCAATTGGGGAAAGTAATACTACTCATAGAGCTCCACCTTCAAACCTAGTCAAGGTTATCTCCAGAAAGTCCCAGGCAGGAATGTCCATCAATCTACCTAATCATTCAAGGATTAGCTCAAGTCTCATTATCACTCAGTTTATACTGATTCCTTCTTTGAACTCTAATTTTACTACAGCTCACTACCACATTTTGGTGCCCTGTTGTCCTCAAATTGTTCCTTATGTGGATTTTAAGCATTCCATGACGGTACCCTGACAAACTTCTGAATCTTTCCTGAACTGACTGTAGTATCTCAACAAATACTTGTTGGTTGTTAGCTTTTAAAACTTCCCAATTATTTTAATACTGACTCAAAGAATACCATTTTTAAAAAGTCAAATTGCGTATATTTTTGAAGTATCCTCAGTGCATAAGAACAAGAGGTCCCTAAAAATAAGTTGTTTTCCCTTGGGCAGAATTTCCATGACTGAGGTTAAAATAAGCTCAAAGGGGGCGCCTGGGTGGCTCAGTCAGTTAAGCATCTGCCTTCAGCTCAGGTCATGATCCCAGGGTCCTGACAATGATGAGGCCCCACGTCAGGCTCTTTGTTCAGTGGGGAGCCTGCTTCTCCCTCTCCCTCTGCCTTCCGCTCCCCCTGCTTGTGCTTTCTCTGTCAAATAAATAAAATCTTAAAAAAAAAAAAATAAGTTCAAAGGATTTCTTTCCATTAAAAACAAATAATATATTGGTATTTATTTTCTATTTCTCTTTAATATTTTTCACTTAGACAACCAATATTGCTGTGGTCTACCTAAGAAGAGCACCAAAAAGTTACTAATGGTATAGATATCAAGAAGAGCTATGACGTTTGTTATTTCTGAAATGAAACAACAGGAATGAAAAAGTACTATTAGTTTTCCTCATTGATGATTTACCTCTTATAAAGCAAACAATAGCTTATTTTCACTTTTCATCTCTTCATATATAATGCAGTTCTGCACATTAGCAAAAAAATATTAAGAACTAGGAAGGATAACAGAGAATTCACCTCGAAAAATGTATACAACACAGCAGATAAAAATATCCCACACTTAGTGAGATCAAACTAATACCTCTTTAATCTCAAAGACAAAATAATTATCCATATAATAAGCAGGATGGAGAAAAAGTACTAGAGCACCAGCTGAAGCACACACACACACACACCCAAAAAATGAACAAATAAACCAAAAACACTATCACTGGTGTCCACTTATAAATTAGTAAGTCAACTTAACCTTTTCACTCTAGACCTCACCACATTAAAAGTCCACAATAAAGATAGACATCTTGTCAGCAAAATTAAGTACCAGTTACTCACACTTTCTAGCTGTAGTATATAATTTAAAAGTACCTAAATTATTTCTTTAAAATTACAAAAATGATTTCAGTATCACAGCATGTTTTTATTTTAATTTTTTTAAGAAAACTGGTAACAGTGTCAGTGATTAGGATAATTTTATATTCAAACAGGTTAAATGTTTGATAATATCCCCTAAGTAAATATTTACAAAGCACAATACTCTATGAAAACATGCTTACATACCTGTAATGTGTGAGGTTTATGAGCTGCCAATTAACACCTTAAAATATCAAATCATAAAGTATTCTAAATGAGGTATTCCTCAGTAAGTCACGCAGTACAAAATGAAAGCTTTAGATATAATATACAAATGGGCAGAAATTTTTGAGATGAATTTCATTTAATGCATCAAACTTTAAATGAACCAGTAGAGTCACTGCAGAAAGACTGATTTTCCCATGAGTATCAGGATAACAACACAATATGACACTGCCTATAAATTATTATGTATATTCTACACACACAATGTATTTAGAACACAAAATACATTCCGATTAGAGAGTTTTACATACAAAGAACTAACCTGTCTTGCCAGAGTTCACAGTCAAGTTAATTACAGCATTATTCATGGGGTCAACTAAGGAGATTTTAACATTATTTAGAAACAGAAACAAAAATTCAAATACATACGAATATAAGAAGATTAAAAAGAAAGAAATGTTTCTGTGAAAGTTTTTTAAGGAGAAATGCAAACAGTCATTATTATTTGTAAACCAGCCCCCATCCTCTGACAGGACTTGCCACAACCAAATGCAGTTTGATTCTTCATAAAAGTCAATTTTATCAGAGCTTTGATACGTGAAATACATATTTTCTACCTACCTTGAATGTTTATAAAGTTTACGAGGTCTACTATGCAATTTCCGATCCCAATTCTCTGGGTCACTGGAGTTACTGTCATAAGGATGAGGCCGTCCTGCCATCCCACTTCAAGCTTCCTCACACTACTGCTCTGAAAGCACATATGTAGCACCCATAACCTACATAAAAGAGTAGTGTTGACCTTTAAATCTATTCCACGCAGAATAAAATAATCAAGAATTTTACATACTTTCTGATATTACTGTGACATATTTTTAAAGTAATGAACAGTATTATAAAATACTAGACATACAAAATGCCACAAATGAGATTAAAATAAACACCAGAAGTCTTTTTAGGTACTTTTCATTCGATATTTCTATTATATCTGCTCCCCCTGGCAACAGTTTAATAAGAGTGCTATTTATATTTAGTAAATATCCTTAACTGTCATCTGGGTATCTCATGTCTCCAAACATTAATATCGAACCAAAAAAAGGCAAAACAATTCCGAAGAATGATTCTATCAGACAAAATTTCACCTGGAATACATTTAATTACTGAAAGTTTTAAGATGCTTAACAAAGCATCTAGTAAAACCAAAGTTGTTATTTCTTTAATCAAGTTAAAAGAACCTAAATAGAAACTTAGGGTGGGCTCAACAATAAAAGAATGTAACATCTCGATATTTCCTTACATTGTAATTACCACAAAAATATTGTATTAATATGATTCATATACTTCATGCCTTTTCATATGTGTAACTTGTGACTGTTACTTCTATTAGTCATAAAATTATAAGAAAACTAACAACAGCTTTACAGAATACCTGAACTAAGTATTTTGAAGTGTATTTCACTATCCAATTTAATCATCACAATCACCTTATAATCCCCACAAACAGAAAACAGTCTCAATAGTTTAGTAACTTTGCCAAAGATCGCAATGTTGGTAAATGGCAGGGTTATAAAGAACAATGAGAATTTGTACAAAATGAAGTCTTGATCTTGAAAAATGCTCAGGCTGGAATATTCTGTTTGGAAACAGATTAAATTTGATGTTTAGAGACTGTAAACACCAAAAGAAAAACCAAATGAGGTGAAACAATTAGAACAAAGTTCTATAATTTGAACCAGAGCCCAGGTTTCCTGACACCCACTCCCGTATGCTTTCTATACACTTTTCCAAGATGGATTTGATAAAAGGAAGGGAGGGGGAGTTATGCATAAAAGTCAAAAGGAATCCAGAACTGGGAAAACACTATACCTTACTGAGTTTCATAAAAAATTCCAGTACAATCTCACAAAAAATGCCAAAGGTAAACTTATTAAAATTGTCAGCTTATCTCAGAGTTCATAAAAAAGAAATACTTCCATAAAGAATAACATAAAAAATAAATATTTCTGCTTTAGAGAAACTGTTTTGCTATTTTATAATTTTCTTTCATAATTAGTACTCTTTGCAAAACAATTAAAAGTCTTACAATCAGTGAACACTTTAATATCATAAATATGTAAATATATAAGTAGATCAATGATCTAACAAAATAATAGAAGAGGGGGGCGCCTGGCTGGCTCAACTGGAAGAGCATAAGACTCTTGATCTTGGGGTCATGAGTTCGAGCCCCACACCGGGTACAGAAATTACTTAAATAAATAAACTTTTAAAAAAATAACAGAAAAGGGGAAGGGGGATAATTGTACAATGGCTAACTCAAATTGCTGAGCAAATGCCACACAGTTTATTTGGCGAATGCTCCTGGAAAACGAGACCTGTTTAAGAATCACTGAGTAATTAAAAATCAATCAGATATCAGATGAACATAAAAACTATAAAAATATTTTGAAAACAAAAAATCTCAATCTCACTTCCGTTTTTAATATAAAAATTAAAATGTATTTACTAAAAAAGAAACTCTTTAGACGTCCAAGTGGAGGCACGTGGGTGGCTCAGTCGGTTAAGCATCTGCCTTCAGCTCAAATCATGATCTCAGGGTCCTGGGATGGAGTTCCACATGAGGCTCCCTGCTCAGCTGGGAGTCTGCTTCTCCCTCTCCCTCTCCCCCTCCCCCCGTGCTCGTGTACGCTCTCTCTCTTTCTCTCTAATAAAGTTTTAAAAAAACTCCTTAAAACTTCAATTTGACATTGTATCTAGTTATGCGTACTGAAGAGATGAGGCAGAAGAGAAGGGTGAGAATGAACAAATAGGAGACAAGGAAGAAAGTCAGAAAAAAGTGGTCACAGAGCAAGCTTGACACAAAAGGTAAAAAGAGTATTAAGAAAAATTGATAAAAAAGATTAAAAAAAATGTAGAGAGGCTTAGCAGGTGTAGAATGAGATTTAGAACATTTTTTCCTTACTTTAGGTCTTCCACCAGTAAGCTATTTTAGGCATTAGCATTTCTTTACAAGAGCATTTTATCTCCTCCTAACCCTTCTATAAGACACACCCCCTATGGATACCCAAAGATGTCCACTGAGAGAAGACAGATCCTAAACCATAGCAGAATGTGACTAAAAACTATAACCACAAAGAATTCATAAGGTAAATTCAGATCCACATTTTTCCAGCATTTTACAGTGGGTAGCATGTATCCAGCAGAAAGGAAATACCAGTATGTCTTACTAATCAATCCTATTAAAATTAATAAGCATGTGTTTTACAGCTAGACACAAGAAAGAATTTCAGATGAAAACTATCAAAAAGGTCACCTGGAAAATCATATTTACATTTCATTTGTCATTAAAATGAGTATCACCATGTGAAAGATTTCTCCCCAAAGCTTACTCCCAATAATCATGGCTACAAACATGCTAAAAACAGGAGAAATTCCAAGTTGAGACATCTGGAAAAAACAGGCCTGTGTTTGTCTACATGTACTCCTGTATTTTCAATGTTATCAATAAGCTACAGATAAAACTACAAATAGAAAAAGGCAAATGACACACATTATATACTATTTTGAAATGTCTAATAATTTTTTTTTTTTGGTGCAAAATGGGGGTTTTATTAAAGCATGGGGACAGGACCCATAGGTAGAAAGAGCTGCTGCTGAAATGTAATAATCTATCTTAACCAATCTCTGCACCATAGTTGGTGACATATTTTATTTCATTCATTCATTCAAGAACACCATATACATATTCATTCATTCATAGAACACCAAATACAATATATTAATCTATTTTAAGATGCTCCAATAAGTTGGACAATGTTCCTGTGCTCCAAAACTCACCCCAGTAAGGCAAAAAGCCTCAGTTAAAGGCTCCATATACCATTTACTCCTGTGTCTCTCTCCTACCTGCACAGTGTTGCACTATTCCCCCAACTCTTCACTTTATTAAAGCATGGGGACAGGACCCATAGGTAGAAAGAGCTGCTGCTGAAATGTAATAATCTATCTTAACCAATCTCTGCACCATAGTTGGTGACATATTTTATTTCATTCATTCATTCATTCAAGAACACCATATACATACACATTCATTCATAGAACACCAAATACAATATATTAATCTATTTTAAGATGCTCCAATAAGTTGGACAATGTTCCTGTGCTCCAAAACTCACCCCAGTAAGGCAAAAAGCCTCAGTTAAAGGCTCCATATACCATTTACTCCTGTGTCTCTCTCCTACCTGCACAGTGTTGCACTATTCCCCCAACTCTTCGTGCCCGCTAAACTTTGGGTGTTCTTTAAGAGTCCATCATCATTTGCTGGGTCCAGGGAGACAGCAGACAAAAACCGCGAGGAACAAACCCTTGAGAACACCAAGTTTTATACAATATCTACACTCTGTTTTCATTATCTCTACCTGAATTCTTCAATAAGCACCCCAAATTCAACAATGCCAAGCTCTATCTTGGCCTCCCACATCAGCTAGTGTCATCTCTATTAAGCCAAGAATCCTGAAGTCATCCTTGCCTTATTTCCCAACATCAAGTCTACTTCAAAACTGTTTTGATTCCTTCTCCCCCTTTTCTTTTTTTTTTTTTTTTTTTTTTTTTTTTTTAAGATTTTATTTACCCATTTGACAGAGCACAAGCAGGGGAAGCAAGAGGAGCAGGCTCCTTACCAAACAGGGAGCCGGATGCAGGGCTCGATCCCAGGGTCCTGGGATCACGGCCTGAGCGGAAGGCAGATGCTTAACTGACAGCCACCCAGGCACCCCTCTCCCTTTTCATTCATAAGGCTGTTGCCTTCATCAAAACCTTAACATCTATCAATAAGGCTCCTGGTTGACCTCTTTATCACCATTCAGTCCATACTTTCTCCACTGTAATCAAAATTCTCTTTCTAAAAAAGTTTAATGGTTCTCTGTTCTTTGATAAACTCATTACCATAAAGTTCCTTTAAAATATGACTCTTGGGGTGCCTGGGTGGCTCAGCTGGTTAGGCATCTACCTTCAGCTCGCGTTATGATCCCAGGGTCCTGGAATCAAGCCCCGTGTCAGGCTCCCTGCTCAGTGGGGAGTCTGCTTCTCCTTCTCCCTCTGACCTTCCCCCAACTTGTGCTTGAGCACTCTCTCAAATAAATAAATAAATCTTTAAAAAAAAATATGACTCTTGGCTCCCCAATGTCTACTTCATATAAGGCAAACTAAAGTTTATTATTGTATGGATCTTGTAATCATCAAAAAAATTATTACTGGACTACTAGAAACAAAGTTCTTAGAAAACATGTCAAAGTTCATTGCTATTTTTAGGCATGACAGAAATCTAAATTCTAAATAATTTAGAAATAATCTGTACAGAGGCTGGAACAACTGGGCCTACTGGCTTAGGGACATGCATTCAGAAGACTGCCAAAAGTCAGCTAGGAAAAAGGCAATTGATTACTTCTCTTCTCTTGGATATTATCATCTAAAAATCGGCAGTGAGGGAACAGAATCTTCAGGACTACAATAAATAAATAAGTGGTTTTGGGATACTATTTCCAGGTAGTATTAATTAACAACAATGATCCATAAAAGGATTTTTTTTAAAGGATAGTATATAGAAATTATTTATTGTCTTTACTATTTATCAATGAGCTAGGAAGTTTAATTTTCTCCTATTTAAAGCTTACAACAACCTAATATTATAATCCTGTTTCATAGATGAGAAGATTTTAGAGCTAAGATTAGAATCCCAGTCTAACAGAAAGCCCATGTTCTTTCCAATGTACCAAGCCAGGTAGACAGAATTCATATGTTTGCTCCTACTGCCAGATTTTTTTAACTTTTTTTTTGAACTCATTTAAGCCATCTTTGACTCTGTCCATCCTATTGAGATCTCACTCTAAATAGTGTCATTATACGAGAACTTCCCTATTAACATGAAATTGTTTTTCTCTCTCAAACTTTGCAAACAAAGTAATTCAAGTGTGGTGGCTACTGGAGAGAAAGACCTGACAGTTAAGAGGGAAAACAATGAAGAGAACAAAATCACATAGTGATGCCAGGGCTAGGAGCCAAGGACTGCCTTCAGCTGCACAGAAAGCCAAATATACAGAAGATATTTCAACTACATCAAGAAGTGGAGAGGCTGGAGAGAGTGAATACTGCTACAGATAACTGTGAAAGAAAAAGCAGAGGTGGAAGCAACTTTTAAAAGTAAACCAGAGGGGTGAAAAGAAAACTCCTGAAAAGGCAGCCAAGTGAAGTGATCATGTGAGCCCCTTGCAGATAACAATGATTTATATCTGGATAAAATATTTTTTTTAATTTTTTTTTTAAGATTTTATTTATTTATTCGACAGAGATAGAGACAGCCAGTGAGAGAGGGAACACAAGCAGGGGGAGTGGGAGAGGAAGAAGCAGGCTCATAGCAGAAGAGCCTGATGTGGGGCTCGATCCCATCACGCCAGGATCACACCCTGAGCCGAAGGCAGACGCTTAACCACTGTGCCACCCAGGCGCCCCTGGATAATTTTTTTAAACTACAGTTTAAAAGCACTGGCAAATGTCCCAAAGCACAAATAGTGAAAGAAGAGCGTATTCTGAAAGGGAATAGAATTTTGAGTTCAGGTGGAAGTTTTCTGTTTTAAAAATTTCATTTATTTGACACAGAGAGAGAGACAGCCAGCGAGAGAGAGAACACAAGCAGGGGGAGTGGGAGGGGAAGCAGCAGGCTCCCAGCGGAGCAGGGAGCCTGATGCGGGACTCGATCCCAGGACTCTGGGATCACGCCCTGAGCCGAAGGCAGCCGCTTAATGACTGAGCCACCCAGATGCCCCCAGATGGAAGTTTTTATGCTGAGTGCCCTTCCCACCCCCTACAAATATGGTGAAGGAAACCAGACAGCCATACAGCTCAAAGTAGTAGAGAAAACACTTCAGAGCTGGAAGTGCAGCTGGAAATGTAAGTCAGACATACTGGGAATGAAAGAACCATACAAAGGTATTGACCCAAAATCTGAGCATAAGCTCTTCTCAGCTAAATTACACATGTATGAAAAGGAGACTCCAGGTAGCCTCTGCAGTAGACTACAGAGGAATTTACCCTTGAAAGCTACAGAGCATAGCATCTATGAGTTTTATGCTTTTTAAACTGAGTGCATTCCCCAACCTTACAGCCCAAGCAGCAGAACGCTGAAGCCCTTACTGGCTTAGGATGTTAGAGGACAGAAATCATCAGGGGCAGAGGAGCTAGAAATTAAGTGGGAATACCCAGAAGTAGAGGAACCACAGAGAGGGCAAGCTCCAAAATCTGAATGTAATCTCAGCTCAAATTTTTGGCTAACAACCAAATTACACAGGTGGAAGAGAACTTTCCTCCACCCACTGTCCAAGACACCAAATTGAAAAACAAGTAGCTGGAAGAACTAAGAACTGAGCACAGATATCAGCTAGTATACACTGCTTGGGAAAGAATGTTTGCAGATTGAATCCAGGCAAGTTAATGGACCACTAGAACAAAAAAACAAAAAAACAAAAAAACAAAAAAACCAATGCTCATGAGAACATTACAATGCCCTGGTTTCAGCCAAACAGTATGCGATGCAAAGAAATAATAAAATAAAAGGGCAATCAACAGAAAGTGACTCCAAGCAGGCCCAGATTTAGGATTTAACAAATGATGACTTCAAACCTTATATATAAACAATTAAAGGAATATATTCAAAGAACTAAAAAAAGAAGGTGGTCTTAATGAGTGGCAGACAGGGAATCTCAATAGAGAAGTGAAAACTATCAAAAACTGAAAAATTCAGCTCTAGCTGAAAAGAGCAATAACTAAAATGAAAATTTCAATTAGATGGGCACAACATCAGACAAGATGAGGAAAAAAAATAAGGGAACTTAACAATAGATTAGAAATTATCCAATCCATAAAATACAGAAAGACTGAGAAAAAAAATGAACTTATCTGTAGACATAGGTAGGACAGCATCTAATGATACAACATTTAAGTAATTGGAATTACTACTGATATACTCCACAAAATGGAATTTCAAAAGCGTTAATGTAAGCTAAAGAAGCCAGACTCAAAGGCTGCATACAGATGATTCCATTTCTGTAACATTCTCAGAAAGATGGGGATATAGAATAGAACAGCCAAGGACAGCACAGTTTAATTTTGGGGTGGCGGGGTTGATGGAACTGTTCTATATCTGGATTGTGGTGATGGTAGTTATGCCAACTGTATGCCTTTGTCAAAATTTGTAAGATCTGGGGGCTCAGTCAGTGGTCAACTCTTGATACCAACTCAGGTCTTGATCTCAGGGCTGTGAGTTTAAAAAAAAAAAATTGTAAGACCTATACATCAGAGAATTTTATTGGATGTAAATTTACAAAGAAATTTAAAAAGAAAAAAATCAGTAGAGATGGTTAATACTTATAATTATCAAACATACTAACACAACATATTTGAACCAATTTTTAATCAAAAAATGAAAATCACATGGTCCCCATTACCATCCCAAGGAGACTTAATCAATAGCTATCTTCCCACTGCCATAAGATACACATAAACTTTTGATAATGAAAACTGGTGGGAACTTTTCTACTTCTGCCACAATACTAAGTGATTAAGATAAAAAGGTTTTGGAATCAGATACAACTAGTTGTATGACTCTGTATAAGCTTAACTTTCAAGCCCTCAATTTCCTTAAATGTGAAGAAAACAACACAATTCTCATTACCATTATTTTATCTGTACCTATAACTGCCAATCAAATTGTTTTTAAAAATAGATGAGTCAGGAAACCTTACATAATAACATAGGGCTGGGCATATTGCTGATTTTCTCTAGTAGACTACTGAATGCAAAATTTGCATAATATTTCATTAGCTCATTCATAACTTTCTATTTGCCTTTTGAGATCACAGAAGACAATGAGAATTCCTAGATAGTTGCTCAACATTTACTGAGCACCTATAATGTGTTAGATGGTTGGAATAAAAAAGATGAATATGGTATCATCCATTTCCTGGTTCCAAAAAAACAAGCAAGCTCAAAATAATCACAACACAGGAGCAGGGGATGAATGACTAGGGACAGTACTTCTACTCATTTTTTATTTTCTTAATTTCTCCAGGGAAATGACCCTCCCTGTTCTACTTAACATCAAAAATACCTTAGACAGGGGCACCTCAGTGGTACAGTCAGTCCAGCATCCAACTACTGGTTTCAGCTTAGGTCATGATCTTGGGGTCATGAGATAGAGCCCCAGGTAGGGCTCCAGGCTGGGCGTGAAGCCTACTTAAGATTCTGTCTCTCCGGGGCATCTGGGTGGCTCAGTTGTTAAGCGTCTGCATTCGGGTCAGGGTGTGATCCCAGAGTCCTGGGATCCAGCCCCACATCAGGCTCCCTGCTCCACTGGGAAGCCTGCTTCTTCCTCTCCCACTCACCCTGCTTGTGTTCCCTCTCTCGATGGCTGTCTCTCTGTCAAATAAATAAAATCCTAAAAAAAAAAAAAAAAAAGATTCTGTCTCTCCCTCTCCCTCTGCCCTCCCTCCCTCCCTCCGAAACAAAAACAAAAAACAAACAAAAAGAAAACCTTAGACTATTCAGGGTCATCAAAGAGCTATGTACTTTGGACACAATTGCTGATAACAGTTTTAAGAGCTAAATCGAAACCTCATGTCATTCCTATAATTCCTTAAATGAAAACAATTATTTCGTTGTTAGCTTAAAAGTAAATTTTAATTTATGGAAGAACCAATCATCCTAGTTTCTAACCTCTACGAAAATTCCTTCAGTTATTTTTTATCATAATATTCCT